>NC_068338.1:30559985-30878231 GCF_014633365.1 Diospyros lotus | reverse complement strand
TAATTCTCTCTCTCTACATTTATTTTTTTATTTATTCAAAATATAATTAATATACCCCCCCTCTCTCTTTAACTTAAGATTCAAAAAATAATTAATATACCTCTCTTTAACTAATAATACACATAATTTTTTACTTAGCCTCCATTTATTTTGAGGAAAACACTTTCCTTATTTTCTTATGTTTGGTACTAGAAAAACAAGAAAGTCAAAGAAAAATATTTTTCAATCCATAGAAAAGCAAATAATGAAAAAATACATTTTTAAGATAACACTTGTTAATTACAATATAAATCAGAAAATACGAGATATAAAAAATATTTCGCATAAAAGTGTTTTTCATTGTATTTGTTAAATTTATTTTTAAAAAAATCACATGATCTCTTATTTTAAATTTTCAAAATAAATTTATCCCTTATTCCATTCGAATAATTTATTTTAAACTTTACAGATAAATTATATTAATAGAGTTTTATTTTATTTATTTTGACAAATGCTACCCAAATAAATAACTCCTCGTATGCCAAAAAAAAAAAAAATCATTTTTCCAAAACAACCACATATATTTTGCCTCTGTCCACCTACATCACTCCATCGGACCACCTCTCTATCTCTACCCCTCTCCTATGTTGCCATATGAGTCATTGTCTCTATCGCTCTCCATCTTTGCATTGGTCACCATCTTCATCATGCTCCACCTTTCTTAGTTTATATTGTGTTCCTCCTTTCTCAATCTCTAGTGATACATCACTATATGCATTGTCATCTTCATCATCATGCTCAACCTTTTTGCGTCTTTGTCGTGCCTCCGCCTCTCTTAATCTTCGTTTATATCATTCAATGCATCGCCATCCCTGTCAAAATCCACATCTTTCATCTTTGTCATGCTCTGCCTCTCTCAATCTTGCCCTACATCTCTGTCTCTACATGCGCCTACATCACCATTGCCATATCCGTCTCCCTCCGCCTTTCGCCAACCACTGTCTATCATCTAGCTCTTTCTTTGTTTATTATGCTTTTTTATTTTTTAAATTATAGAATTGATGAATATATATATATATATATCGTAATGTTTTAAGTACTAGCTAAACGCTAGAAATAATTTTTCAATAATATTTTCAGGTTACAACCAAACAACAAAAAATACAGCCTTAACTGCAAAGTAGGAGAGAAAGTTATGACACATGGTGCATACACAAAAAGTGACTCAGATATTTTTTTCCCTTTTCGTGTTCAAGTGGGGCACTTGGCATGCATGCAACTGCCAAGCAGATTGTTACGGATTCAATATAATTGTTTGTAACATAGCCTTCTATGCTTACATGGGAACGATGGAGCTGAACGCCACTTGCTGTATATCTCATTGCATAGTCTCTCTCTCTCTCTCAATAAGGCGAGGCGACTTCGCAATCTTTTCACCAAGCAGGTGCTTGAGCTGAACCTCATTTATATTCCCTTTCTCACAAAGGGTCATTTCCAAACCAAATCCCCCATAAACCTTAGAGCTGGAACCCCCATTATCTCCACATCAAACTGGGGCACCTGGACTAATCTCAAACTGGAGAGCTCTGCATCACTCTGGATCACATCAATGGCCCGTGCTTGATCCTGCAACATTTAGAAACATCGTCCAGAAGCTTAAAATCTGTCCACGAATGGAAATACAACACCATTTCTTCCCAATTCCCAATTGCTTAAAACTATCTTTAGCCCCCATCTATGCTACACAAGGAGATGTTTCATTTTCTAGATTTCTTATTATTACATAAGTTCATAACAAAGAATAATGTTTTCATTGCATTTTCACAATTTTTATATAATTTTATTAAATGTCATGTATATTATTTATCTACAAGTGTTTAATTTAAATCAAACATCACGTAACTATCTTCTAAATTTCCTAAATTATTATTTGTTACTTTCTCCATGTTTTTTACAATTACATACCATCCTTACATATATTTTTCACAACAAATAAAAAAATACAATTAATGTTGTTATATATTAAAAAATGAAAATTAAAAACAAAGCAAAGAATTTACATTGTATGCCTCAGAATGTTGGGGAATAAAACATCAACATATACAAAATATCAGTGCAAGATGGGCATTTGATGGATGTACGGTTATATGAGAAAAATTAATTCATATATTTGTAATAAAGTTGGAGAAACTTCGATTGATGATAAGATGCACTAAATGTAATTAAGATAATTTTGTCATGTGAAAATAAAAGCCAATAGAGGCTCATGTGAGGCAGGTAGACAGAAAACACAAATCTTTAACAAAAGGGGTAGATGGAAGACTTTTAGGTATTATATAAGTTACAGGACCTTACAAAGATATGACCATTGGTGAAATGATAGAGACCTTACAAAGACATGACCATAGGTGAAATGATAGGCGAGTTAGAATTCAAGCAGCAAACTCCACATAATAAAAATAAGACTTAATATGTCACTATTATTAAGATTTTTGAGTTACGAACAACATCATGACCAATTCCTCATGTTGAGTTCAGAAGTTTTCATTCAAAATTATC
This sequence comes from Diospyros lotus, assembly GCF_014633365.1. Classification (NCBI taxonomy): domain Eukaryota; kingdom Viridiplantae; phylum Streptophyta; class Magnoliopsida; order Ericales; family Ebenaceae; genus Diospyros; species Diospyros lotus. The sequence goes on along the minus strand of NC_068338.1, from coordinate 30,875,693 downwards.
ATTTTTCATGCAAAACTAAATAACAAGGATACAGAGAGGGGAGGACTCGTCAAGGACTAAAACTTTAGCTTACCGAATAAATTAAGAATAGCCTAATAAACAGAAAGATATGCATCTTCTTGATAAAGCTGATAGTATCCAAAACTTGCTGGCAAAAGTGCATCAATAGGTAAAAAACTGAAAAAATTAACATACCCCACCACAGATCAGGTTCTCAAATCAATTCAAGATTTTGTTTCATAGCGTTTCCATTTACCCACTGCCAATTATTATACCTACTTTAATAAAGTTCACTAACTGTACAATTAAGGGAAATGAATGATGGCACCTTCAAATCAAGTCAAAACTGCAAAATAAAAGACTTTTTCTTGTCCTAATCCTAATTTGTCAACAGCTACGCCCCCCCCACCCCCACCCAAACAAAACCCGTTGTAATCTGTCCCCATGATTTGGGACTGACACAAATGTGCATGTGGATGTATATTCAGTTTCACCATCTTTAGGTCCTCAAACTTTGCATCCAAAGCAGTACAATATTTCATTGTTTTGAGTCTCATATTTCTTCTAACACAAACTTTAAGGTACTATCAAGGTAGTCAGGGAGATTCCACCTGAAAATATGCATAATTGCTAAAACATAATTCAGGAAATTCAGCAGATGGAAGCTTCAGGTTGCACGCCAGAAGCCCAATATCCAATATAGAACAAAACTGGTGAACTCCACAAAAATTGCTATCAGGTTTACCCATGAACAAACTTAAAAAATATGTCAGTGCATGCCATCCATTTGTTGATGCATGACATATATACAAGCCAAAAAAAAAAAAAGAAAGAAAAAGAAAACAAGAAGCAGGAGGACAGGCACAGAAAGTACCAGAAATGACTTAAATGGATATTCTTCTTACCATGAACTGCTTAAACCAATACACAATGTTTTAAAAGGGAGATAAATAAGCCCTAATTGCATGCGTTGTTAATAATGGAAGTCTAGCAAATTAGCAAGTAGAATGACATTCCATGATCCATGTAGAAAGTTTCAGATGTTACCTTCCTTTTCATTGCACAAAATTTGCAGTCTGATGCAGATGGAGGTAGGACTTGATTAAGAATAAGCCTTTGCACTGGAACATTTTCTTTCTTCAAGGATGCACACAATCGTGATGTTTCTTTAGCTGCCATAACCTACATACAAAATCATATAGAAAAACAAGGCGAGTTCAGCAATTATGGACAAGAACAAATGATATATATGCAACAAAACAACACATGTACTGTGGCATTGGTTAGGAGGAATCAGTAGTCCACTCAAATTTTAAAGTCTGGATGGCAAGATTCACCGTGATTTTTTATTAATGAAAAGTCAGTTATCTGTATGAAAGTCAAATGAAAAAAAATAAACAAATTAGACAAGGATGAGACCATGATAAAAATTTCCAAATGCCTCAGGCTTTAAAATGCCACCCTCCCATAAATGAGAAGTGCACAAATATTTGCTGATATGTTTCATAAATACCAGAATACTAAATGTATTAAAATAATGTATGTGCATATCATATTACTTGAATGAGATGTATAAGGGTTATATACTCATATCCTACTCTAGTGGAAGGAAAGGATATATTCACTTAGCCAAAAAGAAAAAAAGAAAGGATAATATTCTAAAGATTTACAAAACATCTAAGAATACCTAAAAGATATATAGTTGCCTAATTTAAAGATCATATCTTAACACTAAAAAGCACTAACATGATGCAAACTGTGATTGCAATAGAACATCACTTATTAGGAGGTAAATAATCAGCTTTATGGAAAAGAGACAAAGGAAGATTCACTGTAGCTATGAACCAGGTGGCTGCATTTGTTTTCTGCTTCATGTTGTCACTTTCCAGTTTCCAGAGCATTGTAGCAGGTCTAAACAAATCGGTCTCAAATGTTTAGGGACAAAAGTCTCAGATGGGGTGTTTGCATGAACCATGAATACGTACCATCCAGAATAACTGACCAGCTAATGGAGTTCGATATGGTTATGTCTGGTTATGTCAGGTTGAAACACACAAACAGCCAATATAAAAGTATTATTTACTGAATCAATATGCTTAACTAACAAGATATATTTAAAAATACATACAGTATTTAATTCATCTAAAACTTGACAGGTTTCATAATTTTCAGAATTGTGCTTGTAACCATTCATGCACAAAAACACTTCTCTAGACATTTTTGGATTTACTCACTTCAACTGGCTATATAGGCTCATTTTGAACATATTCCAATAAAGAGAACTTCTGAAATCGCATTGAATGAATTCAGAACAAGCACAACAACTGGAGGAAATATGTGGTACAATTAACGGTTCAAGTTAACAATGGGGATCACAGAAGTTTCATTTACTCAGTTTTGCTTCTAAAAAAGTCAATGAAAGGAGGCATGTCGTAAGGGGTATTACGGTGGGGATTGACACTATAATGAATTCTGTCGTCTCTGAGTCACGAAAAAGTTCTTGTACTTTTGCCATCCTCTCCTTTAGTTGCTCCAGCTTATCACTCTACATAAACAAACATAGACTACTAAGTATTTTGAACTACTGAACAGGTCTGTCACAGGCCAATTTTGTGCTTACAGCATCCACTCGTTGCTTATCCTCCTTCCCAAGAAAAGCCTTAACAGCTGAAGTTGCTGAAACTATCTTCTGCTTTAGCTGAAATAAGTAAAAATGAAAAGTTAAATAAGAAAGGAGAACTGAAATTGAAAAAACTCACCAACAATAAGAAAAGAAAAAAAAAAGTAGATAGTTCAACTTCCAGCTGTTCCACCAAAGCATTCCAACCAATAACAGATACTTTTTGGTTGAGAGGGAAAAAGCAGCCTCTGTTGGCAGCCAAAAATGAAAACCAGGGAGTAACTAGTAGATAAAAAATGTAAAGTTTCTGCTGTTTTGAAATTATAGTTCAGGTCCAACTCAGTAATGCTCTTCATTCAGTAATTAACTTTACAAAAGGCAGTTCCCAGGACACAGCTTAGACATACCTTCATCATCTTGCCTATAAATGAATCCATGAAGTCTGGCAGGGACAAAAGCCGAAGAGTATGGCCCTGTAAATCAGCTTATAAATGACTGGTAGTACTTGGAAAAATTTACACATGTAAATCTTAACTAACCGTTGGTGCTGTATCGAAAACTATCCGAGTGATCATACTATATTCTTGCAACTCAAGAAATTGCACAACCTGCATAGCAGCTCTATCATTAGCAATGACACCCATCACCACCATTGAGAAAAATGCAATATGAAAAGCATCCACTGCCATAGCTTGAAGAATAGGAACCATTTATTAGTTACACATGCCTTGTAAATTGCAATAGCTTCATCTAGACCAGGTGGAGGAGTGTCCAACAGTTCTTCAAATTTCAGTTCTCCTACCTGTGACAATTTACTATGGTTAAAAGAAAATATTCTCGAGTTGAGTCATAAAGAGTAGTACCAAATAAAAAATCAGAACACATTCCCAAGAAGAAACAAGTAAAGGACAAAAGTTAAGGAAAGCAGATTGCCACTTGTGTGGGTAGTATGAGATGCTGCTACTTTGTTCAAGTTAAATCCCCCCCCAAAAAAACAAGAATTTCAGTTTTTGTCCAGAACTATCCATCACAAAAACCTTAATGAGCATTATAATTTTCAGTTAAGCTGGATAAGCTGAAAGAACAGTGTACTTGCTAGAAAGGCCTGCCTGATAATATAACTACAGGTAGATGCTGCCATCTTCGCAATCAAAAACCAAAAAAAAAAAAAATTAATGCATATTGTCACTCATGAATCTTATTATCAGCATTACTTTTCATGTCTATCTTATTCTTATATCGGTCACTCAAGCAATACTTTTTAGGCCTTCAGTTAAGCTGATAGATTGAAGGAATGGACAAGTCAACTATAAAGACCTTGCCTAATATGTAACCATGTTTTGTTGGGAATATCATGCTTCATAAACTTCAGCCAATGCATTTGAGAGCCTCCAATAAAAATTAGTCATATGGTAAAACAGTTGGCACTATTTGAAGATGGCATTGTCTTGGTGGATGAGATAAAAGAAGGTGTGAATACTAAGCTTAGGATACAAATAAAATCTAGAGATTTTAAGTTCAATATGTTGAAAATCGAACATATGGAATGGAAGTTTAATAAAAAAACAAGTGTGAATGATGTTAAGGTAAAACTTGCAGATCAAGTCATCTTAATAAAAGATTAGTTCAGATATATAGGATAACTAATCCAAAAAAACATGGAAGATTAATGAGGGCATTACCCATAGAATTAAAGCAAGATGGTTAAATGGAGAAATGTGTCTAGCATTTTATGTGATAGTAAGATTCTATTGAAAAGCTACAAGGGAAACCTAATAACAAGACTGTAATATCAGCTTATTATATGACATTAAATGTTGAAGCAATGAAGCACCAATACATGTAAAATATGAGCATAACAGATATGAGGATGTAACAATAAATGTTTGACCATACAAGAAATATAAAATTAGAAATGGTCTTATTTTTAACAAGGTTGAAATAGCACCTATTGACAATAACATGTCTGAAACACAATTAAGATGGCTTAGTCATGTGAGAAGAAAACAAATAGATGCTCCTCTAAGGAGAGTGGGTGGAATGGAACAAGTTTTCAACAAAAGAGGTAAAGGAACAAGAAAAACTTGGTGGGAGACTTTCAGGTATTATATGAGATATAATAACCTTACAACGGATAAGCCAAGCGATAATAGGGCTGCAAATGAGCCAAGCCCATAAAGCTCATGTTTATTTGTTAAGAATTTTATCAAGCTCCTTGGTTTTTTAAAAGCTTGTTGAACTCAAGCTCAGCTCATAAATATTAAACGAGCTTTAAACAAGCTTCAAACAAGCCTTAGTGAGCTTCATACAAGCCTTCCATATATATTAAATTTAAGGGTCATTATAAGCTTGATTTTAGGCTTCTTTATGTAGAACATGTAAAATTAGTGAATTGTGATATATTTTTAAATCTTGAATAATATAAATAATATAGAAACAAAAATTTTCACTTATAAAAAGCACACATTATTTCAAATTATACTCCGAACAAGCATATGAATGAGCTTACAAACGAGTCACGAATGAGCTTGTTCACAAGCCCAAACGAGCAAAGCACCTTAAAGCTTAAGCTCGGCTTGTTTGCTAAATGAGCTTAAAAATCAAGGTCAAACTTGTTTTTAACTAAATAAACAAGCTTGAACGAGCCCTAATCTAGCCAAGCTTCAAGTCATTTTTAAGTGGCTCTCCTCACTTGCAGCCCTAGGGGTTAGAATGATTGGCAAGCTAGAATATTATGTAGACAACCCCACATAGTAGGATTAATGCTTGATACGCTGTTATTGTTGTCCAGTAAGAGAGTCAGTAAACATTCTTAACACAATTCACAACATTTTCTACTGACCAAAAAAATAACATCATCAAAATGTTCACACCTGTTCAGCAAGCTGTCCAAGGCCCATGCTGCCCATAAATTCTTTGATGCTGCTACTACTATGTTTCTGACCGGCAATATGAAATTCTTCCCTCGTTTTATCAGGGTTTATCTGCCACAGTTTTAACTTTCTTTAATGTATAATTATACACATTAAATAACTAATAGATTAAATTAGAAGATATATTACACAAATACCTCAAGTGCAAATAGTGGAGAATCCAATCCTTGAACTGGAACAAGCTTCCCTCCAGAAAAATCCTTAATACAATGCACAAACAACATACAATGACATGTGTATTTTTCAATATAACCAATAACACCGCAAGGATATAAACCAAAAAGTATGTGAAAGTGCATCTAAACACCTGGTCAAAAGAATCGCTTAGTGAATGAGCTGGATCAGTGGAAACTATAATTGTAGGATGACCATGATTTGCAAATTTTACAGCAAGGGATGAAGCACAGCTTGTTTTCCCAACACCGCCCTTGCCACCCAACATGTAATACCTTCGCTGGGTCCCAGCAACCATTTCATCAAAACCTGCAACAGCTTCATCAGGAGTGGCTATGGATCTCCTCACTACAAGAAGAACATAAAATTAGGTGTCATTGAATCTAATTTTTCTGTCTTGGGTTTTGTGCCTTGACTGTCAATGGTCAATTACATCCATTGGTTTTACAAGTGTGGCATGGTACAAAAGTATAGTAAACAAATACTAAATGCAAGAGATCTGCAAATAAATAAATAAAATGATATAGCAAGCAATTGGCATATAGTGTTCTAACCCCAATAAATTACTGACACCCAATTAGTTAACGGACATTCTTGGTGTGGATGAATTCATTAGCTACTTGCCTATAACATCCATAGTGGTTGTCAATCATTTGTGGAAACAGAAACTCGGTTAGCATCCACTAAAGATCAAATAAAATGGTTACGGTATAAAGAATCCACTGAGAAGTAAAATAAGAACTTTCATAAAAGTGCTTACTTGCATAGGATCTCTTCTAAAGGTCCATACTTCTCTGTTACTGATTTGCTGGAATACAGAAGCATTTACATTGAACACTTGATAGTCCAATGGTATTTATATATATTGAGTATGCCTTACATATTTATGAATCCAGTCACCATACATGATCTCTCTTTTCTTTTTCCTTTTTTTATTTATTTGGATTGAGAGAAATGTTCACGGATTAGCTATAATAAAGCCCACAACCACGTAAACACAGATAACGTGGAGTGTTTTTTACCACACCCAAGTAGCTTAAGGAGTGTTCTTTTTGGTCCCCATTTTTCCAAGTAATGGAAAATTTGAACTTAATTTCAAATAGAGACAATTCTTTTGGAGTCAATGATGTCTGAAATTCCTATTGGCAACAGCAAGTTTCATATTCCACTCCTCCACATAGTGCAGCCGTTGACTTTAAGAAACAATCTGAATTTGGGAAATAAGATGAAAATTGCCTAGACCTAAGAAAAATCTTAAAACAACTTGATGGGCAAAGTAAAAACCTTCAAACACACGTGTGCACCCATGTGTACACATATAGAGTGACAGCTTGAATCATCAAGGCTTTATTAGATTGCCAAATATTGGGCTAAAGCTGGTAGCCTGGAGCTAGTTCTATCCAATCAATTGTCCATGACCAAGTATAAAAATTCAGTAGTCCAAGGAAAAATCTGGCTTCTAGTTCAACATTAAAACCAGTACCAGAGATGTAAACATTTCAACCATTGGAATCTCATACATCTTTCTTTCTTTCTTTCTTTTTCTGTCCGCGAGTGTATAACTGAATTAGAGAAAGAATCATGTATACGCTGGCCATATCAGACTTGCCAGTTGAGCGCACTACTATGATCGGGTGTGTCATGCTGTCACTGGGACTCAAATGGAGTCTCTCTACTTAGGAATCTAGCTCAGTTGCTAGCGATCCATGCTGTATACTGTCAATCATGACTTTCATTTTGATGTTTGGACATGTATCGTTAAACCCCAAATCCAAACAGGGAAATAGTAAAAAAAAACAAACAAACGAATTAATAGATACAGAAAAGCGCGAAATATCCCAGTTGGGCAAAAGCCAGAATACTTGGTATACGAATTCCTAGTCACCATAGTTCCAGTGATCCACGAACAAATGCACCCATGAACATTCTAAAACCTAATTAAGTGAAACAATGGAAAGAAAAAATAAAGCACTAACTAGCAAAATATACATTTGCATCGCAAAGGAACATGTAACGACATATGTATGACTGTGAGTTTACCTTGAAATGAGTTGCATAATGGTTTTCTGTTGATTGGGTTTGAGAGAGAGCTGAGGTTACCGGTGATTTTACAGAGCGAGATAAGGTTCTGGGATTTGGAAATGCGATGGAAGAAGGCCGCCATCGCCGTGGGCATGGAACTTATTACTGATTTGCAGGGAGTCTGCAGGAGGAGAGCGCAAAGGCGGTGGCATATATTATGGAAATGGTGTTTATTATAAATAATTGTTAGTTACAAATATATTAATAATAAATCACTTCGTTATACAACAAATATATATATAATATGTTTAAAATCAATTTTAAATTTTTTATACAACGAATTGAATCTGAACCCAAAAAAACCAAAGTCAAATTATTCCACGAAGCCTTGAAACCCTAAAATGGAATTGAAGAAATCAACTCCAACAATACATCATTGAATTTATTATTTTTCATATATATATTTTTAGTAATAAGATAGTTTATGTTTTTACTAAATTGTCAAATGCCCTTCTTAAGATCATGACAAGGCTCGTAGTAATTCTTGTAATTTACGTTGAGATTAGTTATTTGTTAATTACATTTTTTGCTCCAATCTAAATAAAAATATTATAAGTAATGATTTGAGAATCAAATTAAACTTAATTGAAGGAAAAAAAAAGGTCTGGTTTATGTCCAAGATATCGATGAATTTATTTTGCAATTAAATTATAACTCAAATAAGCCAATCCACTAGTGACCCAATAATTTGCAATTGTGGTGTGAATTTCTTAGAATATATCTTAATTTTATCCAATTTTAACAATAATGTCCATTCCCCCGTCCATGAGTGAATGAAAATTTCATTTTTGGGTCAAAAATATTGAGTCAACTTATTCATATTAATTAAATTTTGATGATTAATAAAAATATTTTTATGATATAAACGTATTTTTTTATATAAAAAATAAATTTATTTTGATTTAAAAATAGGTATAAAGAGTAAATTTATTTTTAATTAGAGGTGGATTGTCTTTAAACATGTTTCCTTCTTTTGATCATTTATGTCTCAAAAGTTTATGTTTGAATTTTAATTTATTGATAAATGCTTTTATTACTTATACAAAAAATATATTTATTTTGAATTAAAGGATAATTACTTTTAAACATGCTTTCTCTTTCTCATACAAAAAGTAAATTTATTTTGAATTAAAGATAATTGATTTTAGACATATTTTTTCTTACTCATGTAAAAAGTAAATTTATTTTGAATTAAAGGAGATTGCTTTTAGACATGTTTTTTTGTTTTAATCATTTATTTCTCAAAAGTTTATATTTAAATTTTCAAATATTGATTTCTTATGCAAAAAGTAAATTTATTTTGAATTAAATATGAGACATGTTTTCTTATTATTTGAAAAAGCCTAAATATGTTTTGAATTTCAAATTTTATATTGATCATTTATTTAGTGTCTAAAATACTTATAAATACCCCCAAACTCATTTTTTGAACATCCAAAGCTCCCAAGCTAATTTCTAATCATTTTAAGACTCTCAAAGATTCATTGTTCATTTATTAAAGAGCCACAACGTAAGAGAAAAAAAAAATTTCAAGTCTTTCACGACAGATCCAAACTTCTCAATTTGATATTACAAATTTATTTATTTATTTATTTAAATATTTTTATCTTGTATAATTTGTTATTAATTGTTTATTTGTGTTTAAGTGTTGACAAATTATTTGTAAATTTTTAAATTATTATTGAGGTTTGTATAGGTTTCTTAGATCTGTTAAAATCTAGGTGAATCTAGTTTCCAATATAAGTTAGGAATAAAATCTTGATATAGTGATTGCCTAAAATCCATTGTAATCTAGGTGTGTATATAGTTTTCATGGTGAGGTACTGTGAAAACCTTTGTGATTTTGATTTAGTGGAACCCTAATGGTGGTTAGACTTTATAAGAGTGGAGTAGGTGTATGTGAAGATACCGAACCACTATAAACTGTCATGTGCCTCATTATATTTATTTTTGTTATATCTTGTGGTTTACATTTATTATTAATCTTAAATATAATTTATTATATTTATCAAATATATATTTTTTAATAAAATCATTAATCAATAATATTTATTAAAATTAATAAAAATTTTAATCACTCAATTCACTCCCTCTTGAGTTGCCATACTCTAAAAGACTAACAATAACTAATTAAAAATGCAAACTCTTATGCGTGTTTATTTGTGAAAAATTAGAGTATCTTTTCAAAAAATATCTCTACATAGGTAGAAGATTATAAATTGTTTGAAATGACTTTTTTTTTTTCTAAATTTGAGAATATAAAACAATTTTTTTTATTTTTTAAAATTGTATTAAACTTTCGAAAATATCTTTACAATATTTTTTTAAGAAAAACATGTTTTCTTAATTTGAATTATGTCAATAATAATTTACTCCCTATTATTTTTCTTTTTACTAGTGTTTCATTGCATTCACCCACACTCATTCATGGTGCCTTCTCTCTTATTTCCTATTGCCTTTTTGTCATTCTCATCTCTTGATCAATACCATCGTGTTTCTCTCTGCCACTGCAAGAATAACAATTTAAGTGGTGTTCTTTTTGTATTTTATTTTTTATTTTGAATTTTAAATTTGAAGTGTTTGTTTTGAAATTGTTGAAAACGCGTTCTTTTCATTCTGAAAAGGTGTTTCTCAAAATTGAAAACTAAAAAACATGTTCACTTTAATTTTTTTAAAAAAATTATTTTATGATATTTTATTCAATAAATTTAATTATTCATTAAATTGAAACAATTTAATACTAGTATATTATTAAATAATATATACATTTTAAAATTGATGAATTTGCAATGTAAAATGTACGGAACCTTTTTCACCCTTAATTGTGACAATGCCATTATCATTCTATATATAAGCAAAGAGAACAATATATATATATTTTTAAATCTACCTTACTCATGGTAGACAAAACTCTGAAGGGAAAATTGCCAAAAGGTGAAATACTATTTCCACCATTCGTTGCCAGGCCTGCAACGGTGATAGTCGTGATAGGTGCGCTGCCAACCAACAAGGAAAAGACTCAGTCAGATATGGAAAAGAGGGAGTCGGATGGTGGTAACAGATGTGGTCCACAATGACGAGTGACAGTGATGGCCGCGATAGACGCGTCGTCGGCCAATAAGGAAGAGACCCAGTCAGATCTGGAAGAGAGGGAGTCAGATGGCGATGACAAGGATGGTTCACAACGGCGAGCAATGGTGATTGTTGTGGTAGGTGCGTCGCCGACCAAAAAGGAATAGACTTGGTCAATCTGGAACAAAGAAGGAAAAGAGAGAAACTTGGATCTGGGAGTGAGAAAAGGCAAAAGTGACCGTTTTGCACATTTTGGTTTTTTGGCTGTGTTTTGGCTAAAAACAACTAAAATGATTTTTGTTATTTTGAATTTTTTTCTTATTTTAAAAAATATATTTTTGAAAACAGTAAAGAGAACACGTTTTTATTCTTTTGAAAAACTAAAAACAACCCGAAAATAGTAAATAAACACAGGTCTTTATCTTTTCATTATATCACTCTGTGTATTCACTACTTCTCTAGCCATTGATCTCCACATCTTTTATTCCTTAAAAATTTGAACACATTATCTAATTTTTTAAAATAAAAATCTAATTTCATATTTAATAAAAATGAATACTTTTTTATTTTTAAATTTTGTTGTAAAAATAAAAGCACGAAAAAACATAAATAACAAATAAAAAAATTCTCCATATAAATAAACAAACGGACTCTCAATTTCTTCGATCCGAACAACCCACCTTGGATTTAGACGTCGTGCACATGGCTTGACCATCGCAAGTTTGTAACTGCGCAACCATGATTGAGTTTGGTGGTGAAACTAGATTGCACGATGAAAGAGAAAATGGAAGATTAAGAGAAAAGAAACATTGTAACAAGAGAGAGTCAAGTTCAACGAGATGATGATTTCCTTTTAAACGTGGCCAAATGAGCATTTTGAAGATTTTTATTAGTTTTTTTCCTCAAAAGTTTCTAAAATAGAACTGCCTTAAGAATTATCGATGGAGGTTCATGCATTTTCCCGTGAAATAATATTTGTTAAAATGAGTTAGATAAAATTATATTAATATAAAATTAAAATATTTTTTAAATTAAAATATAAAATAATTAAATAATTAAAAAGATATTTAGACAAGAGAATAGACGATTGCTAATCTACAAAGAAAAGATCCAATGATGAATAAAGTGGTAATCAACGTAAAGAATGAAGAGATTCGACAACAGCATAGAAATGAAATTAGCAATCGATCTATTAGAGGTAACGTTACTCCAACGAAGGAGGCGGAAAAGGAAAAGAAGATGGGAGAAGAGGGGTAAGATAATTTTTTTTTATGTGTTTTGATTTTATACAAATTTCATATCTTATTTATGAATTAAAGTATAAATAATAACCTAAAATGTTAATATAAATTCATAATGTGTATAATATATATGTGTGTGCCCGTGCGCAAATTTGGGTTTGGGGCAAAGAGTAGTATTCTTAATTTGTCTCATCCTCACTCTTTATATTTTGAGTTTATTCTAATTCAAAATCTAAACTTGAATCAATTAGAAAAAAACTCATTTTTATCTTAAATGAGTTCAAATGAAGACTCCCAAAATTGGTACAAATTGCCATCCCTATATATATATATATATATCTCATTCTTGAATCAAAATCTTGATCCAATTTTTTTATGAGCATTTGTAGGGTTTATTTTAAAAATTGAACCACTTTTAAAAATGGAAAATGCTATTGGTACACCTATTTTGTACATCTTGGACTACAAAATGGGGTATTATGACAAAAAACCCCTCATGAGGCGCATAAAGGCGCGTGAGGCGCATGGAGAGGTGCATGGTATTTTCGTCATAATACCCCTTATGTAGCCCAAGATGTACAAAAATAGTGTACATGTAGCATGATTCTTTAAAAATATGATTGATATTATAGTAATTAAATCAATTAAACATTCAAAATATTTATGACACTATGATATCGAAATGGATATCATATGATATCAAAATATTTACTATATGATTGATATTTACTATATCACCATGATTCCATGATTACGGTTAACTGGATGTAATTTTTAAAATATATATTCATATAATAATATTTATAACACAATTATGATACTCTAACAAGAAAAGTAGAGCGTGAACAAGAGCAATATATATACATAATAATTGTCATTAGTCTAAAACAAGACATTAACTACGAACATCCCTAACTAAAAATGAGTGTAATTTGATCATTAATCAAAGGAATCCCTGAGATTTATTTTATGAAAAATGATGATAACAACAATCTAATAACAATTATAATATTGATAAGCTTTAATTGGCTAATTAAATTGGCTTGTTATACTTTTATTCTAGACTTCAAATATCTTTCTTTGTAATTATAGTCTCAATAATCATTATGTTTAAAGATTTGTCATTTTAAAATGTCAAGAAAACTCACTCATACACATAATTACCTCATTCATAATACATTTAGTCCTTTATCTAGATATCAATACCCATTAAGTTTAAATTAAAAAAAAATATATTTATTATTTATTTCACTTAATTATCTCAAATTCTTAATCAAAATTTAACATATATTATATTTACAAGAAAATATATATTATCCTCGGGAGGCATCTTGTTCCCATGGGCTGGCTGTTGGTATATATTATCAAATAACAATCCATCTATTTATAAAACCAAGAAACATAAATTCATATAACATAATATATTTTAAACGAAAATAAAGTCATCAACATATATACATGATTAATTAAGGTTTTGTAACTAAGGTTCTAGTTCCATTTTTTGTCATCTGAATTGGTCACCAGGAATTAACACATCTCAATATATATATATATATATATATATATAAACAATATTTAAAATGCATAAAAAAAATCTCTTAACAGTTTCACGACGCCCCTATAAGTTTTTATTACATGATATTCTATTATAAATATTCTCTAATAAGTATATAAGATGCGATGCAAAGTAGAGTGTGGTTAATAATAATTCGTTATATGTTGTATATAGTCAAACAGAAATACAAATTTTAACATGTTTTAAGTAGATGAAATGCTTAATAAAAGTAGATGAATTAATGATGAACAATAGTGATAATAATAATTATATAAAGAAATGATTTTTCCAAATCTGTTCATACACCACTAATTTACTGGCTTTAGCCTTACAGGATCTAATAATGCATATGATTAGATTAAGGCTTGTGGAACAAGGCATAATACACGACAACAACTTCTACTGCTAAGCCTCAACAAAAATTCATTCGCTGCAAGTGCAAGCTACGCCAACCCACTACTCCCCCATGATGTTCCACCCACACCCACAATCTCTTTCTTAGTCGGCGGTTATCGGAAAACAAAAAACTAAGAAGCCCCTGAAAGCTCTCTCCCATCTTCCCACAGCAGCCAATTGGCCCTTCCCCATTATTCAACAGCAGCAGTAACAACAACCAGCAGCCATCTCTACATTAATTCCTTTAATTCTAAGCCTAATACCACACGTTTCATTTTGAGGTTCATGATCAAAACCTTAGCGCCAATCCCAGTCTTGTTTTAATTAGCCGCCTCTTCGTGTGGAGCACTTCGAGCTCGTCCAAGGAAGCTGCAGCCTTGTCCATGGCCAGTCCGGCGGTTCATCAAGAGCCATCCAGGATGGTAAGTTATATTGTTTTTCTGGGTTATTTTCCTCAATTCGTCTGAGAAAGAACGGTCTAGGAGAGATGGTAGCTAGATTGGTGTTTTTCTTAATTTGGTTTTCCCTCATTGAATTTCCCTAGTTTTGGTTGACAGAGGAGGAGGAAGTTCGGCGGACAGCAGAAGAGAGAAGAGCTTGAAAGAGAGGTAATTAGGGAGATGATTCTACGTATATATATCTTTGATACGTACGTTTCATTTTGTATGTATGTTTGCTTCAACTCATACACACACAACAATATATATAATCGAGTATGAATGATGGGATTTTCTCATAATTTTAGGATGATGATATACGTTAAGAAATGATGTGTTGTTTTTGTATTTTGAGACAGTAAAATGATTCTTTTATTAATATATTGAAGGCCAAACCATCTATGCATGATTGTTATCTTGTCTTTTTTTTTTTTTTTGTTTAAGATACGTCGTTGCTTTGATGAGATTCTAATATTGTGGAGCTTATCTTTGCGATGCATATCCGAATTTACTTAATTTGATGGATTGGCTTACCTATAAAAACCCTCTATAAGAGGAAGGATACATGCAGCTAGCAGTATCACAGAGGAACACAATTTCAGACCCCTTTCCTTAATAAACGTTAATTGTTAATAGTGAAAAACCCTCCATATGGCAAAAAGTAAAGGCCCAGCAATATCAGTTCTTACCTACCCAAAGAGGGATGCCAACCAGTAACCAATATATGCTATGCAAATAGAGTATCAAATCTTGCATATCTTAGTTCTAGTTGTTCAGATAATTATCATTGATGTATTTTTAGTCTAATTTAAATTTATTTGTTTTCGGACTCAAAATTTTTAAAAATCATTAAATTAAGTTAGCCTGTTTTTTATGTTATTTTTATTATAATAACGACTTTTTAGAATCGGTGAACATATCTTTTTGTGGATCATTAAGAATTTGGTGCTTTGATATCATCTATATTAAACAATAATTTTAAAATCACAACCGAACAGAGTACATGAAATGAAATTTTACTCAGAAAAGGTTATGTTACAGGTCTCTGTGCTTCGCAAAATGCTAGATCATGAACAAAAGGTTCAAGAAACATTACAGCGCTTAAATCATCAAGACCAAACCAGAAGCTTACCTATTCCACACTTCCTTCCTCCAAAGGTAACCCTTTCTCTTCTACAGTAAACGATTTCGAGGTGGGTTACTAACAGATAATCCATGTTTAATTAGACGTTTTTCTTTCTCTTGTTTTATTATCATGTTAAATTATTAAGTAAATAATGTTATTCATCTAAAAGTTTAAGCTCCTTAACGTGGACTACCCAGGTAAAGGAGCTCCTAGCAGAGTTGGACATGGTTGAGGGAGAGATAGCTCGACTGGAAGCCCAAATCCGGCAGCTTCAAACCGATTTGAGCCATGAAAAGGAAGTCACGAAGGACTACAAACTCAAGCAATATTTGCACCATGCAACCATCAAAAACCCAGCCGGATATTCGCCGCTTCCATCGTATAATTCCCACTCTGCAACCAAAGCGGCGGCCGCCACCGCCACCGCCACTGGAAGGATGCAGTTCGAGACCAAGGCTTTGCATTTCATAAGCAAAGCAATAAAGGGCGATTACAACCTCAACGACTTCAACGTAAATATTGAGAAACCAAGAGTTATCTCCGATCACAAGGAAAGCAATAATTTCCGCGACGACGAGCTCGCATTTCAAGACCAGAAGGTTCCCAAGAAAAGCGGGATCCTGAAACCCGCCTCCCCCTTGCGGGAACCCAGTAGAAATCCAACTCCAATTCCAAGGGTATGTACGGTGTTGAATTTATCAAAGTTAATTTTTTAATAAATTACAAAAAAAGAAATTTTATGGAGCATAAACTTTCTTTTCAGAGAGAACGCAACGTAGAGTTCGCCATAGACTTCCCGCCAAAATCTGCAACCAATACAGCTCCCTCAGAAGAAGAGAGCATCCAGAAGTGGCCCCCCAACAAGCTGGCCGAGAATATCATGAAGTGTCTGATCTTCATCTTCGTGCGGCTGCTTCGGACATCAAGAGCCATGGAGCTGGAGAAATCGGGGCCCATTTCGAGGTCTACGAACTTCTCTTTGAGCTTCAGGGTTGACATGGCCAGCTCCAACTCGAAGGCCGCCTTGTTGCAGAAAGAAGCAAGGCAGCAAGATCCTTACGGTATATTTGACACCGAAGAATCTATTCCAAGGGACATAGGGCCTTACAAGAACTTGGTCATGTTCACTTCTAGTCATTTGGATCCCAAATGCATCTCCAACTCTAGCTCTGTTCCTTTGCTACAAAGGCTGAGGTAGGTCGAAAAAATGTTACTCTACATTATTTTGGTGATATTTATTGTACAAAAATTCTGTAAGGGTTTCCTTTTCATTACTTATATATGGTTTTGTGTTGAGAAAGACAGTCATTACCATGTTGATTTTCTCGCTTCGTTTTAATTAATTACAAGATACTTAATTACCCACCTCTATATAATTTCAATAAAGAAGGGCAGTTACACAAATCAAATGATAATTGATAGATAAAAGATAAATTAATATTAAAAGGATATCAATCTGATCTCTGATATTTGCTTTTGTGTCTGTTTGAGTACAGGATTTTAATGAACAGTCTCCAGAAAGTAGATCTGAGATCGTTGAGTTACCAGCAAAAGCTAGCTTTTTGGATCAACATGTACAATGCTTGTATCATGCATGTATATAGATTTTGAACAAAACCATTAATTCTTCTTTCTGCTTCATATATATCTTTTTTCTTGTTTCTCCTTTGACATACTCATCTTTTATCAATTGCAGGGATTTCTCCAATATGGAGTGCCTTCTAGCCCTGAAAAACTGCTTGCCCTAATCAACAAGGTGCATTAAATATCCTTCCAATAAGTTCATCATCGAGTCATATCATTAATCTCACCTGTTTTTGTAATTGATCTTCGGTCTAACTTTCTGGATTGGATTTGATTTGATTTAGGCAACGCTCAGCATTGGAGGAAATACCATCAATGCTCATGCCATCGAACATTTTATTCTTCGAAAGCCAGAATCTTCAATCTTAAAAGAGGTGGATGTTAGCTTAAACTTGGTTTCTTCCTCTAAAGGTCGATCATTTGTAATTGTGTTCTTTTTTTTTTTTTTTTTTATGCAAGTGGTAAGTCTAAATCCGTGTATAAAAAGAGTAAACCTAATCCCTCGTTAACCTTCTCCTGCTACACTTAAATATCATTCAAGAAATTAACAGTGGCTTCATCAATCTATTCATTCTTTGGGATAAACGAACTCCTAAATACTCGAAAGGAATGACTTTTTTTGAACCTCACTTGTATATATGATCTCATGATAAACGAAATATTTGTGCAGGTTTACCGCAAGGCAGATAAAGAAGATAAAGAAGCAATGGTTCGCCAGCTTTACGGACTGGAGTCGTTGGATCCCAACATCACGTTCGCCCTGTGCTGCGGAACTCGCTCTTCTCCGGCAGTAAGTCAGGCAGCCAATTAATTAAAACACCACCCAAAATCCATTAATTATTTTCAGAGATCGTCAATTTCCTGTATTAACGCAGGTGAGGATATACACAGCCGAAGGCGTGGTGGCGGAGCTGGAGAAATCAAAGCTGGAATACCTGCAAGCTTCGATCATGGTAATGGTGACCACGAGCACGAAGCGGATCGCTCTCCCGGAGCTTCTGCTCCGGAACATGCACGACTTCGCGCCGAACATCGACTCTTTGCTGGAGTGGCTGTGCCACCAGCTTCCGACGTCTGGCTCGCTCAGAAAATCCATGGTGGATTGCTTTAGAGGCCTCGCCAACGGCAAGGACGTTTCCGCTATCGTCGAGAAGATTCCCTATGATTTTGAGTTTCAGTATCTCTTATCCATATAAGCAGTACGTAGCTTAGTTTAGGCCTATGGCCGGCATATATATATATATATATATATATATGATTCTGCTCCTATTGTTTGATTGATTGAACGAAGAGAAATACTGCAAATGTTAGTCTGCTTCCTAATCGGCCACAAACTTGGAAGGAGACCCCATGATTCATTGACTTGGTCAAAACTCAGAATTAAGCAAATTTAATTAAACTTCAATCATAGAGTAATTAGAACTGGATTAAAAATAAAAAAAAATTATTACCATATCCATATCTTGTTTCTCACAGTAGTGTTTAACCACTAACTTTATGATGATATGATGGATTTATGTGGGTTTTTTTACGTATTGGACGTCATAATATCAACTTATGAAAGAACTAAGGCTATTTCATTTTGAGGGCTTCAGTGAGTGAATAATTAATCAATTATTATCAATAAAAACCAAAATTTGGCTTATAATAATTAAGATGCTTTACTACTTTAGTGGCCCATAATTTATGTTTTATTTAGTGATCAATAAATGTAACGACTCGTTATCGAATCTAAAAATATTTTATCTAATTTATATGTGAAAAATATGTTACTATTTGAGGAACGTATTGATAATATTTTATGTGAAAAAAATAAAATATAATAAATAATAAAAAAGAGGGAGAAATCAAAATTTTGAAAATGAGATTACGTGTATATATATATATATATGATAATAGGTGTAAAGTAGATTAAAAAAAAAAGGTAAAATGACCACAAAAAAAAAAAAAAAAAGGCATGGTTATACATATGTGAGTGTGTGTGTGTGTGTGTGTGTGGGGTGGGGGGAGGGGACATTCCCTAAATCCCTCTGCACTTTCCTCTCTCTCCCAATTGATTTTTTTTTCTTCTTCTACTACTTATTCTTTTTCTTTAGATAGAGCACAATGAGAGTAAAATTTGAGCATTTAGAAGGTTACCTCTCCTCCAAATTTCATCATTTATTAAGGCAAATTCCATTCCTTTTGTGCCATTCATTTCGAAGTTATTAAATTTTGGGCCAAAATGTGCATGTTGTATGCTTAAGGCTATAATTTGTTGTGTTTCTCTCCAAATCGAGATCCATTTATTACGTTGTAAATTTGATTTTTTGAGCTTTATTTTGATATATTATTTGGATTATTTGGTCAAGTATTGAGCCTGTAAGTGCTTTGTGAAATATTTACTCGAATTTAGAATTTCTATTTTCATGTAATCTACCATTGTTTTGGTGCTTGTCTATAACTTTATGTGTTTATATCCAAATTGAGATCCATTTGTTTCATTGTAAACTAAACTTATTAAACTTCATTTTGATATATTATTTGGATTATTTGGCCAAGTATTAAACTTGTAAATTCCTTGTGATATCTACTCGAATATGAAATTTATGCTTCCGTGTAATCTGTAATTACTCTAGTTTATGGTCTATAACTTTATGTATTCATAGACAAATTGAAATCCGCTTATTTCTCTATAAACTAAATTTCATGGGCTTCGTTTTGATATATTACGTAAATTATTTGGTTAAGTTTTGAGCTTATAATCGCGCTGTCAAATCTATGTTTAAAATCTAAAACTTACGATTTTTGTATAATTTGATCATGCTTCGATTTTTTGGATATAACTTTTTGTGGTTATATTTGATTTGAGATCCATTTTTGGTTCCATGAACTAGACATCCTTGTTGAGCCAAATTGCTCCAATCAACCTATTGTGTATTTTTATGTTTAACAAAACATAATTTTAGTAAAACTATTTTTGGTATATTTTAAATCCTCTAATATATTTTCGATATATTTTATGGTGGATAACATATTTTAAGTATTATAGTATTTTGTGTATCAAAATGAACCAATAAATGCTATTTATTCTAATTGGAATATTAGCGCATTGTAAATGGACAAATAAGAAAATATTTTTATTTTGAAAAACTATCTTCCGATATTTTCATAACTAATATTTATTGTTGTTAAAATAATTTTTAATTAATTTTTCAAGAAATAGAAGACATGTTTTTTTGAAAGTGATAAAATCG
The DNA here is from genome assembly GCF_014633365.1 of Diospyros lotus. Classification (NCBI taxonomy): domain Eukaryota; kingdom Viridiplantae; phylum Streptophyta; class Magnoliopsida; order Ericales; family Ebenaceae; genus Diospyros; species Diospyros lotus. The sequence continues at coordinate 30,855,237 of NC_068338.1, read as the reverse complement.
CCAAATCCCAAATTTATACTAAAATCAAAATTATTTTTTCTTATTGTTATGAATTTTAATTTTTTAGATATTTTTATTGAATCCAAATGGGGGTATTTTCTTATTTATATTTATATATTAAAGTAAATGGAAGGTAAAATATAAATTAAAGAAAGTATGAACATTTAATTAAACTAAAGAAATATAAATATATTATAATATATTCATGCTATGGATTGTATCATCAAGCAAATCTTTATTTTTCTAAAAATTTGGATTAATAGTCGACTCCCGGTGAGAGACAATCGACTGTGTGTTATGCAGAATCGAGGTAGCCTATAGTAAGTTTTGGCTAGTCGATTGTAGGCTAATGAGAGTCGATTGTCAACATCTAAAGTCGACTATCGGTTAGAACAATCGACTGTTAGACTCCAAGAGTCGGATTTTTCTGGTCGTTACAGATCCATTGGAAGCTCAAATATATATATATATATATATATCTTCAAGAGATTTTTGGAGAAGGTTAATGCACTATCAAGATCTATCATTCTAAAGTACACCCAAACTCTCAAGCACTCAAGAAAAGCAATCCAAAACCCAAGCATTAAAGATACATTATTTGGAGCCCAAGCAAAGAAGAATAAGTTTTCTTTTTGTTAGTAACTCTTGTATTATTTATATTTGCTTTGTATTTTCATTGTGTTTAATTCCATATTAGTCCAAAGTTGTTTGGACTTAGGATTTATTTCTATTAATTGTGGATTGTGAGTGGTATTCTAGAGCCCGTTGTAATCTAGGTGTGTTATAATAGTTTTCGAGGTGAGTTAAGGGAAAAACCTCGGTATTGTGTAAAAGTTTCCTAGACGAACTTATTGGAAAACCTAGGTGTGATTATAGTAAAATCTCAAGTGTCAAGTTAACTTTGAGAAAGTGGAGTAAGTGTTGGAGACACCGAACCACTATATATTTTTGTGTTGATTATTATTGTTTGTGTATTTATATTGCTATCATTCTCAAACAATATATATATTTATAACAAGTATTTTCTTTGTATAAGAAAAGTTCAAGAGCTTTAAAAATGGAAGAATTCGATTTAATAAGTTTTTAGCACTCAATTCAGTACCTCTCTATTGAGTGACCATTGTATGTCAAATGACCAACAACCCTAAGCTTCGTTTCGATATATTACTTGCATGATTTTGGTTAAGTTTTGAGCTCGTAACAACCTTGTTAATCTTTGTCAAAAATCTAAAAATTTTACTATCCACGTAATTTGTCTTCCTTCGATTTTTAGGAAATAACTTCTCGTGGTTATTTCTGATTCTGAATCTGTTTGTTGTTTCAGAAATTAAGACTGCGTTCTCTTTGTTTTTTAATTTTTAGTTTTGAGTTTTGAATTCATTTTCAGTTTTCTATTTTGATAATCTGTTTTTAGAAAATTAAAAACGTGTTTTTTTGTCATTTTGAAAAACTATTTCTCAAGACAAAAAATTAGAAAATACATTATCTTTGAAATTTTAAAAACAATTTTTAATGATATTTTATTCAATAAATTTGATTATTCAGTAAATTATAAATATTTAATGTTAATATATTATTAAAAATATATATACATTTTAAAGTTAATGAATTTTGTAATATTTTTTCCATTACAATAATAAAATATGAATAAATAAATAAATAAATGTGTTTTGAGTTTAAAATTTATTTTGGATGAAAACACTCAAAACAACTATTTGTTGTTTTGAGTTTTCTTTATAATTTTTTTTATTTTTAAAAATAGTAAAGAGAATGCGTTTTCATTATTTTACAAAGTCGAAAACTAAAAATAACTTGAAAACAATAAAGAGAACGTAGCCTAAATATCCGGAACTTCGATTTAAGTATATTATTCATAACATTTGGCTAAGATATGAGCTCGAAATAGGCATTTGAAGTTACAGTTTGAAATTTGATTTTTTTTTAAAAATTTACCTAATTAATATTTTTCTGTGTTGGTTATTCTTCATATGATTGAGATGATATTTAACCTTGTTGATTTTATTAAATACTTGATGTATTTTATTCAAAAGCCTCAATAGAGTTTCAATCCACTCTATATTTCTTAAGCAATGATGCATTTCTTAATTAGGGTCATTGTTATACAAGATCTCAGTGCTATCTTGCATATACTTTTGGTTTTTTCTCGATTGTCGACTAATTATTTCTGTTCAACTTTTGTATGGCCTTAGTTGTCATTAATAGCTAAGGTATAGTCCACGGGTTCATCTTAATAATTGTTGGACATTTTGAGGGGGTAAAAGCATGGTTGTGGGATAAAATTGATAAAATATTTATAATTATTCAAAAGTGTACATTTATGCATGAAAATTGCTATATCATTTATGCATTGGGGCATGAGCTTAGTATTGTTATGAATTGATACAATTGTTATGCATGAAAATTGTCATATATGGGCATTGCATGGAGTATTTGGGGACATGAGACCAACCACGAAATTTTATATGTTTTTAAGTTGATATATGTGCATGATATATATATATATATACACATTAGCGCTGTAACACCCTGCTCTTTTAGAAGGACGTTACGTAACGTAAAATTTTGGAGATATAAATTTTTTTTCTAAATAAAAACTCATCACAAAAATTGTTCTCCGAAGATCCCGTTACACCTTCTCAGTATATCAACTATGAACCATCAATAAACTAAAATAGGTACATCATCTCAAATGCGGAAGCTAGATCGAAACCTTAATAGGTCATAATCGAAACCACTTTATTTATAACATAAAGTTGAACCAACGTTTACATGACGTTCTCAAAATAAACAACATAACCGAAATGACATAATATAAAAACATCCTCTAATTGCTGTCACTCCTCGGCAATTCCCTTTCCTTTCGCACCGCTACCTTCACCTGGAACGTTTGAATATTTCAGGAACATAGTCCAAATTAGATGATGAATTATCTAAATGAGAGTTCAAAATACATTTTTCATGAATGAATGCAAGACATGAAATAAACCAATACACTCGGTAAGCCCTTGCCCAAGAGAATCCCACGCGCTTAACCCTACTACGGGAAAAGAGCAATCTCTCTAAAAGCTATGCCACCATACCGATTCGACAACACGACGATACGACACTATTCTAGCTTAAATGGGGCTGTCAACGCATCTCACCAGATTACGTTCCCACCTTAAGCATCTAGGAACCACCATATAATCCCAACTCCAAAATTTCACATGGACCACCTAGTCATCCTAGTGCAACTTCCCTGACCAAATGGCCTAGCACGGAAACCAAGACGGTTATCCTGACATGCACACCAGCATCAGATACCCATATTATTCCGTCACGCCCTTGGAGAATTACGGCTACACTATCCAGACAACATCCTAGGCTGACATCCCACATGAACAACACAGTATGGACCACCTAGTCGTCCTAGTGCAACTTCCCTGACCAAACGGTCTGGCACGGAAACCAAGACAGTTATCCTGACATGCACACTAGCATCAAATACCCTTATTATTTCGTCACGCCCTTGGAGAATTATGGCTACACTATCCAGACAACATCTTAGGCTGACATTCCATACAAACGCACAAAACGCAAGACAATGCCACATTTCACAATTCAATGCATCATATAAACAACATTTTATAGAATACAATGCACAAGTTCAAAACGTTTAGGGACGAACTTCCCTTATAAAATCAACCGTCATCGGTTATCATTTGCATGCAAGAAAAACCATTTGCATGAACAAGTCAAAACCAACTTTTGGGAAAGAACCATTCACAAGTCAAAACAAAGTTTTGGGGGAGAACACTCACAACTCAAAACCAAGTTTTCAGGTAGAACACTCACAACTTAAAACCAAGTTTTCAGGTAGAACACTCACCTCGACGTATTCGGATCATCTTGATCCTCGTGCAATGCCTTGTTTTACGTGCCAAAACACAAATACTCGAACTTACAATTCAACCTCGAACCAAAACACGTCCTAAACACCATATTTAACTAAGGAAATATCAAAATTCATTTTCCTCAATTTTTTCATAATTTCCTCTATTTTTCTCCCATTTTTCACGTCAATAATTCAAAAATAATTATTTCCTCAAATATTTTCTCAAATATTTCAACATGATAAATCCTAAAGTAATTTAAGAAAAATATCCAAAGAAAATACCAGGATTGCCCTGTCGGACGCGTCCTTACGTGCCTAGCGCGTGGGTGAAGGTGAAGGTGAAGGCTGGCGCATGGCTGCACGCGCCACCGTCTTCTTCCTCGAACCAGTCGCCGACGGTTACTCCAATGACCCCAAAATTGGTACCCCCTTAAAGCCCTTGAAGAATCGATCTTGATGGTGCAATTTTCAGGCCGAAACAACACCGAAAAATGCCTCAAAAGGCGAGTTGCAGGTCGGTGGTGGCGGACCGCCTCCAACCCTCGGTCGAGCTTCAAACGGCCTTCAAACGTACTTTAAAACGCTTCAAAATGAACCCAAAATGATCATTGATCCCTTGCAACCAAAAGCCCCTTAATCACTCTCTCAAAAACATCCAAAAAATCAGTCGATTTGTGCTTCAAAAACTCGAACCCTCGGCCTCTATTTATACTCAAATTCCGGCCACCTCTCGGCCAATCACCGGCTAAGCCTTGCTCCCCAAGCCTCTCACCGCCGTATAGCACCTCCCCCAAACCAGCCTCGGCCGTCCAATCGCCGAAAACGGCGGCCATGTGCGCGAAAGGCGGCGGTCGATTTTCCCTGCTGCGTTCACACCCACCATTTTTGATAATTTACATTTTAGCCCCTTGACTTCTTCAATTGACATTTTTTCCCTTTTCCTTGAGCCCCCGATCTTTCTAACACGATCAATAAAGCCCACAAGACTTGTACTCTTCATTAAGTCATTGAAACTTTTGAAAAATTACTGTTTTGACCTCTCTCGGGCAAAATTAGAAAATTACACTTAGGCCCGGCTGGTCGATTTGATCTTAAATCCATTCGTTTTAACCCGAAATCATTTAAGGGTTGTTCTATACATAAAATATTAGTCCTTGACACACACCGTTGACTTTCCAGATGTCTCCTACGTTGATTCGATTTTCTCAGCCCGGTCGACAACTGTACCGAAGACTGTTCCCGATCCAATTTCTTTCATCACTAAACATCATAAATTAAATCACTCGTCGATACTATACCATTTTCCTTAATCTTCTAGGGTTCAGGGTATTCTCTCTGACTAATTCGGTCATCCAAAGCTGCGTTAGTATACCCTATAGCCTCATTTTTTTGCAAATTCCATTTATGCCCATCATTAAATATCGTTTATAACCTCAAACCATTCCCGGGTATTACAAGCGCACTTATTTTTTTGTGTTGTGACTATGATCCATAGTTTATGGTTGGAAAAGAAATCAGTATGGTATCAGAGCGAGTCGTGGGGTCGTCTGTGTGCATGGACCAATGTCGAATCCTATACTTGGGCTTGGTAAGTGGACCTCTTCATTAAGCGAGGGGAAATTCTATCCGCAGCCTGTGAAATTGCTCTTCACAGCCCACACCATGTAAAATGCTTCACTAATTTTAAAATTCTCATTTTAACCCCACAGCTGTAACAGAGAGAAGAGAGAGAGAGTGTGGGTTGGCTGCATTGGTCGACCCACACACACACATATATATATACACACTCACACACACACATATATATATACACACACACACAATTTCATGGTCGCAGCCATGGAAGTCGACCCACTTGGTGGCCGTTGCAAAGAGAGATAGAGGGTGGGTTGGCCATGGTTGACCCCCCCACACATATATATATACACACACAAACACACCTATATATATATATACACACATACTCACACACACACACATATATATATACACACACTCACATGCATGGCCGCGACCATGGAACCTAGCTATGGCAGCAGTCGGGGAACCTAGTATTCCCTGACTCGAGGTGATGGTGGCGGCATCGCGACTGCCACCATCGCAGCTAACGAAGGCAGCGATGTTGCCATCGTCGTCGGGGTGTGGAAGGGTTGAAACGGAGGTTTTTGATGGCCGCGACATGAAAGCATGTGTGAGTGTGTGTGTGTGTATATATATATATATATAGGTGTGTGTGCTGGGCTGGGTTCCATGGCCGCGACCATGTTGTGTGTGTGTATATACATGTGTGTAGGTTGACCATAGCAGCCGACCCATTCTCTCTCTCTCTTCTATCTGCTACGGCTTGTAGCCATTGTACAGAGAGAGAGGGAGAGTATGTGGGGGGGCTAATGGTGGTGGGTCGACAGCTATGGCTGTCGCCCGTGTGTATATATATATATACGTATGTGTTTGTGTGTGTACGTGTATATGGTGTGGGAAAGAAAGAGAGAGGTGAGGCGATAGTCGATGGTGGTTGGAGGAGATAGTGGGTTGTGGGGCTAAACTAGTAATTTTAAAATTAATGGGGAATTTTGCATGGAATGGGCTTTAAAGAGAAATTTCACGGGCTATGGATAGAATTTCCCTTAAGCGAGGGTATTGTTAACGAGCTCTGCCAATTATGTCTGGGTGGGCTAGACATGTACTGTCAATGAGATGAGTGAGATTAAGTACTATGACTTTGTCTGTAAGAAAAATATCATTAGCAAGATTGTGTGTGTGTGTGTATATAAATATATATATATGCATGTCATGAGGATAATCATATGTATAAGAGTGTGTAATGTTGCAAAGTATAACATGGATATGATTGCATGACGTGAAATAAATTTATATGGGTTTATGATGTGGTATAATATGTCATCGATGAGCTAATTAATAGTGAGCAAAGCATATTGTTTACCATTTTGTTGCTTCTCTTATGTTAAATGAGTTTTTCTTTATTGCTTCATCTTTTTTTATCTTGTTAATTTTATGCATCTTATTATTGTTATTTATTATATATATATATATTTGTTAAGTTTTGTGGGTCATATTTGTTTTACATTATTCCAAGTAAGGAAAAAATAATGGATATGAGCGTGTCCAATAGATAGGATTTATGTGAGTTAGTATATGTACGTAACTATTCCAACTAAAAGTTTCGTGAAATATTTTTGAGGGCAACAAGAAATGAAAGAGTTTAAGTAGTATTTAAGTTTTTATTGTCTCTTAAAATTGAGTTATAATGAATGGTGATATAAATATTTATATTGACTTCTATTCCTTAATAAAAATATATGATGAATTTTATTTAAATTTATCGACCCTTATATACATGTATATATAAAAAAATTTCGAATCGTTTCAATAAAAACACAAGATACTATTCTCAATGTCATTCTCCATAGTCAGAACATTACTTAAGACAGCGAGGAAGGTTCACGGAATATTCTTGCTCTCATCAATGGGGTACAGTTTGGCCGCAGGTGTGCCAAATAGGAGTAAATTATTTTTGACTTTGAAAATTGATAAATAATAATATTTGGCCGCTTGTTGATTCTAGTTGTCCTTTGAAAAGCAGTTGACTCAAATTAATGGTTTCGTGCGACCGTCAACGCAGTGGTGTCTCTGCATTTTGCATTTTCTGTTTATTTTTAAGCAATCTAATATGAATATTTGTCTTTAGTAGGGATGTTAGATGATAAATTATTGTTTTCTGAGATTTCATTTTGTGGTTTGACATTATTTTGTTTTCTGAAAAACATCATATTGGTTCGGTTCGTTGGCGACAAAGTGAGAGGCAAGAAAAATTATAATTAAATTACGTTTTAAGTTTGTGAAAATATGTTTGGTTTGAGTTTTTTTAATTTATAAATTATAATAGAATTGATTTCCTATTCGGGTCAAACATTCTTATCTATAAAATATGTATAAAAAGTAAATAAATTATATAAAATATATAATGATTATAATTACAATTATTAAAGTAACTATAACTTTAATTGAATAAATTATAATTAATAATTTATTTAGATAATAATTTATAGTGATATTTAAAAAAATATAAAATTATATATATGCATGCATGCATGTATGTATGTTGGGGGGGGGGGGGGGGGGTGAGATTGCCCGACGGTATAATATACAATTAGATACATTTATATAATTATATCATGCTAAAGTATGAGTATGGGATCTCATCCCCGCCATATAGATATTTTTTTTATATCAAAATGCTCCTAATTGGGATGACGGATACCAATAGGATATGATACCGTATCATTGTTATTTTCACTAAAATAATTATTTATTGTCCAATTTTTTTTAATCATATTGAGTTCCGTATTATTAATCAAAACTTAACTCACTATAACCACGTGAATGTGTTTAAGAGTCTTGAACTTAGAGTTAAAATATTTTTCACGTTTTGATTTTAAATTTGTAAAATAATTAATACAACATTTATTTCATTTTGTGTCTTCATGAAAAATTATAAGTGTCACCTAACTTTTATATTTCTAACCATACACATCTCATCTTATAATTTTGAAAAAAATCTTATAAAATAAAGCTCGCTAACAATTAACGTCAATTTACAAAAATGAATAAAATTATCATTCTAACATTATCTATTAAAAGAGACAAATAACATTATTGATATCTCGTCGTAACTCCTCCTATCTCTTTTTTCTAAATTTATTAGATTTATTTTCTAATAAATCAATTAGTTTCATCTTTATATATTACAAAATAAGAAATATTTACTTATTATTGTTTTTTCCTAACCAAAAAAGGACGATCGGAGGCAGGGCGAGGGTTCCAACGATGGGTCTATCCAGGGGGTGGCTGGCACCTGTAAATACTCCGACGGTCAAGTAAGTAAGAGAGTAAGGGGAGATAGTGTATCAGTAGATCGGATATCAGAACATACCTTACATTTGAAAATAGTTAATTGATATAAAATGAGGAGACGTCATCTTGTATGCATGAATCGTGCATTTGCATGTGATGAGATTGACTATCTAGTGCCAGTGGAGATTCTCATGTGATAGCATGGTGGCGACGAGACCCTCATTAATGTGGATAGAATTCGTTATTAATGAGTATGAGATCTGAGATGGTCGCGCAGACATCCAATGAAAGTTGTAATAATGTTGTGACAGGTTGGCGTTGGACAAAAATTGAGTCCAAAATGAATACCAAATTTGACTTAAAGAGAGGATCGAGATTGGGCCAAGGAGAGATGTGAAATTGAGCCTTGAATGGTCCAATTATTTCTACTAAAGAATTAATGATTTGGTCATTTTAGATATTTTTTTTCCCTTGATTTTTCTTTAGACTAACAATTAAATTATAGTAGAATATAGTTATAGCTTTTATTTGGTAACATGAATATTATTCTATCTAACTTTTATATCAAATTGAATTATGAATTTTTATAATAAGTACAAGCCTTTATAAGGTTTGTTCTCTGACATTCCTTTTAATTAGCAGTCTCCTATTTGAGTTCAAACCTAATTTTAAAAACAAAATTTGATATAAACATTCCATTTGATTTGTATATAATAATACATACATGATCGATGTTCTAAACATAGCCTATTTCTCTTAATTTCAAATATTCTCTTTAATTTGTAGTTTCTCTATTTGAGTTCACACCCAAAGAGTTGAAAACAGGAAAATATTATCTTTTGTTAATTTTATGCACATAAATAGTTGGAAATACAAAAGTGGAATTTTAATTGATTTTTTATGCAAAAATAAACAAATGCAATTATAATTGGATTTTATGCACAATTAACCATTGGAAGGAAAATGGAAATTTTAATTAGGATTTTATCTATAATTGATCTTTGGAAATAAAAAATGAGGTTTCAATTCAGTTTCATGTACAGTTGATAATTGGAAATAAACGAAGTAATTCAATTTTTTAATTTAAAATATAATTTTAACATTGGTTTTTTAAATTATAAATATTATAACTTAAAAACTAATATAATATCCATAATTAGTTTTATACCCTTCTCATAATTTTAGTTTGCTTATGAGTATTTAACGATTGAATTTGTATATAATAAAATTAAATTGAATTAAAATTTTTAAAAATTAATTTAACCCAAATAATGAAAATAATTAATTTTTATTTAAAATAACAACATTAAAAAAATTTAACAAGATTAAATATAATTATTGTCATATGTTCATTTTCATAGTAATTTCGCGACCCGAAGCGAGGACGCGAATTTCAAAGACACAGAGAGGTTTCACCTGGCCTTCAGGGATAAAGCCGACGTTTACGTGGCCGCCGGCGAACGACCACCTGGCGGAGTGTGTCCACGTGTTTGGCCTCGGACTCCAAACCCACCATTCCAATCCACCTCTGCGCATTTAAAGTCCGCCCCTCGAATTCCAAAAAGCTACTGCGCAGTATCCACCACTTTTAAGCTGCCTCTGTCTCTCTCTCTCTTAACCTTTGCGTTTTCTCCATCTCTTCACTTCTCTCCCAGTCTTTCCCATCCCTCTCTGTATCTGACATCGCAATGCGATAATTCTGGGCTTTCGTCGGCAATCTTCAGAGTATGTTGTTCTGCAATCAATGTATTGCAAAAGCGTTTCCCTTTTCCTGACTGCTTGAACAAGGTATTTTTCTGAATCTCCTGTGTCCCCGTTGTTTCTTTTTTTTTTTTTTTTTGACAACTTTCCATGCTTGCAGTGCTTTCTCTCTCTTTTTCTTCATATATATATATATGTATAGATGCGCAATGATGATTTTCGTGTTTGATTTTTAACTTTATTTTCGGGGGGGCGGGTTCTATTTGGAATATTTGGGATTAGATAGGGAAGGCACAGCAGTCGCAAAATAAGATACTGCTATATGAGTGTGAATGCTAGTTGATAATCTGTTAAATTGTTTTGTAAACGTGTATTTGAGGTCTGCAATGAGAGTTGTTTTTGACAGGAACGTGCAAGATTAAGGGGTATTGTTTTCATTGAATGCTATAAAGATACATAGAAGATTTTGGTAATGAAAGTAAAATTGTATTGCTTTGTGTTTTTTTATATGATTCTTGGCGTACTGATTGATGAAAAAATCTCGAAGTGAGCGGAACATTCTACAGACAATTTCATATGGAAAAACCTGCTCGGTCCGGGGATATATAATTGAAGAAATGCTTGTTGGAGGGGAAATTGTGAGACCGAATTTAACAGGGACTGTGATAGTGTGATTGCTTAAACTGCAGTCACGGAATTTAGGAACCTTGTGATATTTGTAATGGTGGTTGTGTTCTGTAGTATATTTGGAAGTAATGGTGTCAATATTGGGCGTGAAATGTAGGCAACCTAAACGAATTTAAGTGTAAGCGATTGCTACTTACTAATTCAGTTAGTCCTGCACTCCATGATGATAAATTGTCTGTGAAATTAAATAAATGGATGACCATTATTTATGATGATATTTGTGATGGACATCTCATTTTCTTATATAATTGATAAGCACCATAAAAACATAAGATATTGTTCTGTACCAGCGAGTAAAATTGCCACCCATACTGTTGTTATACATTTCATTTCTCTTTTTTTTGTTTTGTTTCACATTTTGCACATTTTTGTTTTATTTGGGGGGAGGGATGGTGACACGGCTCGGTGAAAGCCTTGGCTCTTATTGTGAAATTGTTCTTTGGAGGGAGGGAGTGACAAAGGGTGTATCTATTTGAGTCACACTGAAGAATACCAAGAAGGTACCAATTTGGGTGATCTAGCAGGATATTCAAATTCTTTTTGAGATTGGTGGACTTAGAAAACCATAATACATGTTTGACTAAGTGTATTCTTAATTGACCTTAAGCATTGAGATGTTATTCATGGTTTGAGGGAAAGAAACCACAAATCAAACCTAAATCCCACTTGGTGGGGTCAATTACATGAATTCTAGCTCAATAATCGTTTTTATCTATGGTCATATCTTTTTTAGGCCCTTATAACTCATGTAAGGTGTAAGAGTTCCACACCAAGTTTTTATCAGGTTTATCTCTTTTTCTGAAGATTTTGTTCAATTTCATCCATTCTCCTCGATTAAGCTTTATTGGTCTTCTTCTCACATGACCGAAGCTTCTTAATCACATCTCGCTCATCTTCAACAAGAGCCATTTTGACTTTATTATAATTAACTTCATTTCTGATCTTATATTTTCTTTTATGGCTGCACATGCATCTTTGTTTTGCTAATATATTTACATTTTGATGCTTTACTACCCAATGTGCCATGTCATGGAACAAAGTGTTAGGCCTCAAATTGAAGGCTTGAACAATTCGGTAAATAGAGTAGTTGTAGGGATTTGAATTGAGTGAGAGAGAAAATTAGAAATGGAGGGAGAAATTGAGAGAGAGATTGGAGGGAAAAGAATTATGTCAAATTCATTCATAATTTCCATCCTCGGCGCCTGATATCTTTTATAGGTTGCCTTCAGTTATAACCGTCCAAGTACAAGCGGCCCATAGCTATAACCGCAAACTACTACAGTAGCTTATTACATGCATTCATCTAACTACAGTTTTACCCCCAGCCTACTAACTACTATCATACCCTTTGTCCGCCTTTGGGTCGTGACAAATCCCCCCCCCCCCCGCGGGGCGGTTGAAGCCTTTCTTGCCTCAAAGAAAGGATAGGAGATGAGCTGCTATGGGGTACTGCTTTAGCAGTTCTGGAAGGTACTCCAAAGTAGTGTTGTCCGGATGTAGGTGGCTCCATTAGACAAGTACCTTTGTTAAGGGCAGTGTGTTCTTGTAAGTAATCCTTTGATCCACGATAGCTTGGGGTTCCATAGTCATCTTCTCCTCATCCACTGTGGGAAGGTTCCGGCTAGTAGTGGTTGCCGGTCTTCTTGAGCAGTGATACATGGAACAACGGATGATTAGTGTTCCCTTTTGGCAATTGTAGCTGGTAAGCTACCTAGGCCAGTATTGTATAGGGCCCAAAATACTTAGGGCTCAGTTTGGATACTGGGGTTGTTGAGAGGAATGCTGGAGACACCTCTTAACTTTCAAGTTGACCTTGTCCCCCACACTGAACTCTCAGACACTTCTTCCCTTATTTGCCATTTGCTTCATTTTGTTTGCATTCATCAGGGTAGGTAGGGTGGGAGCTTTGTAACCAAATAATGCTTTGAATGGAGACCTTTTTAGGGCATTGTGGCAGTTAGAATTGTGTCACCACCGTGCCATAGACAACCATCAATTCCAACTCCTAGGCTTGGTGAAGCACATACACCTTAGATAAGACTCCAAGCACTGATTAACTCTCTCTGTTTGTCCATCGGTCTTCGGATGGTAGGCCGTGGACATATGTAATCCTACTCCCAATCCTTTAAACAACTCTTGCCAAAAGTGGTTGGTAAAAATCTTATCTTGATCAGACACTATTGTTTTGGAAACCCCGTGTATCTTTGCTAGCATATCTAAGAACCGTCTTGCCACCTCTTAGGCCATGAATGGGTGAGTGAGGCTCACAAAGTGAGTAAACTTGGTCAATCTGTCCACAATCACCATTATTACATCCTTGCCCTCCGACTTAGGTAGCCATTCAATAAAGTCCATAGATATCCCCTGCCAAGCCTGTTTTGGAATGATCAGTGGTTGTAATACGCCTGGTAAGGCCACATGTTCAAACTCCACTACTTCCTTCTTTAATCCCGACCCAAAGAAGAGTTGTCTTACCTTGTAATAAGTAGCTTGAATTCCCAAGTAGCCCCTTAGGGTGAATCATGGAGGGATTGTAGAATTTTGCTTTTCACACCTTGATCATTTCCCACTACTATTCTGCCCTTGTACATGATCAATCCGTTTGACAGTATGTATCCCCTACTCTCTGTTGGTTCCACAGCCAATTGCTCCTGCAACTCCTTAAACCATTTAGTGTGTTGATAATTGTCAGTGATCTCCTTCTCCCAATCTGGTATCACGACGGTGATGGCATTACAACAGACCCCTCCTTCCCTTCTCGAGAGTGCATTAACCACCCTATTCTCCTTCCCTTGCTGATAGTGGATTGTGTAATCCAACCCAAGCAACTTGGATACCCCTTTCTTCTGCAGCTGGGTGTGTAGCCTTTACTGTAACAAGTATTTAAGGTTCTCATGATCGGTCTTTATTATGAAATGGTTACCCTCCTAGTAGTGCCTCTACTTATCTACTGCCACCAAAATCGCTAATAACTCCTTATCATAAACACTTGGTCCCATATGCTTTGGGGCCAAGTCCTGACTGATGTATGCTAATGATCTTCCCTCTTGCATGAGCACTACACCCACCCCTAGATCACTAGCATCAGTTTGCACCACAGAAGTTTTTGAAAAATCTGGCAAGGCTAAGACCGGTGCTTGAGTCATGGCCTCTTTTAGTGTTGTGAATGCTACCTTTTCCTTTGGACTCCATTGGAATTTATCCTTCTTGAGCAATTCCATAAGGGGCTTACTGATTACCTCATAATGAGAGACAAACCTCTGGTAATACCCAATCAATCCCAAGAAGCCCCTCAATTCCCTCACCGTGGAAGGCCTCGGTCAATCTGTCATGGCAGATATCTTCTTTGAGTCTGTACTAACACCTTCACCCGAGATCAAGTCTCCCAAGTATTCCACCTCTTTCTTGGCAAATAAACACTTAGACATTTTAACATACAATTGATTGAATTTAAGGATCTCAAAAGCTGTCCTTAGGTGGTTTAAGTGTAGCTTTAAGTCAGGGTATATATGAGTATGTCATCAAAGAATACCAATACAAATTTCCTTAGGTAGGGTGCAAACAATTGGTTCATCAGGGCTTGGAAAGCGGTAGGGGCGTTGGTAAGCCCGAAGGGCACTACCAAGAATTCATAAACGCCTTGGTGGGTTCAGAAGGCCGTTTTTGGGATAGCATTAGAGTGCATGCGGATTTGATAGTATCCCAATCTCAGGTCTAGTTTAGAAAAAATGATTTCTCCATGCAACTCATCCATCAAGTCTTCTATGATAGGTATAGGGAATTTGTTCTTGATGGTGAGGTCATTTAACTGGCAGTAATCCACACAAAATTGCTAAGTCCCATCATTTTTCTTTACTAATAGGACTGGGGAGACAAATGAGCTCTGGCTGGGTTGAGTCAGGGAAGTTGAAAGCATTTGTGTTAACCTAGGAATATGCGGAATTACCCTTAGATGATATAGGCCTCTCTCAACACTCACAAACCCTCTCGATGTTAATAGGAATTGAAACAAAAAACTTAAGCAATCAAAACAGAATGAAAATAAAAACAAGAAACAATCAAACCAACATTAGTAGACGCGGATTTATCCTGGTTCAGATTGCATATGATGCAACCCTACATCCAGTCTTCAAAACCCCCTCCGAGAGTAATTTTTATTTTGAGAATCAATCGATGTAGCAGCAAGAAAACATCCTCCCTATTTTCGAGTACACCCAACACTTAGTTCTCTCTCAAGATTACAAAAGCTACCTCAAAATCTAGCCTTTCCTCTTAGAGAACATACAACACTCGTTACAATAGAAAAAGACTTAATTTAGCACTCTCGCACACCCCCTTGCCCTCTATTTATAGAGTGGGCGGATATCTCTAGAGAAGACATTAAATATTTACAGTTTAACCCCTCACATATTACTAATTATAGTTTTTGGGTTACAACTTCTATTTAATTCTTCAAAGGAACTCTAGCGTACTGCCATCATTCACTACTTATACCATCATCTTCTTCTTATACCATATACTCAAGACAACCTTTTAACAATTTGTTTCACTTGTTTTTCGATCTCAGATTTTTGCACAGGTGAATAACGGTAAGGTTTGACATTAACTGGTTTAGAGTTGGGTTTAAGGGTAATGGAGTGGTCTAGATTTCGGTTAGGAGGGAGTGATGTAGGCTTAGCAAATAGATCCTTAAATTTAGTCAAGAGTACATGGAGGGAGTCTAGTGTAGTTACCTTATCTTGGGGCAATGTGTTCGCAAATGTCTGCTTTCCTTTGTCACTCTTGGCCCTGCATTTGTCTTCTTCTATCTCCCTAGCTTGAAAAGAGCTTGCATTCCCTGTTTCTAGACTCCCTACCAGGGTTAGTATTTCACCATCCACCTCCATTGTAACTTCCAACTTGTTGAAATCAAATGTCAGAGGACTAATCGTCCTCATCCAATCAACCCCCAATACAAGATCACATCCTCCTAATTCTAGGGCCCTAAGATCCATTGCAAACTCTTTCCCTTGCGTGAACCACCTGAAGTCAGCACACCTATAATGGCTGTACATATGGGTACCATTGGCTACAATAATCGTCAATGGGGTGAATGTGACGATCTAGAAATTCCTCAAATTCTATTTACAACCAGCTAATAACTCAAATGCATGGGTTGGAATTTTGCCCCACAATTATACAACAATGGAAGCAAATTAAATATAAGTACACATCTTAGGGGCGTTTCTTTACATAATAAAGCATCAATCAATCAAATACAACAAACCACAATTTCTAAGTCCCTAACCACAACTCACACCCAAAGATCTTTTCGGTGGGGATTGCCCCTGTACACACAACCACCTAAAACCAACATGCCATAGAACCCATCCTCGACATCAGCTCCCACACTTAGAATGATGTTAAAAATAAGGTGAGCCACAAGCCTCAGCAAGTATAAAAGAAGAATAAAGGTAAATCTGGGAATAAATCTCTCACCCAGAATACGCCCCACACAATGCAATGCCACAAATGATAATGTCACATCATTCCATGCACGAATATGTTCCGTGCATAACACAAATATACCAATGTATGTAATGGTATATTTGCCTTGTACACCTAGTCACCTAAAACCGACATGCCATAGAACCTATCCTCGACATCAACTCCCACACCTGGAATGATGTTAAAAACAAGGTGAGCCACAAGGCTTAACAAGTATAAGAGAAGAATAAAGGTAAATCTGGGAATAAATCTCTCACCTAGAATATGCCCCACACAATGCAATGCCACAAATGATAATGTCACATCATACCATGCACGAAGATATCTCGTGCATAACACCAATATATCAATGCACGTAATGGTCCTTGAGGCTCACATAAGAAATGCACAACCTGACACCCAAGTCTCGTCATACAAACCTACCGCAGCTAGTCACACAAATGATAATGTCACATCCATACCATGCATGAAGATATTCCGTGCATAACACAAATATACCAACGCACATAATGGTCCTTGGGGCCCACATAAGAAATGCACAACCTAGCACTCAAGTCCCGGCATACAAACCTGCCGCAGCCATGACTGGCTGGCATAAAACACGTGAACCTGAGTCCCTCACCACATAATCCATATGAACCCGAAGCTCCCACAAGATAATCCACATGAGCCCAAGGCTCTCACAACATAATCCACATGCCGAAGTTCCTGAGTCATAGCTACCCAGAGCCCAGCTCCACTCATAGCTATTGAGGGTCAACTCCATACCACAATTCACATTATACTATAACCACGCAATGCATCAAATAAGGAATGCAATGGCTTTTACAGTATTAATGTGATGACAAAGCCCCCATAAGGCAAGTATCAGGTCATGCTACGCCCACGTAGGAATTTACATAAGCGAATGCTCTAAATGTATATGCTCGCCTAACATACATAAGTCAGCACTCAACAGGCCAACTGTGTTATGCCAATGCTCACACTTCCAACACATACAAGCATGACCCTCAATGAATGCAAGCCCAATCCCATGCACTGCAATGTCATGCGATATGTCACATAATGGCAGAACCGATTGATAATGACTAGGCATCAGTCGACAGTTCGTGACTAGGAACAACCAGTCGACAACCATCCTCAGCTTAGTTAATGGTTCGCTCTAGCGTCACCAGATGGTCAACATATCACCTCATTAGTCGACAACTCCCGCACCCCACTGCCACAACTCACACTTGCGGGAAACCATGACCACAACCAAAACCCACCAACCTTTTAGGAACCTAGTCCCAAACTGGCTCGACATCATTCCCAAGGAAATAGGGGCGATACAATACCCCGTAAACACTTACCAAATTAAACCCTAGAAGTCTCCTATTTAATTTAATTTAAATTACATCAAAGGTACCCATACATTAAATTAATAACACGGTAAATAACGCGCGGAACCGAATCAGATTAAGGAAGGAAATGGAATCCATAAATTGAAGGAGATTCGCAAAGGGAGTAAGGAGCTTACCTTTAATTAGCAGATTTCAGTGTCTTTATGCCCACATGTCGCTAAATTAAAACATGTTGCAAAATAATATAATTCAACAAAATTAGCAAAATCGCACCCTAAATTAAATTCCAACCGTAGAGATTTACTAGCATAATTTACCCCACTTACATGATTATTTAAACCTCGATTAAATTGCATTTTCCCTCAATTTCCTCTTAATTTTCTCCCCTATTTTAGCTTATGTGCGCTGTTTCTTCTTCACCAATTTTTCCTCTCTATTGTTGTTTGATTTCATGGCTGAATGCTCCCAAAATCGGGAGTTAAATAGCAAAAGAAGAAGGCCACCAAAAGCTATCGCGTGACAGCCTAACGCACCACCTCCTTACCCCAAAATGACGTCGTTTTGGGGTTGGCCTTGCTGAAAAATCAGCATTTTTCTTCCCTTGCGCGCGCCTACATCCGAGCCTCGAACTCACGACCTTCCCCTCCACCTTGCGCGCTCGTGCCACCCGCACTAGCTGCTCCTTCAACCATTATATGCGCGAATCCTACCTCTGGAATTTACACTTAACACCCACAACTTCCAAGAATTAACACACACACACCCCACATAATAATATCTCTTATATCCCAAATTTTCAACAATTACTCGCCCATCTCTTTAATACAAAATAAATTAATATTTCCCTTAAACCCACAAATATTCAATAATCACCTCAAATATAATAATTATTTCTTCCACTAAATTATTCAAATCAACAAAACCCCAATAAATCACAGTTCACTTCAAATGCAAAAACTAATAATTATTATTTGCTCCCGAATTATCGAGATATTATAGTGGTGGCCCTCAATTCACACTTCAGGTCCATGGCAGTGGCCTCATTTATGAAGTTGTGTGTGCTGCCACTGTCTATAAGGGCCATCAGCCACCTTTTCCCCACTTGTCCCCTCACTTTAATGATCTTCCCCGTGGGTTCCCCTTTTAGAGCATGGAACGATATCTTCCCTCCTCCATCTTCTACTTCTGCTTCTTCCACCATTTCTACCACCCCTTCATTGTCTTCCCCTTCTTCTTTGCCTTCCATCTTCAATAGCTGCCGTTTGCACTGGTGATTGGGATCATACTTATCACCATATTTGGAGCAGAGTCCCAACTGTCTTCTATGCTCCATTGTAGTCCCTCTCACCCCATTATTATTTGTCCTAGGAGGTCCCAATGCTAATCCAGCATTCGTCCCCCTCGAATTCATCCCCATAGGTTGTGGAGGGTTAATGCTACCCCTAGGCCACGCCTTGCCTTTGCCGAAAATGGCTTCTGACGTCAATTCTCGTAACTTGGCCTTCTCCGCCGCTTGCCTAATTGTGGTAGGCATCATTATCTTGACCATGGATCGTAGTTCTCCCTTCAAGCCACTCACAAAATTAGATACGAAGTATTGTTCCGTGAGATGTGGTTGTGCATTCCACAGTAAGGCCCTCAATTCTTCAAATTTATCCAAGTATTCAACCACCGACCCTGTTTGCTTCAACATCTTGGATTCTTCAACCACATCAGGCATATTCTTCTTCCCAAACCTCACACACAATTCTTCCACAAAATCATTCCATCCAGCCTCCACTTCTCTTGCTTTGGTCCACCCCTGGTACTAGGAGTCGGCAATATCATTGAGATATGTCGTTGCCATGGTTACCCTCTGTACCTTAGGTACATTATACAATTATAAAAACCTCACACCGACGAATTCACCACCTAGGCTTGGATCCGTTAAACATGGGAGTCTTTAAGTGAGGCATAGGTGTATGAATAGTAACGTGAGAATTCAGGCCTCTTACTGGTACTCACGTGTCCGCCTTTGACGGTTCACTTGATTCTCCCCGTCTGGTCGTGGAAGTATCCCATGGCTAGATTAATTGGGATCCATCGTCGACCGTGGTGGAAATTTAGGTTGTAGCTTGAATTGTGGAAGGGCAGAGAACATATTGAATATGATGTGCATTCTCTGCCCGTATTGGTCGATAGTCTCTCGTTGTTTCTCTAGTTTTCGCTACATTGCTTCTTTGGTAGCGGCTTGATATTCTCTTCCTTGCGCAATTGCTTCGTGAGTCTGGTTCATTCCAAACTCCAATGCCTCCAAGTGCGTCTCCAACTGCTTCATGCATGTGCCTTCTACCATTGATCCTGCTCGAATTGGTTTTGTCTTTTATCTCTGAGGATGACCGACTCTGATACCAAAATATTAGGCCTTAGATCGGAGGCTTGAACAATTCAGTAAGTAGAGTAGCCATAGGGATTTGAATTGAGTGAGAGAGAGAAAATTAGAAATGGAGGGAGAAATTGAGAGAGAGATTGGAGGGAAAATAATTTGAGAGGGAAAGAATTATGTCCAATTCATTCATAATTTCCATCCTCGGCGCCTAATACCTTTTATGGGCTGCCTTCGATTATAACCATCCAAGTACAAGCAGCCCATAGCTATAACCGCAAAGTACTATAGTAGCTTATTACATGCATTCATCTAATTACAATCATACCCTTTGTCCGCTTTTGGGTCGTGACACAAAGTTGGCCTTATAGTTGTCTTATAAAATTTTCCTTTTAGTTTTAACAAAATGATGCTATCATATAATGTTTTGGATGTGCTTTTTGATTGTGACCATCTTGCCTTAATACAATGGATAACTTTCTCGTTGATCCTCTCATCATTTTGGATGGATGATTGATCTTAGATATTTGAAATAAACTTTTTTGGGGGATGTTTTGATCGTCAAATTTCAACATAATATCATTCACACTTATATTTACTAACCTTACACATTGTATTCAATTTTTAATCTACTCAGCTTAAAACCTGTCGATTTTAAAGTGTTCCTCCATTTCCCGAGCATATTATTCATGCTTTCTTTTGTCTCATCCTCCAAGACAATGTCACTTGTAAATTACATACACTAAGGCACCTTTGATTGAAAATGTTTAGTAAGTTCATTCATAAGGAAAAGAGATAAAAGGTTAATGTAGAGGCTTAATATATTATGAGGTAATTATTCTTTCAGGACTTGTCTGATTACTTCATGCATCAAACTTGTATCCGTAAATTCTTTCAGATATTATATGACTAGTGTATGTTTATGAGTTGAAAGTTGGAACAGAACTCCACTGCATTCTGTAAGCTTTAGCTTCAACAATTGTGGAGTATAATATCTATAAGTTTGTGTCTTGAGGCTTTGTACTTTACATTTTGAAGAGAATGGCAGAAGATGGGCAGGGTGAATACAGTCAGGAACTGATGGAGAGACCCAAAGATGGTGTTACCATTAATGATGCTTTAAACATGTCTGGCAAGAATCTCAGTCAGGTTAAGGTATTCTTATACATGTTGATGAGATTGATTATAGATCTGTTACTGCAGTTTTTTCCACAATTTATAACTCAAATACATTTCTTTTACTGTCTTGAGAAAATTATTGTGATTTTGGTATTGTGATGCTACTTAATTTCATGAGGGTAATAACGTATTTTATTCCAATGTCTATATGATGGTAATTCTTAATTAGTGGTGTACAACTAACATTTTGAATTGAATAATTATTGATAAAATGAAAGAATAAGGATGGTTACTTTGGCTGGTCTGGTTCTTATTCTTCCAGGCATCACAGATTTTTAATAAAGTTCATAAACAAGGCTTAGGTTAAGGACTTCTTTCTTATTTCTATTCTTTGAGTCTTTTCTTGTTTTTTCTTCTTTGTCTTGTTTTTTCTGCTTAACAGTAAAGGCATGGGATGGTACAAAATGTATGCATATGAAATGTTTAGCCTATGTAGATTTGGGTTGAAGCTGGTGCCAAATTCGAATTAATCTATATTCATGCCATTGTTCTGCTGATGACAATAGAAATACTTTAATGAATTCAGAGAAACAAAATAGTGTTGGGCTTGAGAATAGAATTCCATTCTATTTTCTTGGCCATAAGATATTCAATATTTGTTAAAATTGAGAAAAAAATAATTTTTTAAATTAATTCTATAAGATATTGTGTCCAAGTTTTTGCTGAGTCAATTTTCTTTCTGGTCTTCTGGTTATTTGACTCAGGTTGCATCTGGGTGCTCTGCTGTGCTAATTTATCTGGTTAGATTGCTCTGTCTAGTGGGTTTAATTGGTGTTCCAAATGTACAACCAGAAGAAATTAGGGGCTGTTTAGTTGTGGAAGATGATTTCCAGTTTTCACTCTATATAAAATCTCTAGGTTTCATTTTCTATGGAAAAATTGGAGAACGCATTCAAGTGTTAAAAATACAGAAACTAATTTCCAATATTGAAAATGAAAACGTACAGAAACTAATTTCCAATCTAGAAAATGAAAACATATGTTAAAAAAAAAGAGAGTTGTTTTAATTTTTGCACGTAACCTGTTTTAGAGAATGAGATGAAAATGATTTATAGAAATTTTTTGGAAAATGGTACTTTCCAAATCTCTAAATTAACAAGGAAAACTTAGAAAACTCATTTTAGTGGTTTTCTACGTTTATTTCAATTTCGGAAAACTGCTTTTTCCAAATATCCATTTTCCATTTGAAATTTTTTTGTACTTGAACTAGCTTTCTAGTTTTCTGTTTTCTGTAGAGTAATTTTCTGGAAAACTGGGGCAGTTTTCTGCAACTGAACAGCCCCTTAGTTTCTTGGTTGCATGGCCTTCCCAACTTCTTTAAGGAAACATGCTCTACATAAGCAAACATACGGTTTTTATTGAGGAAAATGGCTAAAATGCTAACTTCTAGTTTTATCAGAACACAGTATCATGATGATGGACTACTGGTCCCAAGATCTAGTCAAGAGACATTTGTTACAGTTCATGATTTGGTAAGATTTATTATATTGCCAAAACATTTGTATGAATGCCAGATTCTGAGTTGCTGTGTCCATAAATAAACTGAGAAACAGCTTCTCACAACTTGTCAGATTATAAATGAATGAATCTCTGCAAATAGATAGGCTTCCAATAACATGCACCAGAGTTTGTATATGTACTGAATGAACACATTCATTAATGATCTTTCAATCACATCCATGAATACTTAATTTACTCGAACAACTTAAAACATAATACGATCTTTTAACTCATTACAGTACATGTAGGATCTATGTGTGTCTAGAAATATTTAAAATTTTTAAAATATCGTTAATCAAGTTTAACCATCCAACATTTTGATGCTTGATCTTTTTTCTCAGGGATCTAATGATCATCATGGTTCATTGAGACTTTTAGATTTTCACTACTAAAATCATTATGGTTCATTAAGACTTTTCATTTTCTGTGTGGTTTCCACCCCTACTTGCAGTTTGTTTGTTCCCCCTTGGTATATTGCATCTTTTGTTTTTTGTTTTTTATTTAAAGAAACTTTTAGATTTTCACTACTCATGCGATCCAATTTCTAACGCCATGGGTTAATAACTTAAAAAATACTTCCAAGTTTTATATGTAACTGTAAACTTCATGCGTGCAAATTGTAATCATTTTGAAAGATATAATTGCTGATTGCTTCATTTAGGACAGGTAATTTTCCATTAAGAATGCCATTCAGACAATATGTTTGTAGAGTGAGTAAGCAACAGAGATGAAAGTTTTTGTCAATATGGATAAATGCCAAATAATTCATCTGGCAGTAATCAAGGTTAATGTTGAGACTTTTCTTCACTTTTCTGCAAATTTTCTGTTTCGGCTCATAATATATAAATGGAAAATGCTTATCGATATGTACAAAACTAAGTTGTGCTTAGTTGAATTACATATGCCTTGCGATCTTGGCATGATTTCTCTAGTTAACAACTTTGTTTTTTCTCTTAGTAGGGCTGGTTTGCTTCACTTGACTTATTCAGGGCTCCCTGTTTGATCCAAATTTAAAGCTAAATTAATCTCGAATTGTGTTATAGGAAGATTTTAGAATTGGCTTGCCCTATGGAAGAAGCAATATTTTGCTTTCATCTAACTTAAGAGGGATCTCTCTCTCTTGGGGGGGTAGGGGTGGTGTGTGGGACTTCTTAATGAGTTTTAAGTATCATCATGTATGTGGAATACGGTTCTATCCTGTAGAAGTTGGTGGCCTAGGTATTAGGAATCTCGATCTTTCTGATTGTAAATACTTTGGTTATTTTCTGTTGAGAGGAAGGGTCATTATCGGTTTGCTTATGAGTTGTGGGGTTTGGAGGGGTATGATGATGCACCGAAATGCTTTCTTCATGAATATTCAGTTCAGGGTTGGAAATGGGGTTGTTCTATATTTTGATAATAAACCTGTTCTTTATTTTCTTCCTGACCTATTTTGTTTCTCTGGTAATAGAGGTGCTTTAGTGGGTGTATTTTTAGTGTTCCTGCGAAGGGCTGTGCTTGGTTATCTATTGTTGTGGATAAACAGTCAAATTAAGGTTGGGTGATGATATAATTTGTTGGGCCTTCTCAAAGATAGCTCCTGATTGTTTGTTTGAGCAGTGATGGGTTTGGAGGCCTGTTTAGGGTGCGGATTCTTGGTTGGTTAACTTTAGGACACTGTCTTTGATAGAGGCATATACCTATCGTGGAAAGTTATTTGAAGATGAGAGCTCCTCTCAGGTTGCATTTTTTTTTGGGTCTGTACAACCACTTGTAAAGCTATTCTCATGATTGACAACCTGAGGAGAAAGGTTACAGTTTAAACAGATTGGTGCTTTTTATGCAATGAGATTGGTGTTTAAACAGATTGGTGCTTTTTATGCAATGAGACTGGTGACTCAGTGGATCATTTGGAGGTTTTTGGTTGAGAGTAAAATATAGTATAAAAGATAAAGTTAATTCCCTATCTAATAATTTAAGCTTTTAGACCAGATGGTGGTTAATAATTCAGCATGGCATCAGTGCAGGGAAAGGTCTTGAGTTCAAATCACATTGCCAACCCAATAATTAAATTGTTTCACCTGGTTAGACCAGTTATCAGTGAAACTTGGCCACACGTGAGGCGGTGTGTTGGGAGTAAAATAATAGTATAAAAGATAAAGTTAACCATCCATCTAATAACTTACGTTTTTAGATCATATCGTGGTTAATAATTCAACAGCTCTGTTTCAATTAGCCAAAGGGATTTGGAGGTTTCATTATTTCCTTTCTGATTTGGCACACGTCTGGAAAGGAATAGCATTACCTACAAGGACAAGGAGCAGTGGATTCATTCTACTAGGGGATCAATTATGGTTTCTCTTTTCCTGTGGTGCTGTAGTTCTGTTCACTATCCTGCGTGTTTTCCCTTGCTTTTTTTGTTGATGAGCTTCTTATGCAGCCTTGTCTCTTTATTTTCTGTTTCTGTATAGGGTTCCCCCCCCTCCCCAGCACGCCTGTGCACTGTTTTTCTTTCTTTGTCTATCCCAAAAAATGGGCTTTTTTTTCTCCTATCCGATGTTTGCCTTGGTACTGTGTATTTGTGTCTCTGCTGGTTTTTCTTCCCCCCCAATAAAGAAATATGAAGCTTGCCAACATGATTTTCTTCTTATTGTTGTCTAGGTTGAAGATGGATCATTTTTTCCATCCTTGGAAGATGAAGTAATAGGTGTTCAACATTTGCTAGCAGAACCTAATTGCAATGACTTTGGTGACGACGTTCTAGGTTTTAATGCTTTCAATCATCATAAGTGCTTTGCTTGTGATGAGTTTTCAGCTGTTGAATATGATTCTACAAAACCTGATAGCGGTAATATTCTTGTCAGCTTCTAGTTATATGTCTTGCTATTTTCTTCTTCTTTTCTTTCTATTTGAAATGATAATTTGTAATACTGAAAGGAATATCTGGAGAAGATGTATGTCACTGTAAATTGACTCTTTTTGGGTGATAGTTGGGGTGTGATCCATACTAGCTTATGTGTAATGTACTTTCATGCTAAAGAAATTCGTGACAAATTGTGATATTAGCAATCATCGGATTCCCCAAGGCATAATAATGAAGTCATTTATTGTAATTTGCTGCCAATGTGATTCATTTATTTGTTTTTTCATCTATAGGGATATTCATTTTAAGGAATATTTTGGGAGCTGAGGCATTCATTTGAAGCTTCCTCTTTTTTGTCTAGTATGATTAAAGCATCAGGAGAATAGTTGCCAAACTAATTTTGTTAATGGGTGAAATTAACTAGTTTTTGTTTGGTAAATCTTTACTGTATCTAGGTAGTTGTTGCATGGAGTTGCAGGCTAGATTACCTCATACAATGTACACATATTTTACATGTATAATTATATAATGTATTTGTGGTCCATCAATCAGATTTAAATAGCAAGTGTATTGCTATTCTGACCTGTTAACCTGTTTTGCAGGTGTATTTATTCTGAACAAATAATTACATGTGTTTCACTGTCTCTCGTTTTGCTGCTTTCTTGGTTCTTTGGTTTATTACTAATGCTTTTCTGCTTGATTTACTTTTCAGATGCACTGAGTTGCGGGCATAACTTGCTTGAGAAAGTTAAAGAAGTATGTGTTGTTAAGTAATGGATATATTTCTCATCCCAATCTTGCTATTGGCATGTGAACCTGTGTCTGTTGCAGTAAATCTTTTCATTACTAATGAATTTGAATATATGCGGTTCCTAGGACATATAACACTCTATAGAGTTGGAATTCTTAGGAGATCTAGTTGCGTTGCCAACAAACAATTTAATAAAATTTCTGGTGACCAAGAAACCCAAGAACACTAAGCTTACCACCTTCCAGAATTGCCAAGGAAGTGGTTGAATTGATTGGCTTGAAGACAAGCTGTAATTACACTAGGTGGGACCACCTACATGAGTTCTAGAAGTAATCTGTAATGACCTGTAATTTTGTCCGGAACAATTAAAGAAGTTAAATGAATAAATAAATAATAATCAAGGAATAATTAAAGAAGTTAAATGAATAAATAAATAATAAACAAGAAAGGTGGGTTGAATGTAGAGGATTTTTAAAACTGAGCTTATGAGGGGTATAAGTGACTCGTTAAGTGCTTTTATGGGTTGAGTAGCATTTTTTTTTTAAATTGCAAGAATTTAATTTACTTTGAGTTGGTTAGGAGTGAAGTTAAAAAGATGGTGAAATTATTGGTCAAAATTGTAATTAAAAATGTATACAAATGTTGGCACGTGGGAAAATAATGGAAGAAGATAAGGATGGTTTTATATACACACTCACACATAGAGATATGAGAATAGCTAAAATCAGTTCAGATTGCAAAAGAAGTTTGTCAGGACCCTAGGATGTATAAGAGTTTATGGTAGGGTTGAGTGTAGTAGATTATCCCTCAGAATAGTTAATTATGTTGGGTTGTTAGGGTAATTATTTTACTTGTATTTTCTGTTAAGCTATTGAAGTAGCTATATAAAGCTACTAGGGCTGTTGTAGATGGATTATTGAGAATTATATCAATTGAATCATCTGTTTTTCTCTCTCCAAACTCTCTGTCTCCCTGGCTTCTCTTCCTCTCTTCTTCCTCCCGATTCTCCCTCTATTCTCCCTCTCGATCTTCCTGTTTCTTACACCACCTCCTGTTTTCTTCCTCTCTTTCTCTAATTCTGCCTTAATTCCTCCTTAAATCTGACCTAACTCTCTGCGGTAACCCTAGGACCCTGACAAAGTTGTAGTTCGGACTTATCAAAACAGCGTTGTTTTAGTCAGTTGCAGTCCTGACTCATCAAAACAATGTCGTTTTAGTCAAAATGGTGTCATCTTATGAATCTTCTTTGTCCTCCTCTCTCTTTTTCTCTCTCCTCTTTTTGTTGTCCTCTCTTTTTGCAAATCTAACAGGTGGCGGCGACATTGTTGGGCAGAATTGGAATAGGCAACGAAGGTGACGATGACGAGCCGATATTGAATGGGCTAATATGATGTTGGAGATGAGAAGATTTGCCCGTTGCTGTCGCAGTTGCTTGTTCTAGATCTGCTTGTCACCATCACTGTCACTTGTTAGATTTGCTAAAAGAGAAGAGAAGAGGGGAGTGAAGATTGCAAAATGACGCCGTTTGAGTCAAAATGGCGTCGTTTTTGACAAGTTCAGACTGCAACTTCTTTCGTAATCCGGACTGATTTTAGCTATTCTCTATAGATATGTGTGTGTGTGCGCGCGCGCTCGGGCGTGTGTGCGGTAGAAAAATAATAATAAAATTGGCCAATGGCCAAGTGCAGCCTAGTGCAAGGGCCAGGCATATTTTTGGCCATTGCCCCCTTGCCAGCTGGCTGCTGGCCAGAGGAATTAAAGGGACCACTTGGGTCCCCTCCCATTCATGTCACCCCTTTTCTTTCTTATTTTTTAAAAGAAGTTTAAGGGGAAAAAGGACAAAAGCAAGGGTGCAATATAAATAGGAGGTGATCCTCCCAGTCTCTCATTTTGTCAAGTGCAAGTTAAGGGAGAGTGAGTTTGGAGAGGATAAGTTGGAGGGTTCTTCCTTTGGAGTTGGATCATTCTTCATCAAGGCAATGAGAATGAGACTAACTCCATTATGATTTATTTGCTATCATGATTAGCTATGAGAATAGTTTTAGCCTATTGTTTGGTTCCTAATGTAGTTTTAAAAGTGGGATGCTCACTGGTTGGCTGTTTTCTACCTCCTAAACTCATCCTAGTAAGTCCTCTACCCTAGTTTCATATTGCACAGAACATTCTTTGGCATGATATATTGTTGGTTTTGCGTATTGGATGCATTGTTGCCTCTTTACTTTGTATAAATGTCGTGGGGACCTGCTGGGGTTGTGTGT
The DNA here is from genome assembly GCF_014633365.1 of Diospyros lotus. NCBI lineage: Eukaryota > Viridiplantae > Streptophyta > Magnoliopsida > Ericales > Ebenaceae > Diospyros > Diospyros lotus. Next base: position 30,826,354 of record NC_068338.1, on the reverse strand, counting down.
GTGAGATCTTGAGACAAGAATGCCCGAGGTTATGGGCCATCATCGGTACAGATTGGGGAGGTATCTAGAGATGAGAATGGCTGAGGTTAGTGGCCATTGTCCATGAGAGATCAGTACGTAAATCTTAAGGTGAGAATACTCGAGGTTAGGGGCTACCGTCTTTGGAAGTTCAAACATACTTGGTCTTAGAGACCTTGAAAATGTAGAGGATGCAGTTGGGGGTTGCATAACTTACTAAGCTTTCAAAGCACATGGTTGCATCTCCATCATTTTCAGATACTCGTGGGGAGATTGCAAGTTCAGAGACTCATTAGAAGATTTCCATTTATATTTATGTAATAGAGACATCTTGCTTGTTGTCGTTGCTGGGTGACAGTGTTTTGATGCTACTATTTTGGCCTTGGACAAGTTGCTATCAGTTGATTATGTCTTAAATTATATTTTTATCGGAAACTAGAATGTCTTTGGAACTTTTGGTGCAAGAAGCATGGGAAAACAATTTTTCTACAATTGCTTACAATTTTTCTTGTAAACCCTGTGTAAATAGTCCAAATTAAAACGTGGTTGTGCGTCAATGTATTTCGGGGAGTTGCTGGGAATTGTGGATGGCATGAAAAATTCTGAGAAAATTTTACATGATGAAAACTGAAGTCTAGTTTCTAATGAATCCAGCCTCACTGCCTTTTGAATCTTGTAGAAAAAGATATGCCTGTTGGAGTATCAATTGTGCAGTGCAGTCAGATAGACTAATTGACTTTGAATACAATTCAGGAGGGTCAAACCTTCTTGGAATAAAATGAAATTTGGATATGTTGTAGCTCATTGAATAAGCTTTCCAGTGGTGTATGAATCATCCCAAAAGATGAAGGATTGGTCATTGAAATATTAAAAATACAGAAATGTGTCACAACGACAATGTATTAGTAAATAGTCAACTTCATGAAGTTTTTCGATGGGTTAAATGATGCCCTTTGGGTTTGTACCTTTACACAAGGTTGATCTATGGATTTTCTAGTCTCGGTGAAATTTTTAAGATTTTATATGAGGGCTGCAATAATGTAATAATTAAAACCCGATATGGTGGCATGTAACACTTGTCTCATGTAAGCTGCACGATCGGGATTCCACCGAGGGAAACCATGGGATTTTCCATTAATGGCTTCGTTGTGTAATCCGGTCTCATATTTGAAATTTTTAAATTGATATTAATTTGAAATAAGAAGTTTTTCATATTATTTTAAATTAGAGATAAAAAGGACGGATGTTAGGGCGTCTCTATCCATGGCCTAAACCCTAAATCACAGGCAAGGAAAATTGATGGGATTTCTTTGGTTGCCATTGGTTGCCATGTCATCTTGGTTCCTCATGTTCCAAGGTTTAGTGCTGTTGTCCTTACATTTTTTGCAGCCATATCGGATCATATCCGTGTATGTATCTTTTGTGTGTGTGTGTGTGTGCACAGAGAGAGAGAGAGAGAGAGAATTTGCAATCTTTCCCCCTTCATAAATTGCCAATGGTGCCTGCCTCCTTTTTTTGGTCATTTTCAGATTTATCATATGATTTTACCTTTTGATAAGGTTTTAGTTGAGTTTTCTATTATTTTAAATTTTGTATTATGATTATTTTTATATTAAATGATTACTGTATCTTTAGTTTTCAGATGAGGCGTTGTCAGGAACCGATATAATGGTTCTTGATGTAAAAAATAACATTTCAGATACCTGTGAAGACTATCTTCTAGGTGAGTGTTTGATGTTAGATACTACCTACCTGTTCAGACACAATAAATATTAATTGAGCCATATGCAAAACCCCATCGCCCCTCTTTCCTTCTCTTCCTGCTGAACTTTTGGTGTAAAATTTGTCTGTTTTCAGATACCGAATTTGTTGATGAAGCTTCACATCCCAATCCAGTTAAAGGATCAGCTGTGGGAAACATGCATATGGAAAGCAAGTCCATGGTTTCAGAAGACGCTGTTTGTGTTGCTGAGGTGCCTGAAGTGTCCATTGCATGTATCCCAGTGCTTGACAGTGCATGTCAAAATTCGTCATTGCCTGATAATATGACAATTGATGAGGTGCATAATGCTTTTGTAACATATTTTGGCATGAACACCATTACGGACAAGCAGTGGCTCAACCTCAATTCACCCCCTTCCCTCATTTGGTTTGCAGAGTGTTGTTGTAGCTGCAAATGAAAAAGAAAGCGAAATGATCTTGCCAACAAGTGATCAGTGCTCCCAAAGAGTGTCAACCTCCTTTAAAGTTATGTCCAATTTAAAAGGAAGGCCTGGAGTTAACTATGTGGAGGAGAGAAATGAGAACCGTGTTTCTTTGAAAGCATCATCTTCTGAGAATAGAAATGCATTATTTAGTTTTTCTGAACTAAGAGAAGAGGAAACTGTACTTGTTATGGGTAAGAGATCGCGCAAGCCTACTCGGAGATACATTGAAGAATCATTGGAACAACACTCGGGACATCATAAAAAGAGACGCGGGAATTCTAATGCATGCCCAAATCCTAAAGTTGTGGACAATGGATCTTATAAGAAGCATTCTCACAAAGGATTTAGAGCAAAACATTTTGTCTATCAGAAGGAATCTTTTAGAGGAGCTTGTATTCAGGTTCCATTTGGTGAACCTGTTCAGGGAGACCATTCAAAGAAAAAGGTGAGAAGTATATCCTGCTAAAACTAATTGTAAAAGTTCATGGTCTTTTATACTTCATTTTTATCCTTGCTGACTCTTGTTCAAAGGCTTAATTTTAGCCTAAAGCTGCTCTACCTGGTTGATTATATTAGTATCATGACTGCTTAATCTCAAAGTACTGTTCATCCTTTTCTGTTCAGGTGCTTGAATCTGAGGGTTGCAAGGACAGTAGCCTCTTAAGTGCAAATGCCGATTCTGATGCTGATTCTTTTTCAACTGAATCACAAAATTGTGTGTCTGAAGAGGATTATAGCACGGGGACCAAGAGTCAGAAGGGTAAAACTCGTAGAAAACATCATATGTACTGGTCTCTCTCAGAGGTATTGAAGTTGGTTGAAGGAGTTTCTATGTATGGAGTGGGAAGATGGACTGAGATAAAAAAGCTAATGTTCCGATCATCTGCGAATAGAACTTCCGTTGATCTTAAGGTAGTATTGGGTTCATCTTGCTATTCACTCTTTTTTCTTTTCTGGGTCTTAATCATTTATTTGAGCTTTCAGGATAAGTGGCGCAATCTTCTTAGGGCCAGCTGCCCACATATGCGAAGCAAGAGGGAGGTTGGTTTCAAATCAACTTTGTAAATTTGTTCTGCATTATGTTATCTACAGTTGCGCTTCCACATTTCACACATTGCCTACAGACGGTTAGCTGATTGGTATTTTTTTTTCTTGGGTAGAGAATTTTTACGATCAAGCAATAACATCACATGAGGATATGTCCTGGACTTGAGTTTAGAAAATCTGTCCATATAGACAGAATATAACTCTGGTTTTGCAATTTTTTTTTTACAAAGGGGTTGCTGAATAACAGATGCTTATTACATGGAATCCTATCTTTTAGAACGGGTTGGGGGGTAGCCATTATTTGTGGAGAGGATGCAGTGAATTAGGGTTTATTGTGGTTCTTCACCTCGAGTTGGTAGTGAAAGCTATTGAGACCTAATATTGCCCAGGATTTTTCCAGTATGCTGCCAAATGCTACAAATCTTACCTACCTAGAATTGGTCAGTTGCAAACACATCTTGCACGCATGCATGATTGCTACTTAGATTGTTCTTGAATCTTGATACCACTTGTAACGCTATATGCCCTTGTTTAACGGTGCTTAATAATTTTGGCTTTCGGACCATGGAGACTAAGTAATATTTTTAATGTATTCTCAATACAATATTTAGATGGGATATGATCTAGACAGGAAAAAGGAAGGAAAAAACTCCCCCAGAATACTTAATCTGTAGGCCATTTGAATGAGCTTCTTCGCAGCCTTTATTTTTCTTCCTGCAGATGCTCTAAAGCGCAACCCCCTCCCAACCACCATCACCACACCCACCCACACACGCAAAAGTTGATATGATTTCTATATGAAAGATGAAACAATAATACGCTGTTGAATGGTTTGAATTTGATAGGGAAATGCTATGAGTGTGTTAAAGAAACATATGGTAATATACAACAACATATTCAGCCTTTATCCCACTATGTGGGGTCGGCTACATGAATTCTAAACTTCCATGTATTTCTGTCTTTTGTCATATCTTCATTTATGTCCATACACTTCATATCAAACTTTAACGTCTCTCCCAAAATCTTCTTGGATCTGTATCTATTTCTTTTTTTGACTAATTGTTACATTTCATCAACTCTTCTCACAGCAGCGTCTCTTGGTCTCCTTCTCACATGACCAAACTATCTTAGTCTAGTCTCTCTCATCTTCTTCTCGATTGTCACTACTCCTACCTTATTACGAATAACTTCATTTTTAATTTTATCTTTTCTTGTATAGCCGCACATCCATCTTAACATCCTCATCTCCGCTACACTCGTCTTTTGCTCATGTTGGTATTTGACTACCCAACATTCTGAGCCATACAACAAGACTGGTCTTATAGCTGTCCTATAGAATTTTCCTTTCAGTTTTAATGGGATTTTACCATCACATAACACCCCTGATGCATTTCTCCATTTTAGCCAACCTGCCTCAATTTTATGTGCGACATCCTTGTGAATTTTTTCATCTTTTTGAATCACTGATCCCAAATATCGAAAATGGTCTTCTCTTTGTAAGATTTGGTCTTCCAATTTAATTATAGCATCCTCCACTCTTGCATTCTTACTAAATTTGCATTTCATATATTCTGTTTTCTTTCTACTTAATTTAAATCCCTTAAATTCTAAATTGTTTCTCCACAACTCAAGCTTAGTGTTCACCCCTTCTTTTGTTTTATCTACCAACACTATGTCGTCTGCAAATAGCATATACCATGACACCTCTGTCTGAATATCTTTAGTGAGTTCATCCATTACTTGAGCAAATAAGTATGGACTTAGTGCAGAACCTTGATGCAGTCCTATTGTAATTTTAAACGGTTCAGTATCCCCTCCGCATGTTCTGACCCTTGTCTTTGCACCGTGATACATGTTTTTAAGGGCTTGTATATAGGCTATTCTGACTCATTTCTTCTCTAAAACTTTTCATAATACTTCTCTAGGGACCCTATCATAGGCATTTTCTAGATCTATAAACACCATATGTAGGTCTTTTTGATGATTCCGATACCTTTTTATTAGGCGCCTCAGTAGGTATATAGCTTCCATTGTTGATCTACCAGGCATGAAACCAAATTGATTTTCCAAGACCTTTGTTTCTTTTCTGAGTCTGTGCTCTATTACTCTCTCCCAGAGTTTCATGGTATGGCTCATTAACTTAATTTCTCTGTAATTTTCACAGTTTTGAATATTTCCTTTGTTCTTGTATATAAGAACCAAAATACTCTTCTTCCACTCATTTGGTGTCTTTTTTGATTTAAAGATCGCATTAAATAATTGCGTTAGCCAGGAGATGCCCTCCTTTCCCATGCATTTCCATGCTTCTATTGGTATATTATCCGGTCCCACCGTCTTATAATTTTTCATCTTTTTTTAATGCTTGTCTTATTTTATTTGAACTTATGCGTCAATAAAATGTATAACTCACGTTCCTTTCAGAGTTACTAAGATGTCCCAACCTAACTCTTGTGTCACCACCATCATTGAATAGTTTTGTAAAATACTCTTTCCATCTCTCCTTAATCGCTCCCTCATTTACTAATACATTTTGATTTTCATCTTTTATGCATTTCACTTGATTTAAATTTCGTGTTTTTCTTTCTCTTACTTTAGCTAATTTATATATATCTCTTTCTCCATCTTTTGTATCAAATCGTTTATATAGATTCTCGTATGCTTTTGACCTTGCTTCACTAACAGCTCTTTTTGCTGCCTTTTTTGCTTCTTTATAATTTTTTTGATTTTCTTCATTGTTGCATTGATATACAGCCTTATAACAAGTTTTTTTTTTTTTTTTTTTAATTTTGAATTGTACCTCTTCATTCCACCACCAAGACTCCTTAAGGTTAGTGGCTCTACCATTTGTCTCTCCAAGAACTACCTTTGCCGTGCTTCTCAGGGCGTTAGCCATTTTTTTCCACATTTGGTTTGTCTATTCTTCTCCCTTCCATTCTCTTCTACCTTTTAATTTTTCTTTGAAGATTAGTTGTTTCTCTCCTTTTAAATCTCACCACCTGATTTTAAGATTTTGTTTTATATGATTTTTTCTCTTTCAATTTCTTATTTGGACGTCAAGTACTAGAAGTCTATGTTGAGTAGTCAAACACTCTTCCGGTATCACCTTACAATCCCTACAACATAACCGATCCTCTTGTCTCATGAGGAAGTAATCTATTTGGGTTCTTGATGTGACATTTTTATATTTGATTTAAGTGTTCGTCCTGTTTTTTGAACTTGGTATTGGTTATGATGAGCTCATAGCCATAACAAAATGTAGAATAGACTTACCCTCGTTATTAATTTTCTCGAATCCATACCCTCCATGTATCTCTCTATACCTGTTTCCGTCTCTACTCACGTGCCCATTTAAGTCACCTCCTATAATCACTTTCTTTCCTCTTAGTATCATTTGTATGAGTCCCTCTAGATTCTCTTAGAATTTTGTTTTTATCTCATCACCTAACCCCGCTTGTGGTGCATATGTACTAAAGATATTCATAGTCATTCTTCCTAGACTAACCTTCACCATAATAATCATATCCCCTATTCTCTTTACATCCACCATCTCATCTACTAAGTTTTTATCCATAATAATCCCCACTCCATTTTTCGCTCGATCATTACCTATGTACTATATTTTATATTTAGTTTCTGATAAAATTTTTATTTTTTTACCTACTCATCTCGTCTCTTGAAGGCACATAATATTAATTTTTCTCATAATCATCACATTTACCACTTCCATAGCTTTGCCTGTTAATGTTCGTTCCATGATCCAATCCTTAATCTATGATTTTTTTTTTTTTTGCCTAGACTTTGAATTTGATTTTGTTTTTATTTTTGATTTTGATTTTGGACTAGCTTCTTTACCCACATCCATCCAAGCAAATGCGGAGACCCTTGCTCATTTGTCACTACATCTGGGCGTCGATGCAGCGACCCTAGCTCACTTGACACTACACGCGGACAGTAGCGCGTCGCTATCAAGGGTTATGCCCACGCTCAAACATTTTTTCATAATTTTTCTAGAGTTCATGTTTTGAATCCGACTAAGTTTTACGTTGGCTGTTGGCTATCTAACACAATTCTCTTCTTTTATCCGGGCTTGAGATCGGCAGTGGAAAACATCCCCGGGCGGAGTTAAACATAAGGAAATATAAAGATAATAAAATTTTTCAAAGAACTGATTTGTGTTTTTGGATGGAATTCAAAGGATGGCTGGTTTTTGATGCCTGTACAACAGAAATACTTAGAAGAGGCACTACATGAAACTCTTTTGTAATGTGCTTTTTAGCCACGAAGTTCTATGCTTGAAGTCAAATGTGGCCTGTGCAGGTTGAATCAAGAAGGAAGCATTCATCACAGGTAATTCCACCGTCTATTCTGCATCGTATCAGGGAGTTGGCTGCCATGCATCCGTATCCTCGGGAGCGAAAGACGCAGGTCTTGCAAACTGCTTCTGTTGCCTCACCAATTCCCAGCAAATCGTGTGATGGTTTGGTGCCTCTGTCAACTGCTGTTAGAGTTTAGTGTACAGTCAAATATCGTTAGAAATTAGGTACTGGATATATAGATGAAAGGATATTTTTTAAGAAATGGGGAAAGCTAATACAACCATGTTATAAATTCTTCTTTGTTTTTTCTTCTGTTTGTTAGTTATGCCTTGCCTCCTTTTATTGCTGCCTGCTTGTTTTTGGCCTTGGGTTTTTGAATGCCGCACCGATCTACCATTTTCACTGAAGCCTCTGCTGGCATGTTAGCACCATTCCTGTTGAAGCTGCGAAACGGGCTCTGTTTCTTCCATTTGTTTGTGGTTCGTTGTGATATTCTGGGTTCTGGAGATGGTAGGGAGTATGGACTTGGGACACTGAGAGATGGTTTCAGCAGAGAAGTGGAAGAGCTAATGAGCATGATAAATACTAAGAAATATGACCTTGATTTGGTCTTTTGATTATATGAGCCAACGAGCAGTGCAAATTCCGAGAAATTCATTAGCAACAAAGCATTTGACGGAGTACAAAGCACGTGATGGAGCAAGATGAGCACGATAATCCCAACAAAATTAAGAAATTTGAATCAGCTGGAATCGTTACTAAGGCCATATGGTTATGAGGGATTTCAAAGGATCAAGAAGCAGATGCTTTCCACTTCCTTTTGGTGGGTTAAACTAGCAATAAGCAGATTCTTTGTCGATTTTGATTTCTGCAGTCTTGATGGTAAGTTTTAACACCCTTAACCTTGAGAAAGTTCTAAGTCGGAGATGGGAGCTGAGCGGTTGATGTGGACGATTGTCAAAATGGGAGCCCTTTTAATGGGTGCACCATTTTGATGATAAATGATGTTGGTCATTGAGTCTGTCTCCTTTGCAAGGCAACCTAAGAATTGTCAATTTAGCTCCACATTTGTCCAATTTGACAGAATGTCAGATGATTTGGGTTTCTTGGGGGGACACTGAAGGTAGCAAAGGTTCCTATCCGGGAATAGAGCTTTTTATCCTGGCATGGTCAACTTCTTTTCCTCGTGGTTTTTTCATCTCTCTCTTTATCACCTGTTAAGATTTGCAAAATAAAAATATAAATTGAAGTATAGACATTCGTATCTCAATTGACCACCACGTGAACGGTTGCTGACTTGTTTTCTTCGATTAGAAGCAATGACACGACACAAACTATTGCTAACTTGGTTCTTTTGTTTGGAAAAAAGTATTCGCCGAAAGAGATGCCTATTCACAGCATCAGCATCACACCACTTCTGTCGCAATCACAGCAAACTGTAATCTATTGTTTTATTAGTATAATAATCTGTGAATATCTCCGACCGTGTCCAAAGAATCCTAAATAATTATATCCCACTCCCAATTTGAACAAGAATTAGCAGTCAGGACCCTAAATATTAATATATTGCTCAACGAGGGGTCCAAGAAACAGAAATCTCGGTCGGGACCCTGACTTGATCCGACCATGTCCTCGACTGCAAAAACAGCTTCGATATCTTCCCGGCCACGCGCCCCATGGATGGCCTTTCCTCTGGATCCACGTGTACGCACTCCAGAGCGACCTTTATCACCTTCTCGGCCAACTCCACCGGAAACGAGTCCCCCAGCCTCCGGTCCACCCATCGCCTCACCCTCCCCTCCACTTCCTCTGCGCCGCCTTCTACGGCGTGTCTCGCCGTCTCAACCACCGAGATTTTCTGGTACTGGCCACTCGTCCGCTCGAATTTGTACTTTATAGGCTCTCCGCCGGAAAGAAGCTCCAGAATCACGACGCCGAAGGCGTACACGTCTGATTTCTGTGTCGCTATTCCAGTCGCCCGAAATTCCGGTGACATGTACCCCCTGACGCCTTCGAATTTAGCCACACCGGCGTCCGATCTACTCGTTTCCGCCGGCGATTCTGGTACAGGTTCCTCGATCTCGCCGAATTGGCTCTTCTCGAGGCCCCTGTTTTCCTTATTCTCAATGGCGGTTTCGCCGCAGAGCTCCGCCGCGCCGAAATGGCATATCCTGGCGTTGAATGATGGTTCGGTGATGATTAGGGCACTGCTTTTGATGTGCTTATGAACGAGGCCAATGTTGAGCCCCGTATTGTTGTGGATGTAGTCCAAGCCGTGCGCAAAGTCAGTCGCGATCTGCATTCGCGACATCCAAGTCGAAAGCACGGTGAAGTTAGGGTTTTTAGGGTTCCGGAGCAAATCCGAGACGCTAGCACCGTTAACGAAGTCGTAGACGAAGAAAATGTTGTCGCCGGAGATCGAAACCCCGAGGAGCTTAATTATGCTCACATGGTGACTCCGGCAAATCACCGACAGCCGCTCTCTCAGTTGCGACAACTCTATCGAACGCCGCGACTTGCGTTGGAAAACGACGACGTCCTTGTCGCGCAGAATGCACCGCCACGACGGCGTTGAGGAGGAGGAGTACCGTTTGGCGAGAAAGGAGTTGGTGGCGGAGCGAATCTCGGCGAAGTCGTAGATGTGAGGATTTTCCGGCAACGCCCTGCGGAGGCTGGGCAAGGAGGTCCAGCTTGAGACGGAATTGGTTGTTGTCGAGGAGTCGAGTATGTAGCCGGAGCCGGTGGAGTAGCTAGAGCTGGGGACTTTTCCGGTCGACGATTCGGATACAACCGGCGGTTTGGTTGATCTTCTTGCGGCGGGGCGAGAGGATCGGGCGTTCGGACTGGGCTCTGCCGCATCAACTGCCATCTTCGATCTACACATAAGATTCTTTTCGAAGGGATCCAATAGGTTGAGATTGAGAGCTAGATGAGTCATAAAAGCAGTGCGAATTGGCTCTGGCTCAGCAGCAGAATCCGATCGAAGGGGACGGGGAAGAACAAGTGTAGAAGATGACGTACCCGAGAAAAGGTGCATCAGGGTAAGGGGATGTCTGCTATATTTTGAACTTGGAAGCAGGGCGTATAATTATAATTATAATTATATTGGCTGACGTGGACGGGACTCACTCACTCACCCTATCGAATCGAAATAGGTTTATCGATGAATTAAAGCGCCTTATTTTGTCATTGGGTTTTGGGTAGAAAACACCCCTCTCCCGTTGTTGCTGTTTGTTAGGCTTACTCCGACAGCGACCTCGCCAGCGCTTATAGCGAACCAATTCAAAATTGCAGCTCTAACAGAAACTTAAATTCACCACCGAAGGTGTTTTCGGCCCAGCTAATCCAAATGAGTTCCACATCCTCAATGGATCGAACATTCCGGTGCCAATTATTGGCTAAATTATAAGAATAGTTACTTAATTTTATAATAAGATATAAAATAAATTATTAAATTTTAATTTTACATATAATTCTATAACTATCGTCAATTATCGTTAAAAGAATTTAATAAAATATTGACATAACTAATAATGTAAAGTCATATATAATATTAAAATACTACCTCACTTAAATATAATATTAAAATTAAACCCAACCCAAAAATTAAACGATCGCTCAATTTTGTACTAAATTAGAAAAAAGTCAATGAATTTTGTATTAAAATATGAAAAAAATCACTAATTTTTTTATGACAATAGTTATGAAATTATATATAAAATTAAAATTAAGTTATCATTTTTTATGTTAGTAAAAAGTTTAGTGATATTTTTGTTATAAATTAAAATTTATTAACCTTTTTATATTTTAGTACAAAATTAAGTGATTATTTTTATAATTTAACAGCCAATTACATATAAAGGCTAGCGTGCTAATCCCGTGGAGAGACAGGGTCCAGGGAGGAATGATCGACATAAAGCCTGCGGTAGATTCCCGGCCGAGCAAGACAGATGGGTTCGCAAACAGAGTCAGGCTCACGAACCAGAAATTAAAGTTGACTTGACCACTGCTTTCAACTTCATCTTTTCTTTCAAAAATTTGAAATCTAAACTAGTTACTATTACAAAGCAGCAAGTACCCACTAATTGAAGATGGCTGTTCGTTTTAAATTCATATTTAAGTTGGCAATTCATCTATTTAATTTACTTTCTTGGGCTTAAATTTTAATACTGATAGATATTAGCCTAAGAAGAAGAGGTAATAAATTTATTCAATAGATAACATACTCAAAATGAATGCTACAATTGGATATTTTCATTCACCCAAAGAAAGGTCCATCCCCTCTCTTTTGCAGCAGGTTTTGATTACTCTAAAAGTAGATCAAACTTTTATAATTTAAATATTAAGATTCGTAAAATTTGTTTAATGTAAATACTAATATATAAAACATCAATACAAGCAACCATTTTGATAAATTTTAATTTTTGCTCCTCCGATGCATAAAAGAAAATAGATTTGACTGAATACAAAAAAAAAAACTTTTTAATCCAAATCCAATCTAATGTCAATCAAATTCAAAAAATAAATAAATAAAATTAGAAAAAGAATCAAGTTGAAAAAAAAAAAATTCGAACAGGCCTAATTAAATATCTAGAGTAATGATTTTTTTTACTTACTTAATATTGGTGTAAATTAGTGATTCTATTGAACAAAATATTGAATATGACTTTGCATTAGTTAGTTATTTATTTCTTTATTTATTATTTGCATATATATGATTTAACAATTATCATTATAATTGTTAAACTAATAAAAGTATATGGTAGACATTTTGCTTAACAAATTAAGCTGCCAATTTTTAGGTCGCTGAATAAGACTAATTAATTCTCTCATTAATCATATAATTATTTATTTCTTCACAAATTCTTTTATTGTTGCCTCAGGCTACAGTGCATGGACATGCATGCGTACGTGGACTTGTAAACCCCCTCTCCCGGGGTACCTACCTACCTAGCTACGTACGTCTCTCAATCCATAGACCAGGTAACGTTCGGTGGCGGAGGAGAGAAGGGCGATGAGGGCTGAAGAGCTGGCAAAGGCAGAGCAAACTGTAGTGTTTTGCCATGGATGTATTGTTGGAATTAAAAGGTTTTTTGAAAATTGAGTATGGAACCAACTCGGTATATTTTATCAATGTTGGATGACTATACAAAAATATATCTATATATTATTTATAATAAATTATTATCTAACTTTTGAAATGACCAATGAATACGACTGGCTTAAGGTACAGGCCTAGGGCCCCAAAAAAAGGTCTCAAATTTTTTTCAAAAAGCCAGCCCTGCTGCCAAAAAGGAGGCATGCTGTCCCAAGAAATTTTTACTTTTAAGTGGCAATTGAAATGACAGAGAGAGAGAGAGAGAGAGAGAAAGAAATAATTATAAAAAAATTTAATAAAAGAAAAGAGTGAAGATGATGAAGGTTGCTGAGTGGTGACAGGTAAACCTATTATAGTCTTCAAAATCCTTGAGTAGTAATGGAAAAAATTAGTGACATTTGGAGTGAAATTGTGAGTATAAAAGGTTTTTAATAGTTTGAGTTTCAACTCCTCCATCACTTCTTTCTCACTCTCTCTTTATGATTTTTATTTACAAATTATATATTTTTTACAAAATATTGGTGATGCAGTAATCATTTTTTTTCTATATTTCTCTTTGTGTTATTTTTATCTCAATATTATGATTAATTTTTAAAGGCGCATGTTTTGATTTTTTTTTTAGATAATAATATCAAGTTTTATCAAGAAGAGCACTTAAAATAGCATAATCAGGTATTACCATTCCTCATTTATTGCATTTTTATAATTAAATTTATTTTAAAAAATAATATTAAGAGTCTAAATTATTTATTATTTGAATATAAATGTATAGTAGAAAATATGAATCTGAATATAAAAAATGAAAGAAAAAAGGAAAAGTAGAAGAATTAATTCAATCCAAAAAATGTGTTCTTGGTAGATTTGTAACTAATACTAAATACCAAATATTAGAAAAATCAAATGAATATTTAAATAAAAATTAGTTAAAAATTATGAAGAAATTTTTGAGAATAACAGTTTAAATTCACTAAAAAATTGTGAAAAATAAGATGAAAATTTAGAAAAAAAAAATATTTTAATAGACAAGAATAAAAATGTTAATGATGAAGATTAAATAACTATTAAAAATATTTTTGATCTGGTACAATAGAATAATTTAGACTTAAAACTAATTAATTTATTAGTTAAGAAATGTCCAATTAGATATGTTTTAGATTTTTTAAGAGAAAAAAATTCTAAACACTTTTTTTACAATTCATTACATTCAAAATTTACTAAATGGAGAAAGACATAATAAAAAGTGGCTAGTATATTTAAAAGAATTATATAAAGTATTTTATTATTATTGTAAATTATTTAAATTAAAATCAAATACAACTCAATTAACAAGTGAAATGTGTGGAGATTGAAAAAATCTTAATGGCAAACTTAAAAGTCACTAAATAAGTAATGAATATACTATAAATATAAACATTTGGGTTGATACTGAGATGATATTATCTATATAATAAAACACAAGGGTTTTTGAAATGTCTTAAATGTATAGACATTTTGATGGTTGAGATTAATTTGGTTGAGATGAATGGCTGAGATTACACCCTTCATTTGTGTGTTCTCGCCCATATTGCCTCTCTATCTTCTCCCCACCCTCCCTCTCCATCTCTCTCTTCCTCTCTCTGTCTAAGCTCTCTTTCTCTCTCTGTGTGTGTTCTTCTTCCTCTTTGTTTTTCTTCCTCTCTCAGCGAGAAACTCGCTTTCTGTAACCTTCCGAGAGAACAAGACCGCGCACCTGGAAGAACGAAAGAAGAGAAAAAGAAAACGCATAGGAGCATAGGAACAGGGAGTTGCGTCTCATGCACCTAGCGCACGCACCAGAGAAGAAATCGGGAATGGAGAAAGAGAGCTGGGCGTCGAGAAGCTTGCTGTCGAAAATTGGGAGGTTGTTTTTGCTCATTTCTCTCTGTTTTTGCTTACACACACAAGCACATATATATGATTTATACACTCACATATATAAGGCTTAAGATCTGACTTGATATATATGATTTCTACCTCTCTCTTCGTTCGCTGTTGTGATGTTTGCTGTGTATTTTTTGTTGTTGGATTTGTTGTTTCTGGTTGTTGCGAAGATAAATTTTAATGTGTTATTCGATGTTGATTTTTACTGTGAATAGAATTTTTGTTGTTCTTAGAAATTTCTATTGTGTGTGTGTTTATATACTAACTGCGCGTGTGTGTATATATTATGTATATATTATATATGTATGTATATGTATATATATTATGTATATGTGTGTGTATAAACACAGAACAGACTGAGATCTCACACATACATAATATATACACACAGTAAGTATACACACAGAACACACGCATACAGAGAGAGGAAAAATGAACAGAGACACGCAGAACTCTATAAACACACATACCTGCTTAAAGATGGATACACACACAAAAACAAAAACAGCCCCCCCAACCACACACACCCATCAACACACGTATAATCATATTTGTGTGTGTACATCTCTGTGTGTGTACATAAAAAACACTCACATACAGCAACAGCCCCCCAGCCACACACGTACATCTGTGTGTGTACTTTCTTCTTTTTTTTTTCCCTTTCTCTTTCTCTCACTCTCTTTAAAATCTGTGTGTACATCTCTGTTTGATGTTTGGTGTAAAATATCTATATATTTGGTAAATTTTATTTTTATAATTAAATTTTAAGAAAATTAATCGTATTTTATATAAAATTTTAAGATATACTGATAAAATTAGATAATGTTGGTAAAAAAAAAAGTATAATTTAAAGGTATATCAATCTTTTATTTTATATGTCAAATTGTAAAAAAAATATGCTAATCCTGTGAGTAAATTGTTAAAAGACCAATTTGTCCCTTTATCTAAATAGATTAGAATTATAATTTTAACAAATAAAAATATTTTTAAATTACAAAAAATATATTTTAATTGCAAATATATATATATCAAAATTTTAAAAATAAAAAAATAAAATTGAGATAGAAAGAAAATAGTCAGATTTGCTTATATAATTAGGGAAAAAAAATGTTCATATAATTGAAATGTTTAATTTCACTAATTAAAGTGTTTATTTAAAATCAATACTCCTTAACCTTCTATATAATAAAAAAGAGTTTTTGAAAATATGTAAAATATATGAGAGAGATATTTTAATGGTTGAGATAATTTTAAATATATATATCAATGGTTAAGATTGAGAATGATATTCCCACCCGCTCACTCACTCTCTCACTCATTGCTTCTCTATCTCCTTTTCACTTTCTCTCTCTTACAGACCTACCCACCCACCTCTCACTTACTACCCCTTTCTCTCTCTCTCTCTCTGACCCATCCACCCACCTCTCTCTCTCTTCCTTTCTCTCTCTCACAGACCCATCCACCACCATCAGCGGGTACGACTGTAGTGGGGGGTAAGGGTGGGAAGCCAATGGGTAAAACGACAATGATGGGGGGTAGGAGGGACGACAACGGGTGGGGGGGCCGACGGGTGCGACGACCACTCATTCCCTCACTCGCTGCCCCTCTTTCTCTCTCATTCTGTCTTTTTCTCTGTCACAGATCTACCCACCCACGCCATTGGTGGGTGCCACAGTGGTGGGGGGAAGGGAGGGTCGATGACAGTGGGGGAGGGGGTGAGAGGGACAACAATGGGTGAGGAGTTGGCAGGTGTGACGACCACTCACTCCCTCACTTAATGCCTATCTCTCTCTCTCATTGTCTTTCTCTCTCTCACAGATCCACCCACCCATACCATCGGTAGGTGTGACGACAATGGGGGATGGGAAGGTCGACGATTGGCTGACGGGTGCGACGACAGTGAAAGGGGCGAGAGGGACAACAACAGGTGTGACGGCCACACATTCCTTCACTCACTGCCTCTCTCTCTCCCTCTGTTGCATGCTCTCTCCCATTCCCTCACTCACTGATTCTCTCTTACAAACCAACCCACCCACGCCACCAGGGGATGCGACGACGGTGGGGGGAATTCATTTATTTTTTTAATTTTATTTATATTAATTAAAATAATATAAATTATTCAGTATTTATAATTTTTTTGTAATATTAATAAATATTATTATATTTTAATCTTAATATTATTTATACCGTATCTTTAAGCACGAATATACGCTAGTACGTATATAATTTACTAAAGGAAACTTCTCTCAAAAGTTTTGCGTTTTTGACATTTGATAAATGTGAAAAAAGAAAAATTTTCGTCAAAACTTTTGAAAAAGGGAGAGTTAAATTGACGGAGAGATGGGATGGGGATTTGACATTTGAGAAGTTGTCTCAATCTCAAACAATAGCAGCACCAAAATGTTCCTCTTTTCATTGATAGGGTCGGCTAAAGGGGCTGAAGGCCTCAGTCATTGTTAATTTATGAGTCTTTTAAAAAATAATAAAAATTATTAAAATTTTGTTTTTTTATTTTTCATATGTAAAATTATTAATTAAATTTGTATATTCTAGTTTAGAAAGTAAATTTTTTTCAATTGACAATATAACTAAATTACTTAATTTTTTTGTGATATAGTTGAATGTAAATAAAATTTTATTAATTTTAATTTTAATTTTAATTTTAATTTTTTTTATATTAGATTTATTATCATATCATTGTCCTCTCATATTATTTATATCAAGTTCAAGATTTTTTATTTTACTTGTGAATACATTAAAAATATATTGACCGGAAGTATCATTTATTTTTAAAAAAATTATAAAATATTTATTTATTTTTATCTAGGTAATTGAAATATCTACACATTTTAATATAAAAAATATTTATTCTTGATGACTTGCATCTAGAGTACAATTAAATATAATTGAAAAATATTTTTATTTTTTGATTTTTTTAATAATGATATTTTTTATTTTTAATGCTAAAATATTTATCAACTCATTTTGTATATTATGACCAAGATAATTACTATAAATTTCTCCATTTTAAATGTGTTTAAGGTGTTTTTACATTATTATATCAGACTTAGTAATCATTTTAATTAAGCTTAAAAAATTTATATTATTATCTTGATAAATCTTTTCATTCTTACCACAAAATACCAAATTATTTTTTAAAAGATTTATTATAATACCAATAATTTTTATTAGTACATTCTTCCAATATCCCTTCTCTTTATTTATTTCCTCTTGTAAATATTGATCAATTGTTATATTTTTATATTAGCGTATACCCGTGCCTAAAGGCACGGTGTAAATAATATTAAGATTAAAATGTAATAATATTCATTAATATTACAAAAAAAATTATAAACACTGAATAATTTATATTATTTTAATTAATATAAATAGAATTAAAAAAATAAATGAATTCCCCCACCGTCGTCGCACCCCCTGGTGGCGTGGGTGGGTTGGTTTATAAGAGAGAGAAAGAGAGAGTCAGTGAGTGAGGGAATGGGAAAGAGCATGCAACAGAGGGAGAGAGAGAGGCAGTGAGTGAAGGAGTGTGTGGCCGTCGCACCCGTTGTCGTCCTTCTCGCCCCCTTCACTGTCGTTGCACCCGTCAGCCAATCGTCGACCCTCCCATCCCCCATTGTCGTCACACCTACCGATGGTGTGGGTGGGTGGATCTGTGAGAAAGAGAAAGATAATGGGAGAGAGAGATAGGCATTAAGTGAGGGAGGGAGTGGTCGTCACACCTGCCAACTCCTCACCCATTGTTGTCCCTCTCACCCCCTCCTTCACTGTCATCGACCCTCCCTTCCCCCCACCACTGTGGCACCCACCAATGGCGTGGGTGGGTAGATCTGTGAGAGAGAAAAAGACAGAGGGAGAGAGAAAGAGGGGCAGCGAGTGACGGAATGAGTGGTCGTCGCACCCGCCGGCCCCCCCACCCGTTGTCGTCCCTCCTATCCCTCATCATTGTCGTTTCACCCATTGGCTTCCCACCTTTACCCCCCACTACCGTCGTACCCGCTGATGGTGGTGGATGGGTCTGTGAGAGAGAGAAAGGAAGAGAGAGAGAGGTGGGTGGATGGGTTAGAGAGAGAGAGAGAAAGGGGCAGTAAGTGAGAGATGGGTGGGTAGGTCTGTAAGAGAGAGAAAGAGAAAATGAGATAGAGAAGCAATGAGTGAGAGAGTGAGTGGGCGGGTGGGAATATCATTCTCAATCTTAACCATTGATATATATATTTAAAATTATCTCAACCATTAAAATATCCCTCTCATATATTTTACATATTTTCAAAAACTCTTCTTGATTATATAGAAGGTTAAGGAGTATTGATTTTAAATAAACACTTTAATTAGTGAAATTAAACATTTCAATTATATGAACATTTTTTTCCCCTAATTATATAAGCAAATCTGACTATTTTCTTTCTATCTCAATTTTATTTTTTTATTTTTAAAATTTTGATATATATATATTTGCAATTAAAATATATTTTTTGTAATTTAAAAATATTTTTATTTGTTAAAATTATAATTCTAATCTATTTAGATAAAGGGACAAATTGGTCTTTTAACAATTTACTCACAGGATTGGCATATTTTTTTTTACAATTTGACATATAAAATAAAAGATTGATATAACTTTAAATTATACTCTTTTTTTTTTACCAACATTATCTAATTTTATCAGTATTTTATATCTTAAAATTTTATATAAAATACGATTAATTATCTTAAAATTTAATTACAAAAATAAATTTTACCAAATATATAGATATTTTACACTAAACATCAAACAGAGATGTACACACAGATTTTAAAGAGAGTGAGAGAAAGAGAAAGGAAAAAAAAAAAAGAGAAGAAAGTACACACACAGATGTACGTGTATGACTGGGGGGCTGTTGCTGTATGTGAGTGTTTTTTATGTACACACACAGAGATGTACACACACAAATATGATTATACGTGTGTTGATGGGTGTGTGTGGTTGGGGGGGCTGTTTCTGTTTTTGTGTGTGTATCCATCTTTAAGCCTGAGGTATGTGTGTTTATAGAGTTCTGCGTGTCTCTGTTCATTTTTCCTCTCTCTGTATGCGTGTGTTCTGCGTGTATACTTACTGTGTGTATATATTATGTATGTGTGAGATCTCAGCCTGTTCTGTGTTTATACGCACACATATACATAATATATACACACACACAACAGAAATTTCTAAGAACAGCAAAGATTCTGTTCACAGTAAAAATCAACATTGAATAACACATTAAAATTTATCTTCGCAACAACCAGAAACAACAAATCCAACAACAAAAAATACACAGCAAACATCACAACAGCGAACGAAGAGAGAGAGGTAGAAATCATATATATCAAGTCAGATCTTAAGCCTTATATATGTGAGTGTATAAATCATATATATGTGCTTGTGTGTGTAAGCAAAAACAGAGAGAAATGAACAAAAACAGCCTCTCGATTTTCGACAGCAAGCTTCTTAACGCCCAACTCTCTCTCTCCATTTCCGATTTCTTCTCAGGTGCGTGCGCTGGGTGCATGAGACGCAACTCCGCTCGGATGCGTTCGAATAGACTGGGTGGTTGGGATATGTAAGCACCCCCGCCCGGATATCCCCAACCACCTGGATTACTCGAACATGAGCACTTACGGAAGGAGAAAAAGAATGAACACAAGACAAAAATCACCATGGCATGCATACACGAAAATTAGAACAGCGAAAACGAAGCTAAACACATGCATGCACTACGAGTACCCCGCTATCACAGCGGTCACATGATAAATAAATAAACACAGACTCTTGTGCCGACATACATGAGATTCGAGAAAAGACCTGGCACAGTACAAAATAATAGAGTAAATCCTACTCAGACATCAGAGTTGACAAGGATTGACGGGACTGTCTGTACACCATACCGACTCTACCGCCAAAAGTTAACTCCCTTTCCATGGCCCACACTGCCTCTACCTGGAATGATGGAAAGCAAAATAGGTCGAGAGACTTAGCAAGCATAAGGAAATAAAGGCTGAAGGCTGTATAGATCCAATAAACTTTCCTCAGAATAAACCCCCAGGTACACACAAGTCATGAGACGCTATAACACAATAGTATAGTGTAATAAAAGCATATACCGGTCCATGGGGCTCACACAAGACACACGGCACCCAAGTCCCATACCAACCTGCCGCTGCCCTAAAAGGCAACATGAAACTCCAACAAACATGCGCGTGCCATCCCAGGTCGGTACTCTCGGCACCCGTCCATGTCAGTACTCCCGACACCTGAGCTAGAGGCTCCATCGGAACGGTACTCTCGTCCGAAAATTAAATACTACCAGTAACCATGCAATGCACATAACAATGCAATGGCGTAGTGAACATCAACGTGATACACTAGCGCCCATACATCCAGGCATCAGGCCATACTCTGCCCACATAGTAAACCACACGCGATGCATATGCCCGTGCCAGATGCAACCTGACCAAGTTAGAATATCCGTGTCCAAGCATACTCAATAAATGAATATCCCAACATGCAACCCGCACCCATGTGCATATCAAATCGTGAACAGTAATATAATAAATCTAGACGTGCAGTGAATCACATACTAGTAGAGCTAGTCAGTAGTGCCCGGCACCGGTCAACGGCCAGTGACTAGGAGTGTTCACCCAACGGTCCACATCAGGGCCGTACAATAGTCTACCCCAACGTCACCAAACAGTCGATCCCTGCCCTACTGCTCGGTAGCTTTAACCGAACCAAAAATAAATCCCAGAAAAATTGTAAATAAACCCGATAAAATCGTAAATAAACCCGCACATCTAGGAACCTAGTTCCCAGGCTGGTTCAGCATCATTCCCAAAAGGAGTGGAGGCGGTACAAACCCCCATAGGCTCACAACGAATA
The DNA here is from genome assembly GCF_014633365.1 of Diospyros lotus. Taxonomy (NCBI): domain Eukaryota; kingdom Viridiplantae; phylum Streptophyta; class Magnoliopsida; order Ericales; family Ebenaceae; genus Diospyros; species Diospyros lotus. The sequence continues at coordinate 30,804,856 of NC_068338.1, read as the reverse complement.
AAATTCTAGAAGTCTCGGATTTAATTTAAATTAAAACAAATAAATAATAATTCAACAAATAAGGGTAGGTGCTAAATTAAAGTAAGGGAGGTGATAAAATACGAGAAATCACGGGGTCTTTCGTAGGAATTGAAGAACACGAGGAGAGGGTTAGGAGCTTGCCTTTACACGATCGTTCCTTGCCTTTTGAGTATTCTCGCTGCGAAGTAAAACGTTTAATAACGATTAATAAAATTGTGGCTCACCTTAATTAAATCTAACCATATAATATAAATAATTTAACTGCCTAAAATCCCACGTAGGCGCATCGCAAATAAAATCCTAATAAATCTTATATTTATTTTAAATTAAATCATGCCAATAAAATCATTAATTTATATAATTAATACATGAAACCGAAACGAATTGAGGGAAGACGAGAGGTTCACCAAATGGAAAGAGATCGCAATGGTAGATGAGAGCTTGCCTGAATTTAGCTATTTACAGCATTTTCATGTTTGAACACCACCAAATTAATACAAGCCGTAAAATAGAATAACTCCCAAAATTAATAAAATTAAACCCAAAATGAAATTCTAACCATATAAAATATTTAATACACATTTCTTTACTTACCTGCCTAATTAAAACTTCAATTAAACTTGATTAAAGCCTCAATTTCTGCCATTTTTCTCCATCTACAGCGCTCGTTCGAGCTTCTTCTTCGCGAAATTTAATTCCCTTTGCTTGCTGTCCGTTTGCAGCAAAAGAATCGAGCAAAAAGCGGCCTTAAATTGGCTAAAATAAGCGGCCAGAACGCGGCCACCGCCTCCAGCCCAAAACGGCACCATTTTGGGTGCCTCATTGCTGGAAAAATCCAGCCTCATTCCAAAATCAACAGCGCGCCTACAGGAATCGATCCCAGCCTCTCCACGTGCACATTATCAACCAGCTAAGCCACATGCCTACTTGCTAAATATGCTGCAACCATTAATTATAAGCTATTGTTTTGAGGGCTGCCGTACTTAAAAACATGATTCCACCTACCATGCGCATGCTCCACCACTTGCTGCCACAACCCTTGACATATAATGACACAATATTTAAATTTATTCTAGTTAAGTATCCAATTTTTCAATAATTTAATTAATTACATTTAATTTCTTATTTTCTCAAATTTACATAAATAAACATTTTTCTTAAATTTTCAAATACCCAAATAAATTAATATTTCATTTTAACCCACAAATATTCAATAATCACCACATACACAATAATTAATAATTATTATTTATTTCTAAATTTTGAGATATTACAAAATATCTGAGCGGGGACTTACATGTAATGTAATAGAGAGAGCCGTGAGTTTGCAGGCAAGACAGCCTACTACACACACTAGGGTTGGCATGCTACTCCTGCACTGTACACTGCATGCGCGTGTGCTCGCGCACACACACACAAACACTCTCTTTCTCTACGGGGTTGGCATGCTACCTACTGCTACACTGCACTTTCTCTCTCTCTTTACTGCTTGTTGTTTCATAATTTTCTCCAACTCTTTGCCCCAAAAGGGTAAAACTTACCCCAAATTTGGGGTAAGACATAATTTCTCTCCAACCCTTTACCCCAAATTTGGGATAAAGGAATAGTGTATTCTTTTTTTTTCTTTTTTTTGTTATTATAAATATTTATTTTATTTATAAAATCATTTACTTATTATATATAAACTTAAATTACTACCTAAAAATTATGCAATTAACTAAAAAATTTCAATTATTAATAATATTTTATTATAAAAGTATTAAATTTACTATCTCAATTAACAAAACATTACATTGAACACGACAAAATTTAAAAAAATTATTACATATAATGTAAAATTTTTCACTGCACAAACGTAAAGTCAAACATGCAAGAAAACTTAATTTTTGGATTTAGTATATTTATCCACGAATTATCAACTTTAGTTTTCAAGATGTATGATGTTGTAGTATTTATTCGGTTTATTTTTAATTATCGTGTCTTAATTTTTATTTAGAAATTTTTAATTTAGTGCATTTAATAATTGTTATTCATTAATTGATTACAATTTATCAATATTATTTAAATATTATTAATACTAATAATAAGTAAATAACAAATCTAAAAATATATAAAAAAGATACAAAAGAATTAAAATTTGTTATACTTAAAATGAAAGGGCAAAATGAGAATAAACATATAACTCCAAATTTGGGGTAAGTGAAAAGTGTTACCTCAAATTTGGGGTAGTAGTATTCACCACCCCAGATTTGGGGTGGGATTGGAGAAGATTTCACTCAAAATTTGGGATTTTATCTAAGAGTGGGTTGGAGATAGTCTTAAAAGTTTCACACTTTATGTATAAGCTCTTCCAATAGTTTCTTTTAAAATGTATGCACCCATTAACTGTTTTGTTTAATCATTTTTGCAAAAAATTAAAGTTCTAAGAGTACTATAGACTTCCATAACGTTATCTTTATTCGTTCATCATTTCCTTCACTAAGTCAAATTTTTAGGGAGGTTTTGAAATTTTTTCACTCTAATGCTATTCACTATCTCTAATTTTTCTCGCCATATTGATAGCGATCTGCCATTGTTAAATTTGGCGATCAAGCTCATCGTCATAACCCTCACCATCTCTCTCCACAATAACCATTTCAACAGCCTGTGCCCCAATAGTGATCATCACTATAGCCCTCATTGTCGTCAATTGTAGTCGATTTGTTGTCAATTTTAAAAACAAAGAGTTTAGGAGGTCGAACATGACGAATCAAAAAAGACTTGTTGTCGGAAAAGACAAAAAAGTCAGCAACAAAGGAGTTGGGGAAAATGAATAAATGTGGAACAAAAAATAAACAGCCACAACAATAAAAGATGAACAAATGGAGAAGGAGATCGAGGCGGAATTATTTTAAAAAAATTAGTTAAATAATATTTTTAATAATATTAAATTTTAATATATTAATATTTATTATTAAATTAGAAAATAAATATTAAAATTTTATAGTAGTAAAAATTATAGGTAAGATAAAAAAATAGAATTAAATTTTATTGATAAATAAATAAAATAGAGAATAGAATAAGAAGTGCGATTAAAGTAAATATATTTTTTAAGATAAAAAATAAAAAATAAAATATTTATAATATAATAAAAAATAAAATAAAAAATATAATCGAAGAAAACCTAATAAACTAGGCCAAACATCATCTCACGATATTTTTTACTTTTCGGGGCATTGCAGTTGATGAAAAGAAACAATTAAAAATAGCAAGGTCAGGCAAATACAATATTTACAATTTATGACCCCTCTCTGATGTTTAGGCCACATTTTTTCATTTTAGGGGACATCCCCTGCTATATATTAATAAATCATGTAAATTCATTATTTTATCCCTAATTTTTATACAATCTCTCTTTCATCAAAATATTTTTAATTATAAAAATACATTTTAATGACAATAAAATAAATATATATTTTCTAAAATTCAAATGTAAACCAAAAGTATTTATATCAACAAGAAATTTATTTTCTAAATTATATACATGTGAATATATTTTTGAATACATAAATATAACCAAAAAATATAAACTTAATATATTTTTTTTTCTAAACAAAATATTTATATTCATAGATGAAAGAAAAAATAATTTTTATTTATAGAGATAAAAATATTTATCTAAAATATTTAAATTTCCCAATATACATAAACTAAGAATATAAATTATATTTTCTAATATATATACAAATATATTAGAAAATATATATATATATATATTTCACATAAAAATCTCTCTAACAACATCCATTAAAACTCTTAACGAATAGAATCTCTGTAAAACCCAAAATATAATATGCCACATATATACCTCGGCCCATTCTTCTAATGTATGTGACATATGGTTTTCTGAATAATAATGGTAAAAAAAGAAAAAGAAAAAGAAAAAGCTGAGTAAGCAAGCGGAATTAACAAAATGTTCATGCTTTGCTGCCCCCATTTCTGTCTGAGAGAGTTTCCAGAATAATCCTTTTCTTTCCATGTTCACATGCATCCATAGAGGACCCATGTATGGGTTACTACAATGGTCTGAACCCATACATGTTAGCCCATTTTCAGATTGGGCCTCTCCTAATTTTGGACCATTGTATCTCCTTAGCCGTGCAGGCCTGTACACAGACGAGCCCACTCAATGGCCTTTACTCACTAACTTTAAAATAAAATATTTATTTTGTGCTCCAATATAATTTCTACTATGTGGATGGATGTTAGTTAAAATCAAATTAGAATAAATTTAACCAATTTTCTCCTAATGTCTCTTTATTTTCAAAAATACCCAAAAAAAAAAAAAAGAAAATGTTTGAAGAACATATCTATATTATTAAGTGAAAGTTGGTTAATCTTCACTTAATTCTTAGTTCATGTATAAAGAGGTACATATATATTTAAGTTCAAAGGAGAAGAAGATTTGGATTGTACACTGAGCCAAGATTATTTATTCAAACACATGTGGTTGGCACTATATGATTCGATACAACAGATAATTACGTATAATACAAGCTAAGAAGGACGTATATATTAGAACCAAAGCCAACTTATTAGGAGCATCAGTAATTAAGTATCGGCCAACTTATATGAGGAGCTTAATTGATTAATTCCTAGCGCCGTCATGCATCGCCTCCCTAGGGAGAGCCACCGTTGTAATTGTTGAAGTCCTGCCTTGGGATGTTATGGTGGTTGTTGTCCATTGTACTGCTCGCCGCCGGATAGTTGCCCTTCTGATCATCATCAGCGGCCGCCATTTCCACCATCAAAGCCTTCCTCTTATAACTATTAATCGCCAAGCAAGAGCCGCCCATGATCATCAGGAGCAAACCCACCACCAGAAACCTCATAGATCTCCTCGACCTAGCGCAGAAGATGAAACACAAACAGATCTTAATTTACATGAACAGATTATATATAGTAACTGAGTTTTAATGCGTCCATCAACATTAATGTTATAACTAAGCTGAGACTTACAATCGAAAATGGATCCGAGATTGTGGTGGAGTGGAGAGCAACAAGAATTTTGGGTGGTTTATATATAGAGAGAGCATGATCAGCTAGAGGGATCGAGGGCATGTGCACGATAGTTTCAATTTTTTTTTTAACGAAAATTTGGTGATGGGTTAACCACCAAATGAGGCAAGAATAAGTGGGATTTCCATATCATGGCAATAGTAAGGTTTTAAAATAATTGAAAACTGGTCTAATTGAAGCAAATTAGTTTGTTCTGTGTCGCACTAGCTAGCATAATAAATAGAGATCCGCCTGGACCCAAACCAAAAGTCAACTAGCTAGCCAATGCAGTGGAGTTTGTGATGATATGAAATGTATTATTGCAGTTTAAAACTTGGGATTGTGTCGCGCGTGGAACAATTTTAATTGAGACATTTGAAAATTATTTTGGTTTGGTTTAATGGCACGTATTTATCCTTATGGTTAACGGAATCCTTAATTTGTATTTTAGCATCATGATCAGCTTGTTGAAACTATCCATTATATATATATATATATATATTCTACTGCTAATATATATATATTACCTATGACATACATACTTATCCGGAATTTTTGTCACCATTCTCAGAATATATATATTGTTTAAAAACATTTGCTAATAATATAAAGCTTTTAAACCAATAAAAGACACTAAGGTTTACCTTAAGGTTATATAAATCTCGTTTCAATACACATTTTTATGTATTTATTTGCACTGCATGCTATCTATAAGTTATAGATTATCATATGAACATATTAATTTAGTACACATGTAGTAACCTTTGGTGTTAATCATCAAGGCAATAAATATAAAAGTAAAGACATAAAATTCAAAAAGAGCATATATATATCTACCACTCCAAAGGACGAATTAGCAGGCTTTTAAGGCCAAGTTCAAAGATAGGAAGAACTTCTTTCCACTGCTGTGTCAATACAAAGTGTTCCATATAATAATATTATTTGGCCCAAAAATCAGATTGATAATTGGACCAAATTCCATTTGGTCCCTACCTTGCACAATAGAATCTCATTTGATCCACTCATAAGGTGTGATTTTAAATTGAATGCAATAAAATGAGATACTTACATAATAAATTTAGTTCATGGTAAGGGGTCGTCTATTGAAGAGAAAGTTAAAATTTTAAATTAAAAATAGAATGAAATGACTAATTCAAATACTGAGAATTGAACAGTTAAATATTATAGATACTCAATAATGATCAAATTGAAATTGAAACTCAACAAAATCAATATCATAATGGAAGGAAAAGCCTAAATGGGGATGAAGATGGAGATGAAATTTAACATATTACAAAGCCCCTAAAATGAGTTAGAAATATCATAAAAGGTCTAACACAGCTTTTATATAAAATTGCAAAATGGACCTTGCAAAATTTTAGTTTTTTTTTTTTCTATCTACATTCACCTTTAATTAATGATTAAACAGGTAGACATTTAAAATAATCTAACGATTGTTATTAATCAGTAGATATCTAATGGCTAGTAATTGTCCAAGGGCATCATAGAAATGCCTATCTCAAAAGAAAAAAAAAAAAATCTAAATTGACATAAGAAGATTAGATCGGTTATACACAGATAATCTATCTGTAAAACAGATATTACAAGTATAAATATTTATAAATGATAGTTGTCAACTCTCATAAGACGTTGTCAACTCTCATAAGACCTGTTAAGTAACATCCTATTTGAATAGCATCATTTGTCAGTATTATTTATAATTTGAAATTAATTTAACTCGAATGAATCCATAATAATAATATGAGAAGCATTTAAATTTAGGTCTAAATTTGGACACCAGGCAATAGAAAGATTTAAATTTAAGTGATAAAATTAAGTGGAGTGGAAGGAATAGATGGGCATGTGAATGTGATAGTGGGATTTTGCAACACAAAAATCATTGCTTCCATTTACGTTTCTGGATGCCTCCATAGGTTAATTAAAAAAAACAATTAATCAATCTCCACACCTCCCATTCCCCATTCCGGGTTAATTTTGCCATCAAAATTGACTAATTATTTGATTATTGGCCTTGGAATATATATTCTCAATTTCTCAAAACCTAGGAATAAAATATCATCACTTAAGCTCTGACAATATTATTTGAACCCATATCTTAGTCAACAGAAGAAATAAACTTCGCCACTCTATATCCCCATTTATCAACACCTAATCAAGGATAACCATATAGTTACATTACACCTGTTTAACAGAATTTTTAGTTTATTTGACAATTTTGTGTCTTTTTTTTATTTTTTTAACCCTTAATGCTTTTAGCTATATTGAGGGGAAATATTATAACTTGCCGAGGATTCTTATGTCATTCTCTTTTGCTGTGTGAACTCTCAAATTTAATTTGGGTGTGAACTCTCATAGAAGTTGATTAGAGTACTCTATTAACAATTGATTAAGAAGGCTTTTATGACTCTCATCTTGTTCATCTTTCTCTTTACATCAACGATTTTCTTGATTGTTATTGCAATTAATGCAATCAACTGCAGATATGGAGAATCTCATGACTCCTTCTACAATTTCAGCTTTATTTTTAGCTTTTCTAAAGTCATATATATGGTTCGTCACTGTTGACCTTAATCAAATAGACTCTCACCAAAATAGAAAGAAGATTGAGCATCAAAAAGTCGTCTTCTTCGTCACATTTGAAACGGTTAAACAGCATCTAATTGGCTATCAACTTCTTGATGCCATCATAGTTATGTTTAATTTCGAACTTGTTGAAAATCTAAAGCAAAATAAAATAAACACCAACCAAGTCAACTACCCTTTTATTTGTTCACATTGGAGAGCCATTCTATAAAACCTACTTAACCCATCAAACCCTATAGCTCCAATCGAAGCTCGAAACATGGAGAATAAAAAGCTTCAATCTTTGTCGTATAAACCACTCTTTATTGTGTTTGTCATCCTTTCACTTTCCTGCCCGCGAGCTATAGCTCAGGAAACAGGTTATCTATTGTGAATTACTGCTTAGAGCTTCTAAAAATTAATTCTCTTACTTTGATCATATACTTATTCATCCATCATTCATCATCTTTGTTTCGACATTTTTTTTTTTTTGTGTGCTCGGTGCAGAGGATGAGAGGGAGTTTGATTACTATGAAGAGAGCGATAAGGGGCCAGACCAGTGGGGAGAGATTAGGCCAGAGTGGAGAATGTGCGGTAAAGGAACAATGCAATCTCCAATTGACATGTTGAATGAGAGGGTTGAAGTAGTTTCCTACTTTAGAGAACTTAAGAGAAAATACAAGCCCTCTAATGCCACCATTGTTAACAGGGGCCATGATGTGATGGTAAGGAGGATCAGATTTTTCATGTTCTTCTTGCTAGCATATTAAATTTTGCGCTCCCTTAGAGGTGGTGAAATTTGATCGATTCATGATTATTCATTCAATCATATATACAGTATATAAATATATTAAGACTAGTCTAATTCATGCATTGTAATGGATCCATCTTTTCCATCCAAAGTTTATATATGTCTTATGGTTTAACACATGCATTGAGTAAAATTTCTAATTAAAGTATTTTGTTATATAGTAATCTTCTGATTAAGTCATCCTTTTTCTTTCCAATCATCATTGGTGAATCCATGCAGTTGAAATGGGAAGGTGGTGCTGGATACATTGAAATAAATGAAACTCAGTATGAACTCAAACAGTGCCATTGGCATTCGCCATCCGAGCACACTATCAATGGCAGAAGGTGCCAAGCTAGCTAGCTTCATTTCTCTAATATATATGTGTGCGTGTGTCCATTATACTGGCAAAACTAATTAAAAATGTCCTCTTCTTGTCTGTAATTAACCATAGGTTTGATCTGGAAGTTCACCTGGTTCATGAAAGCCAGAGCAATAGGAGTGCTGTGATCGGGATCTTGTACGAATTTGGACGACCAGATTCGTTCTTATCAGAGGTATGAATCAATTAAAAACATATATACAAGATGATGAAAAGTGAAAAACTTTAAACCAGTTTCCTACTTTGCTATTCCTCTCGATCGAGCCATCTCATGGATCACTACTGTGTTACGTTTGATCGATCTTTCAGGTGAGTGAACACCTAGAAGCCATTGCAGAGGACGGAGAAGAAAAGAGGGTTGTGGGTATGGTTGATCCAAATCACATTAGGGTAGGCAGTCTAAAGTATTATAGGTACATTGGCTCTCTCACAGTTCCTCCTTGCACTGAAAATGTTGTCTGGACCATAGTAAGTAAGGTAAAACCCTAAAGCCCAATTAATTCCATCTTTACTACGTGCCAACTATGTCATAAGAGAGACAATGAATTGAAGTCTTACAGAGTATTTATATAAATTCATGCGAGAGTAACATTTTTATATCTATAATTTCATAAGTCATTTTAATGTGTCTTTTCTCCAACTTATGAAATGTATATAAATATAATATAACTGACAGAAAAGAAAATCTAATTAAATTAATATGTGCTCACTGATGAATTCATCAGGCGAGGACTGTCTCAAGGGAGCAAGTTAACCTGCTGCGTGATGCTGTTCATGACGTGAGTAATTAATTCCCACGAAAAGGGTTTTATCATCTCAATTATTTCTGTTACTGAATTCAAATTTCTTCAACGTAAATGATTTCTAACATTCTTACAGCATTTATTTAGTGTAGATTCTGATAGTTTGATCAAATTACATGATTATTTTCTTATTTTCAGGATTACGAAGTCAATGCAAGACCAGTACAACCATTAAACAACCGTGAGGTGAAGTTTTACCAACCACAATTGAAGTTTATGTAGAAGTTTTAGCCAAAATAATAACACTCATATTGCCACCACACCATCCTTTCGGTTGTACGGCACCGACCTATCTTCCTCCTAGCTAGTATGCAGATTTGAGTTCTACACAGTGAATACAGATAGTGTTAGTTTGGTTTCACCCAGATATAATTATATTTTTCTCCAGATGTATGGGATTTCCTTGATCATAATACATATATATATATACATCTCTTCACAGGAAATACTTGAAGCTTTAGAATAAAAAAACATAATCAGGGGAATATGTGTACTAGCATTTGATCTTCTGTTCTTCTTTTGTATGGCAAGCTTCACTATGGTTGGGTTCCAACCATACCTGATTAATTGAGCAAGAAAAAAAAAAGAAAAAGGAAAATCTGTATCTAAATTTGTTTCCTCTCAATTGTGGACCATTGATTTTCAAAACTCTGAAGAAGAAGAAGTCAATTTATTGATCACTCATACATGTTTTAATAGAATTTCACAGACCTTATTTAAAGATGTATAAATCTTTTTATTAGGTGTTCTTGAGACATTTGTTAAAAAAAACACTTAATAACAAAAAAGAAAAATGCTATTGGTATATTATTGTATACACTTTGGACTATACAATAATACTAAAATATCTAAAATACTCCCACCTAAGGCGATAAGACGTCTTGAAGTCGTGAGGCGGATAATAAAATTTCCCTCATTAAAGGTAACGAGGTGCGGTGAGGAGAGATGATGAGGTGTAAGGGGTATTTTTGTTATTTGTATGTATTGTATAACATACAAAATATACATAAATCATGTACCAATAATATGGTCCAACAAAAAATGATGATGAATCATAAGTTCCGAATTTTAAGCATAGGCAAAACTGGCATTTTGCCCAATTGGCTGCTGCAATCAGTCTGTCCCATAGTTAGACTTGAATTTAAATAAGTTTAAAAAAAAATTGAAAACAGTACAAAAGAGGTTGTTTACAAAAAAAAAAAATCACAAAATCCTCTTAATTTGACTCATAGTTTCGAGATGGAGAATGGGCTTCAAAGAACAATTGAAAATATTGATCTCAGCATCTTCAATTTAATCGATGTAGATGACAATCTGCCAGGAGATGAATTTACCCAGCAGTATTTAAAACTCTAAGTTGCGGTTCTATATCATTAAGATTAATTTAGGTTTAATGGTTGGGAACATTGCTTATTAAATGCAATAACATTCAGATGGACCTCTAAGTTGAGGGCCAAGGCTTAGGTCACCTGTTCTATAGTTTAACAAAAAATATCCGCACAAGTTCAATATTTGACTTAGATAAGGGTCAAAAGTTTACTTGCGATTTATCTTTTCTGTCGAAATTAAAGACACGAGCGGTGGAAGATAGTGCAAGGATAGTAATCTCAACAAAAAATATAGTAAATTATTTCGATTTTAATTGATTTTGCTAGCATTGATATTACTTTGCTGGGAGACTAGTTAGTAAGAGTCTAAATAGTGATACAAAACACACAATCTCGGTAATCAAATAAGATCATCTTAAGGTATATTATATATATTTATCTTGATTTCTACTTAAATAATTTTGAGTTTTATCAAAAATATTGTATTTCAAAATAGAATTTGATGACTTTTCTAGCAAATTAAATATTAAAATAAAACACCACTTGATTCATGAGCAAAAGACAAAATACGAACTGGAATCCGGGCTGTACATAAGTTTTTAAGAAAAATAAAAGAGAAAAACACAAATCCATAAAGCAACCAGCTTGATATGGAAGAAAGCTCAGCGGTTTCGTTAAGGACCAAATCCACAGGTTTTAACAGTAATTGAAGAGCAAATTTGAACAAATTCTTGTCCAAGTTTGTCTAGGAAATTGGAAGAGGGATTCCATTCCAATCCTTGAGACATTCAAGATCCGGATCCAGCATTTTGCCTTGGCAAATTGCTGTAAATACCTCCTTGTCAAATTCCTCACCTGGTGATCTGATCTTCTCTCCCGTCAATAATTAATCCAGTCCCCATCTCCTCTCCTACAAACTTGTACGGTGGGTGGGATCTGGACTCTGATCCTGTTTGGAATTGTTGGAGTACCACTCTCGAAAACAGTTCTAGAGGGTGTTTGCCTTAGCGGTTTGACCGCTTTTAAGCTATTATAATAGCTTATAAAGTTTTTTTTTTCTTCTTTAAGTGTTTGGTAATTCTTCTCAGTTTATATAAAAGCTATTACATAAGCATTTTGGAAAAGATTGGACCCCCAATTTTTCCAAAACGTTAGTGGGGGATTATATGCGTTGACCAATAAAATTATCTATTTGTTCTCGTACAAATTTTATATTTCCCATCTATTCATCTCCTTTACCTTCTTTGTCGTCGTCGCCTTCCTCCAACTTCGGTCGTCGCCTCCATCTCCTCCATCATCGTTGGCCGTCGTCTCCAGCCTTAATCATTGCCTCTTTCATGTCCATTGCCGTCGTCCACCACCTACACCTCCATCATCCGTCTCCTTTTCCATTACCAGTGGCGTTTTCTATCGATATATATATATACCTGTATATATATTATATATATATCAATCTAATAATAATATTTTTTAAAGAGAAAAATAAAATATGTATATATGTTGTATTAATATATTTTTTAATAATTCAACAATATATCTATTTTTGTCTTTTTATCAAATTCTAATAACTTATCAACTCTTTTAAATTAAACACACAACTATTAATTAATAACTTAAAAATAAATTTATTTAAATATATTATCAATTTAAACATTACTCAACTTTTTAACTTTACACAGTTTAAAAACTCAGCATTTAAGTCGTTGAAAAATAGGATAAGCCAAACACCCTCTAAAAGTCATTGACCAGCTCGATAATTGAGCAAACATGAGTTTGCCAATTGAAGCTAGAGCGAGCCTATAATTGTCCATGGAGACAACAATTGGGGCACCCTGGAAATTCGCACCATGGAAGGCCTTGTTCCTTGAGACATCGATTAGAGGGTGGTTGTCGTTCACTGAATTGATCTCCGTGTCAGTAGACTTGGTTGATGATCGGATGACTTCAATTAATTTGAGGACCCAACCACTGTGGGGATGTACGTAGAGCGTATCGATCTTGCTTAGGCTGCTGAAGAGGGTTCATTTCATGCAACTTCTGTGCCTCTTTGACATAAGAACTTCCATCTAAAATATGTTCCATAATAGCAGCAGCTTCAATCTGTCCAGGGTGATGCTTCAGCTTGTGCGTGAAATGGTCAGTAAACTCTGCTTTCCTCTGCATAACTTCAGCAAAAATTGCTGACAAAACTTCAGATAGAGCAGCCAGCTAGTACATCAGCATCATAAACGACCACGCAGGCCAAATAAAATCACACGAGATCATTGGTTTGACATTTAACATTGCCGACAGACAAAAACTCCACCTAAATCACATAATATTTGATAAACTACACCTAAATCACATGAGATCATCCTAAAACTAAACTAAAACCAAGAGGGGATAGGCTGAAATTTATCCTACTCTTGTTCAACATTGTGAATAATTTAACCTAATAAAATTGTTGTTCGAAAAAACAAAACAAAATAAAACAATCATAGTCACTTCAAATGTTCGATTTAAATCATATAAGGTCTCCATAAAAATGACATACCCACAAAAAGTCTGGGTGAAATTTTATAATAATTCATATATAACAAAGTTACAACACATTACATGATTTATTTTAATTATTTCAAGTCAGATTTTTTTTCACGCGCTTTAAAAGATAAAACATTTTTGACCTGATGAAAGGGGTTGCTTTTGAGAAAAAAAAATAATTCATAATTATCCGTAATACTAAGAGTAAATTATAGAGAATATATCTAAGAATGGCCTAATTAAACCACAGGGATCAGGGCAATTTATCCTAATTGTTGCTTATGCTTGGGCCCCCATCAATTTCTAGCTTCAATTTATACTGACATTTATAGTGAAGGCCCGATTAAAGCCCAAAACAACTCAATATCAAGATTTGACGTTAAGGCAAAAGCGGCTTTTATTGGCCCATTTGATTTATACACCCAACATTTGAGAAGGACGGCCCAACTGTTTGACTCATCAATATTTGTGTAACAAAAATTATAAAAATATCACATAGGTTAAAATGAAAGAAAAAATTTAATCTATATTTACTTTATTATATATAAATTTGTCAAAATATCTCATAATATATATTATTTATATTCGTGTCATTTTGTATAAGTTTATGAAAAAACTTATAAAAAGAATGTATGTATTTTATAAATCTAAGTAATTTAATTATAAAACGACGATACATTTAATAAAGAATTAATATTATACTAAAATTTATAAAAATTTAAATTATTTGCTTGCTCAATGTATTTCAAATTATTCTACTTTTCTTATACGAAGTGAAATAACCCACCAATTCAAGCCACAATTAAAGTTGTTCAAAGTTCACACACAAAAGAATCTAAAGCTAAACCAACAGCTACTAACCTTCGAATGATTGTTTAGGAACATCGTATCATATGTTAAGACCGACAAAAAAAAAAGTACGCAAGTTGTGGTGTACATTTTATGTGTGATTATTTGGATATATTTGTGCAGTTTAGTTTTAATATTTGAAAGGAAATGAAGAAGATGGGAATATTATTAGGCAGTGGGGTCCAAATCCAACGGGGCTGGCGCACATGGTTAGTTGTATTTTAATGGATGTGTATCGTTAACAGCCACATCACTGTTTGAAAACCTCAAATCATCATGAGAATAAGAATGGACCATTTGAGAAGCAACCAATGTCCAATGCCAATGGGCTCTGTTACAAGTTACAAGCTAAGCTCCACACTCTCTCTCTCTCTCTCTCTCTCTTTCTTTCATTGACTTTTATGATGTAATTAAAAGCCCTTTTGAATTCAACTGACAACTGCCCATTTTACAACTCCTTGTTTGCCTAGTGGTACTACCCCAACTTGGATGCTGCCAGTCTTATTCCAATTTCGTCACTCGCCAACCGAATAATAATATTCTACTAAATACTTATATAGTAAAAATTGCACATAGTATTTTTTAAGTTTAGAATAATTATGAAAACATATTCTTAATGTTTACAAAAATACAATCAATATTCCTAAGATTTAATATTATTTTATAGTTTCTCTATTATTGTTGGTTTAACTCCTCTTAAATTTTTAAAAATTACCCAAATATCTTTATATTTAAATACTTTTTTTTTTTTTACATTTTTTATTTTTATTTCTCTCTATCTTGTATATTTCTCTCTTTCTATTGGCAGGCTGTGGGGGCAACATTTCTCCCCATTTCTCTAAGGCTCGATTGTATTAATGATCTAAAATATTTTAAACAACAAAAATAATAATAATGATAAATCTTTCTTTCTCATAAATTCATATTTAATCTGAACTTATTATTTTTTAAATTTAGAACAATTTTAAATTTCAAACAATGGGAGAAAAATGGTGATTCAGCGAATAATAAAGATGACCGACATGGTCGTGATAAGTCTTTCTCTTTCTTTCTCTCTCTCATTTATTTTGTGATAAATTTGGATTCATCATTCTTAACTTAAGCTAACTTTGATTAATCTTTATCATTATTCTATCTACAATAAATATGGGTTCACCCTTTCCCATGAACCCAAGCAAACTTAAATTCATAATTATAATTTTTTTTATTTTTTTTTACAATGAATCTAAGTTCATTGCAATAAACCAAAGTGGTTGGATTCATTTGTGATGAACCCATATGGTATGGGTTTATTGGGTTCATCACAAATAAACTTAGATCTATTATGGGTTTATTATCTCTCTCGGCTATCAATGGCCGGTAATCACTAGTTGCTTGTTGTTTTTTTAGTTTTATTTTCATTTTAATTTCCTTAAATTATAGGAGAAATAGAAGAGAGAAGAAAAAGACGAAAGGTAAAATGGTATTTAATAATTTTGTTTAACAGTAGATATAATTATTACCATCTGTCAATTACTGTGAGTGAGTCTTGCAATTTTGAGCTTTAGGGGTGTTCTTTGTAATTTATCCATATTTATATATATTAACCTATTAAAATAAGTTAGCAACATTATCTAGGTATCATTAACTAATGTTTTGGTTAAAGTGTAATAAATATATCTTATTTTTAGATAAAATATGTTTATTGTATCTTATTTGTAATTTTAAAATAAATTTATTAATTGACGAGATGTTTTAAAATATAATACATTTATCACCTGGTAATATGAGTATTAAAAGGTTAAAAATAAAATTAATAAATGTACTAATTCATAATGGATAATGTTAATTGTTGCTCTAAAAGTAACGTTAAGTTATAGCAAATTGCAACTTATTTTTAAGTACAGTGATTTATTGTACTTTCTTTGTAATTATAAAATAATTTTATTAGTTAATAAAATATTATAAAACACAATGCATTTATCATTCATCAATATAAATATTTTAAAATTAAAAATAAATATATTTTATCTGAAAATAAAATACTTTTACTGCCTTTTTAACTCATTGCCCATAATAAGACCCATTAATAATACCTATATTATTTTTATATTTTTTAAGCTCAAGTTATAAACATACGATTAATTAATTGATCTCAATTGGAATTTTGACAGCCAGCTAAATTACATTGTTAGTTTTTAAATTTTGTATTTTATAATAAATTATTTATTATATTTTAGTTTTGATTATAAGAATCATTAAAATTTAGTCTCTATTTCAATTTTTCATTAAATTACATTAACATAAACTTCAAAATCATGAGATTTATATTAATTTTAACATTAAGTAATTTTTGAATTTATATTATTGTATATAATGTTTTGACAAAATTTAATAAAAGATAAAAAATCCTTAAATTTTATCAAGAATTAAAATATAATAACTAATTTATTATAAAATGTAAAATATCACAATATAATTTACCCCTTCAAACCACAAAAATTATGAGTAAAAATTGGGGAACAAATCCCAAGAAATATTAATGGGACAGCTGTAGAATCTGGATGCGGGATTTGGATGGTTTGAATGGAGAAGGATTCGAAGTCTTGGTGGATTGTATTTGCAGACCATTGCAACCCCCCCAACACACAGGGGGAGAACCAAAGAAGAAATAATAATTAACTAATAACTAAATAAATATATTCTCATATGAATTGTTGCGTGTCAAGACTCTTAAGGAGCGGGTATGCATTATAAATTATAATTGCTCGTTAACTCTTCATTATAAATAATATTAAATTATGAATTTTTTTAGATGACTGTCTATAATTATTTTTATTTATCCAAAACAAAACAAAAAAGGTATTTAGGCCTCATTAGATCTTTTTATTTGAAATTTAAAAATAATAGCTGTAAATTCTTATTATAAAATAAAAGAACTCCGGAGTCTCAATTCTCAACTAAAGTTTGGTAAAATAGCACAGGACCTCACTGGCAAGCAATCAATTTTGACAACTAATACTAATATAGTAATGGCAACACCACCCATATGCCCATCATACCCAACAACACAACACCCCCACTATCATCTCCATTCATTTCATGCACCACAACTGCCTCTCACTCACTCTTCTCAATGGTCCATTTGGTTATGATTTATGTCATGATTTTTTATGCTTATTGTAGTAACGCATCCAATAGTTATTACTTCGCCAAATACAAAACAATAAAAAAAACAAGAATTTTGGATGTCATGTGAAAATGGATCTGAAAATCCCAAATGGGGCGCATATATATCCATCCCCACCGACCCCTCCACTTACTCCCACGCAAGAATGAGCAAACAAGAAGCCATGATGGGACTCATCTCAGACACCTAAATGCTTCAACTTGAAAGAGTTTGTCACGATAGTCTATAGTTGGAACAAGTATTTTACACATGCGTAATGTTTAGTATCAATAATAATGTATATTATTTTTTTTGATAATATGTATTTATTGTATTTTAATTTTAATATCTGAATATTTTTATTATTTAATTAAATAATTTAAAATACGATATATTTATTACTAACTAATAAAATTATTTGAATATTAAAAATAATATGCACTTATTGTTATTTAATTATCATCAATAGAGCAATAGTTCAAATTACCCTTTGTATATATAATGGTGAGCCGGGATAAGCTTTATTTTTATTTTTTATTTTTAAATTTATAAAAGTTATTAATTATCATGCATGTACTCCAAATCCACACTAGTAATATCTTATAATTGATATGTAATGTCATATTAATACCATGACGTGACAATTACATTAAATATTTTCTCTTCATCTACGTTTACTTTTTTAAATAAATAATAGTTTTTCTGCTTGTAAGTATCTTTAAAAAGAAACGATAATAATTTTTTGTCATTTTCCGGTTCTGTTTGATTTTTGAGTTGGAATTGTGATAGAGTTGAGTTCAATGTTCAATTGATGGGCAAACACACTAAATAAAATATTTGGTAAATTTTAATTCAATTTAACTCAATTCACGTTAAGGGCGTTAAAAGATTCAAATTCAACTTAACTGTTACGTTAACCTCAAATATTTGATCAAATAATTAAAATTTAGACTCAATTTAACTGAATC
The DNA here is from genome assembly GCF_014633365.1 of Diospyros lotus. Taxonomy (NCBI): domain Eukaryota; kingdom Viridiplantae; phylum Streptophyta; class Magnoliopsida; order Ericales; family Ebenaceae; genus Diospyros; species Diospyros lotus. The sequence goes on along the minus strand of NC_068338.1, from coordinate 30,786,427 downwards.
CATTTATGAATTAAACATTTTTATCCCTAAATCTGCCATGGCCAAAGCATGCCTACGGTTCCTCTGTGGGGTAGGGATCTCTTTTGTATCCCTAAATCTGCCTTACTTTCTGGGGCAAGTCAACAGGGAAAAAGAAAAAGTACGTAAAGCAAAGCTGGCTTTCACAAGGGAACCTCCCCCATAATGCTGTCCCTACCCTAGCTGACTTATTACTACTTACTGCCACTGTTTTCCCTAATTATCATTGCTTTGGGTGGCTCAATGTCGGATGTTAATGGGAGGGAGAGAGGCTAATGGTATTGTGATGGATGATAACTTAATAAACATTGCTCACAGTAATTTGAATGAATTTCACTGTCGTGTACTGACAATAATTAAATATCAAATTACAATTAAGCTTAGTTTTATGATTGAATAAAAATTAGGTAAAATTCATTTTACACATAAGTAATATGGGTGCATCATTAATTCGTAGACATATGAAATAAAAACACCTCAACAATCCCTTCTTTAATCATTTTAAAAAATGGCTTTTGGATATTATATTGAAAAGCATAAAATTAAGAAGGTAAATAATGCTGGATAAGGCTAAAAAGTCTTGAGCAACATTAGTATCAAAAGTCTAATAGGACAATTTATATCTTAACCCTCATATCACAAATTAAATATGAAAACACCATTTAGACATAAAATTAAGTCTGACTGTTTTATTAATATATTTTACATTTATATATTAATATAACATATAATATAAAAGTAGAGTATTGTCATAAATATTAAATTTAAATATCAACTAATATTATTTTTATATCTAAAGGTGATGGATCTGGACACCACCCCCATAGAAATTCCGTAATAATTAGTCATAAGCAAAATAATGAAAGATAAAGGTCAAATTTACAATTCTCAAAGATCAGGGGACTGTTAAGAGGGAAAAAAGAAAAGTATGGGGATGGGGGGGTGGATGTGGATGAGGATGCCTACTTGTAAAAATGCGGGCACTCATCAACATGATTTGACCAAATGCGGATGAGATTGAGAGCATCGAAATTGTCTTTGACCAGGGTGGCATTGCTCTCATGCTCTGCTTGTTAATTTTTGCTCTCTCTCTCTCTCTCTCTCTCTCTCTCCCATTCCGACTTGTATAAAATATGTCAAGTGGAAGAAAGAACGCAGACATAATAATAATAATAATAATAATAATGATGATGATAATACTCAAATAAAGTCAAAGGTTAATTAAAAAAAGGTCAAAGAATGTATGTATAGTATACTAACCTAATTTGCTAACATAACAAATCATTATCCAGAACAAAAACAGTAGCAGTGGTGTCATAATCTCATTTTCTTTGCAGCATAAACATTGAACAGTAATTTTATATATTCTCTCAAAGTCCAATCTTCTGATCAGATGTGCAATTTATCTACAACTGCCATTAAGCACGTCTCTTAATATTTTGATAAATACCTTTGACTTTGATTATTTATAGTTAAAGTTTGAATCCATAATTAGATATCAGAGAAGGTGTGGCGTTTACGTTTGTTATACTTATCTTATTCTTCAACTAGTTAATCTAGAGTCAAGATCTAATTTATATTATTAATTTTTAAATATTAATATTAAATTTTAATTCAAATAAATTATAAAAAAATAATTTTTTTAAATTAAAAAAAATCTTGAGATATCAGGTAATACCGTCCAATTACCAAGTAAATTATTTTATTTTATTTTTCATAATTTATCTCTTATTCCCACTCAATAAAATCATCACTCAAAATTCTAAAATTCTTAATTAGTTTCAAAATCATAAAAAAAAAAAAAAAGTATTGTTTACCGTAAAGCATGCATCCATCAATTTCCTCAATCATGACAGTGACTTTGGGGACTCCCTTCCCAGCCAACATATGCTATCCACCGTCAACTTCCATCATCAAGTCCCCTCCCCGGCAATGGGGTCCGCTGCTCGATCGGCAGTTATGGCTTTAAATTGCCTTCAATTTTGACGCTTTTCTTCCTGTTTCCTAGCAAACTCTGAGCTGCCGGCTCCACTACGATCAGGACTCGGGGGGGACTCTTCGGAAAATGGCAATGCTATTTAACCATGGCCAATGCCTTGCTTAAATGAAAAATGGTATTTCAAAAGAAATGGCAGAATAAAGAAGGGCAAAGAGAGAAAGAAAGACGAGTGTGGCCAATTGGCTTGAAAGTGGGAATGATAACTGGCAAGGTGCTTGCTTGGACTTGGACATAAGGTGACGTATCTTGCCTTTAATTGTCACAGTAAACAGAGGCTTTAATAATTAACAGCCTACTTTGAACCAAAGTGGAGCATAACCCTAAAAAGGGAAAATTACCAACTCTCTCAATTCTCATCTTAATTTGTTTATGGTTTTATTATTACGTGTATGAATGTGTATTATAAATAAAGTGCACGTCCGATAAGCAATTTCCACGTTTGTTCATAATCAATGTAAAAAAGTTTACAAGTCATACCTGCTAAATTAAATTAATTATAGGCACGCTAAATTTAAGTGAGATTAATTAATTAGATACAATGTAATTTCTTATTATCAGATTAATTTTTAAAAATGTTTATTAATAAACATTCAATATCTAAAAATGATATATTTTTAATTAATACAATTACGAGGATTACGGTTGTATGATTTATTATCACAGCAAGAACAAATTAATTAAGCTTCAAGAATTTTTGTGCAGTAAAAAAGGCGGCAGTTACGGGATTTATAATTATAAAGGTGGATTGAGAAAATATTAGATTGTATGTTACAAGATTTAGGGTTTACCATTAGGTTGCTTTTAAATAGAGATTTTATTTTTTATTTTACTAAAATAAAGAGATAAATTTTGAATAATTATTTTATTTATTCAATTAAAATCTAAGATAAATTTATAATTAAATTAAAATGTCAAATTGTGAGGTGCTTCCAATCGAGTTAAGCCAACTCATTTAATATATATCACAATGAGTAATAAATTGATATTAATTAATAAATAAAATATTGAGTAAAATTAAAAAATAAAAACAAAAACAAAAACATAAAATGAAAATAAGTTTTTTTGTGAACTCAAAATTTTGAAAATTTTTAAAAACACAAAAAAATAATTAAAGAAAATTTAAAAAGTAAAAATAAAAAAATTGAAAACAAAAATACAGGAGAGTACATGTAAGAAAAAAAAAACGAAATATAAGGGAAAAAGTGAGATGAAAAAGAAAGAAAGTTAAGGAGTAGGTATCTTCTCTCTTTAGTTGGTTACAACTAATTCGTATCCATTCCACTCCTGGCCGCATCCGTGCCTTACCCAATTCTCTCCTCCGCCTCAATTTTCTTTACAATAATATAAAAACCCTCCGCCATTGAAGCTCCTAATTAGAGCTTGCTTCTCGCGCCTGCCAATGCCTCCAAAGCAACACTCTCTCTATCTCTAGAACTTCACGCTCTCTCTCTCTCTCTCTCTCTCTCTATCTATCTATCTGTCTGTGTTCGTATAAAGATTTGTTTATGTGTATGTGTTCTGCTCGGTTTTTGTGTTGGAAGAGATCGAGCATTTGGAGATCTGTTCTTCTTGTCTGCGAATATGCGGGTCCTGGTTGGAGGTTTTGAGCGTCTGAGTACGTGAACTGTTCTCTCTCTAGAAGGATTCGGATCGAGCCAGGGAATGGGAAGCAGATGGAGGAAAGCGAAGCTTGCTCTGTCGTGCCTGCACGTCCCGAGAACGGACGACGACGCGCCGCCGTCGGCGGCGTCCGTCGGGAGGCTGTCCGACGTCGCTTTGCTCTCTCCGGCTGGAACCGGCTCTGATTTTTCAATGCCAACGACGCCGGTGCCGTCGTCCTCCGGCCTCCGGTTGCCCAAACACGGGAGCAAATCATCCAAGGTTCGCAGTTACTTTTTTTTTTTATTTTTTTATTCTTTGATACGTGATGGTGCTATTTCTTAAAAATCTTTTGATTCTGTGCCGTTTCCCTAGAGGAACGTGGGGATTTCTATTGTTACGTTTTTGCGTGATTTTTTGGCGTCCGTTTTGTCTAATCTGCATCTTGATTGGTGGATTGCTTATGGTTTATGCTTTTGAGCACTTTACTGTGGATGATGCAAGGAGATAGGGATGGATTAATGTGACTGATTGTCTATTTTTATTTGTGCGGCTAAGTTTATTTGGTTGGATTTGTGATAATGGTATGTCTGTGAAGAATGGGCTATGCGTGTGGTGTAGTTTTCAGTTTTCAATGGCCTTGTGGGGCTGAGCCGAAAAAGTAGATGGTCGCTTTAAGGGACCATTATAAAAGGGAAAACTACAGTGTACGCTTGCCTTTTTCTTCCCCCCTTGAACAGAAAGTGCTTTGTCTGGTCAGCAGCAGCACTATTCTCCAAATGCATCCCTACCCATCTCTCTCTCTCTCTCTCTCTCTCTCTCTCTCTCTGCTTTTGATGATTAATATTAGAAAAGCCTGTAGGCTGTTCATTGAGAGCTTTCCTACAATAAGCTTTCATCAAAGGAATATGGGAATTGGAAAAGAATATAAATCTTATACAATCAACTAATGATTTCTCCTCCTTTTGATAGCTGGACTTCCAATTTCTTTTCCCTTCTTTATTTTCTTGAAAGCTTCATCATTAGCCTGAGAGTTCCTTCTTTGCCCTTTCCTTAAAGTTATCCCTTTGGTTTTTCTTAATTTTACCAATGCCCCTTTGTGTTTTGACTAGCTTTCTTTGACTTTAATTATTCCTAATCTGATTTAACCATCAATGGTGCAGTTAATTGAATTTTCTAATCTGGAATATGACAAGGGTAGGTCGTAGTCAATTTCTTCTTTTTATGCACCTGGCTCTGTAAACGTGGCTTACATGCAGGCATGTGGATCATCAGCCTTTAGCGCAACGGTGAACTTTGAGATTTTGATGGCCATCCAATCGAGGCAATCATGCAGAAAGTTTACTAATTTATTTCTGAATAACTACTTTGGGTATGGAAAAAGATTCCATAATTATGTACTTTGTAACCTATTGAATCCAACAGTATGCTGGATGGATCCTTTGGCTTCCTGTCCTGGTTTGGATGATTCCACAGGTTAAATAGTTTTTGAAATAGATGCAAACAAATGTTAGGCGTAATTATTCTGGGAAAACTGTGTTCTGGAAATTATGATTTATTTTTTGAAGGATACTTAAAAAAGATTTTTATGTATCTTTTATCACTAGTATCATTCTGGACGTCTTGAATATTGTCAGTGGATAATGTTTAAGGTATAATAATTGGACATGTCAATTAATATTCAAACGGGAAACTTTGAGAGTCTACCAGTTGATAGTTCTTACTGTCTTATTTTTCCATTTTTTATTCTGAACGAAACTACATGAACCAATTAAATTTTCTGAACAAACTTAATGAACCAATTCAAACAATTTTGTAATATCTTATTTATTCTGAAAAATGCAAACATAAAAGGTAAGTTGAAATAAATGTGACTGTAATGATATGTAAGTTTGCATTTCAGTTTATGCTTCACACACACACACACACACACACACACACACATATATATGCATATATATCTTGAATAGGTCCCCCTCACCCAGTGAGATTAAGGCTTTGGATTGTTGTATTGAAAATGTCTCCATCTGGGAGCACGAGTCTTCATTTTTTTAGGTGTTTTGCATTAGGACTACGTTAAGCTAATGTAATGTGTCCTTGAATTCTCAGGGCTTGTATTCCTAACAGTTTGTTGTCCTCAAATCTACTTTTAGCTCATATTTCTTTTTAATTGTAGTGGACTTGCGCGATATGCCTGAACAACATGAAACCAGGGCAGGGCCATGCTATTTTCACTGCAGAATGCTCCCACTCCTTCCACTTCCATTGCATTACTTCTAATGTAAAACATGGAAACCAAATTTGCCCCATTTGCAGAGCAAAGTGGAAGGAGATACCCTTCCAGAGCCCTTCTGATCTTTCTCATGGTAGGGCAAGAATGAGCAATGTTGACTGGCCCCGGAATGATAACCGGAGTACTATGTTGAGAAGACTTCCTCCTCATGCAGATGCCAATAGGCATATTTCATCATTATTTCATTCTCCTGAGCCCAGTGTTTTTGATGATGATGAACGCGTCAATCACCAACCTGGGAATACTGAAAACGGTTCATTCAATAAAGATGTTGCTGCCCAAACTATTGGAGCAATAGAGGTGAAAACATACCCAGAGGTTTCTGCTGTTTCAGGATCAACATCTCATGATAACTTTGCCATTCTAATCCATGTCAAAGCTCTTACAAGTAGAAAGCACTCTTGCGGAGTTAACGAGGCTAATATGTCACCAATATCTCAATTTTCTCGCGCTCCAGTTGATCTTGTTACAGTGCTCGATGTGAGCGGTAGCATGGCAGGTACCAAGCTTGCTTTGCTAAAACGAGCTATGGGATTTGTGATACACCATCTTGGCCCTTCTGACAGGCTTTCAGTTATTGCCTTCTCCTCCTCTGCTCGTCGTCTCTTTCCTCTTCGTCGTATGACTGATGCTGGACGACAGGAAGCGTTGCAGGCAGTTAATGCTCTGACATCAAATGGCGGCACAAACATTGCGGAGGGACTGAAGAAGGGTGCCAAGGTGATGACTGATCGCAAGTGGAAGAATCCAGTTGCAAGTATCATTCTGTTATCTGACGGTCAGGATACGTATGCTGTCAGCAGCAGTCCTGGTGGGGGCCATCCCCAAATAGATTACCAAGCTCTTCTTCCATTATCCATTCAATCCAATGAAGGAACAGGCCTACGCATTCCAGTGCATGCCTTTGGTTTTGGTGCAGATCATGATGCTGCTTCAATGCACTCAATCTCTGAAACTTCTGGAGGAACCTTTTCGTTCATAGAAGCTGAAAGCGTAATCCAGGATGCTTTTGCACAGTGCATTGGTGGGCTTCTGAGTGTGGTGGTGCAGGAACTGCAGGTTGTAGTTGATTGTGTGCACCCATGGCTAAAACTTGGTTCAGTAAAGTCTGGAAGTTACAAAACCAGATTGCCACCTGATTCAAGGCAGTGTTTTATTGATGCTGGAGACTTGTATGCTGAAGAGGGGAGAGATTTTCTGGTAACAGTTGACATTCCAGTTGACGGCTCCAGCAATGAGATGCAACTGTTGAAGGTTAGATGTACATACAAAGATCCCATCACTAAAGAATCCGTGACCTTGGAAGAAGTTGATGTGCTGAAGATTCAGCGGCCCGAAATAACCAGGGAGTCAGTCATATCCGTGGAGGTAGACAGGCAGCGAAATAGGCTTCGAGCAGCAGAGGCAATGGCAGAAGCAAGAGCTGCTGCTGAACGAGGTGATCTGGCTGGTGCCGTGTCTGTTCTTGCGCGTTGTACTGAAGTACTGTCAGAAACTTTGTCAGCGCAAGCTGGAGACCAGTTATGCAATGATTTGGCTGCTGAGTTAAGGGAAATGCAAGAAAGAATGGCGAATCGCCAGGTTTACGAGTCCTCTGGAAGGGCTTATGTTCTATCTGGATTGAGCTCACATTCATGGCAGCGAGCAACTGCACGTGGTTATTCCACGGACAGTTCAAGCCTTCTGCAAGTTTATCAGACCCCATCTATGGTGGACATGGTTACGCGATCACAGACTATGGTCTTTGGTAGTTCATCACCTCAACCATCATCAGATAGACCAGCTCGATCTTTTCGGACACAACGTCAAACGTCAAGGTAATAGCGTGCTTACCTTTGAAACTGCTCCTCAGATTATGACCATTGGATGAACTTCAATTTCGGTTTGTGTCTCCAACTATTTTGTTTATTTTTCTGTGGTTTAGGGAAAGTGGGGCATAATTTAAACACAGGGCTAGAGGGGGGATGGAGAGGGATTTTGGTTGTTTACACGTGAGAGGGTATATTTCCTTGTTAAGCGATGTACATGAATAATTGGGGAAAGTGACTTCGCAAGAACAAGGTGCGGGAAGAAGGGAAAGTGGGGGTATTTAGGGTTTACAAGTTCAATTTTCAGGGTCTGTATATAAGGAGAAAATGGTCTCTTTATTATCTCTTTTAGAAGAGGACTTGGGGGGGTATAGCCTTGTAATTGTGGGAGAGATACTGCACTACTCAAAATTTGGTATATCTGCTCTTTTGATTCTTTTGACAAAAAGTCTTCCCGTGCAGTATTCATTTCTCTAATTTTCTTCATTGTTTGCGACCGGACATTTACTGGGCTTCATGTTTTTAGATCGGTGCCTTAGTTTGGGCTCAAACCTATAGTTGCCTGATTCCAGGTGGGGAAAACGGATGTGGAAACAGAAAATGAATGCAATACTTAATAATTTACATCCAATTCTATTTTTTATTAAATGAGTAATTTATATTTAGTTTTAAATATTTTTTTCATTCCAACCGTTGCTATTTTTCTCTTTATGTAACAAAAAAGACATTTTATTATTTTTTTATAATTTATCAAACTGAAAGAAATAATCTTACATTTCATTCTATTCATTACTATTACATTATTAATTCTCTTCCAAACGAAGCTTGCGTAAAATAGTTTTTGTTTTTAAAAGACGTTTGCCAACTTGGACGTCGATCTCAAATGGGCACAGTCCAACGTTTGGATTTTTCCAAACTTATTTTGAATGTTTTTATTTTTAGTTTTTATATTTTAGAAGTTTATTTTTAAAAAATTAAAAATATGTTTTTTTTTGTTATTCTGAAAAATTGAAATTTAGAAAATGCGTTTTTATAAAATTTTGAAATTTTTTTAATGATATTTTATTTAATAATTTAATTATTTAATAAATTAGAAATATTTGACATTAATAATTATTAAAAAAATATATACAATTTAAATTTAATAAATTTTATAATATTTTTTTCTATTACAATAATAAAATACTAATAAATAAATAAATAAATAAATAAATGTTTTTTGAGTTTGTTTTTTATGAAAACATTCAAAATAATTTTTTGTTGTTTTGAGTTTTTTTTTATATTTTTTTATTTTTAAAAATAATAAAAAGAACGTATTTTTATTATTTTAAAAAATTAAAAATTAAAAATAATTTAAAAATAGTAAAGAGAACGCAGTCTTAATTTTTATATTTTGATGTGTAAAAAAAATATATGTGAGAAAATAAAATACATATTATGTTTTATTCATGTCAAAGTGTGACATAAATAAATAGGTAAGTTAAAAGTTAAATTGACTCGAACGTGCAACGGTAAGGATGTAATCGAAATAATAAAAAGTTCAAATTATTATACAAAAAAAAAAGAATCAAAATATAAAGATTAGATTAACTTAAAGATATAAATTTAACGATATAATTAAAATAATAAAATATTTAAACAATCACAAAAAAAAATGAAAGTACTAAAGTAAAAAATATAAGTTTGACCTAATATATGCTTGTAGAAAAACTAAACAATTTTGTAATAAAACATTAAAACAATATTGTTCATAAAACTATCTTAGATGTGGAAGGACTCGAGGTAACAATTGCAGATAAAAAGGTGATAATATATACAAGAAAGTATATCTATTACTTATCATATTAATGAATTCAATAAGATTACCTTAAATTTTAAACTTTCACAATTCAAGCCTTCCAATACTACCACCACAATTGTTCCGAAAAAATTATACTTTTAAGTTTTCTTTTAAATTATCTGACTCGGGTTGAATTTTAATAAAAATATCAGAACTAAAATTTAAAGTATACTTTAACGTGTGAATTTTGTGGCTGAGAAAACATAAGTCTTATTAAATATTATTTATTAAAATTTATTATATTTTAGCTGAATTTTGAATTCTCAAACTTTTTTACTAAACCCAATCCGTTCATACTGTCATTTTCTTTCTTTAATTAATAACTTTTTTTTTTTTTTCCTCAATTGGCGTCAAAGATCATGACTTTTGGAAAAGAAAGCAGCAAAGAGGGGTTCACAGAATTATACTAATCCGCATCCTTTTCGATGCATCCTCGGGGCGATCTAAATCAGGAGCCGTTGAACAAAGTGACGCCGCTCCTCCCACTTTTGACCGTAGGATCAACAAACGAGACAGAAAGGATCGCCTTGCCACGTGGCGCCCAATCTGAGCCATACACTGTAGATCATTAAATTGGAAACTGGCATGGGGCCTACTTTACTTCCTGACAGCGCCGTCTTGGAATTGCGCTCTCCTCTCACCACCGAGCGAGTTACTTACTTCCCCCCTCTGTTCTCTCTCTCTAAAACCTCCATTCTCTCTCTCTCTCTCTTTCTCGCTCTAAAACGCCATTTTTCTCCTGTCGATTCTGATGAAGCTCGCTTGAATAATGCGAACATTTCCAGAATGTCGATTGCTGTACGTTTGCCAGTTCAAATTAGCTGCTGATTCTAGCTTAAATGCGTCGATCAAAGCTCGATGGTTGCCTGTTCGAGTTTGAATTCTACGCAAGCAGAGGACGAGAACTGTTTCAGTAATTGAAGAAGAAGAAGAAACAATTCCAGTGATTCAATCATTCATGGCTGTTTCTCTTCAGGTACCTGATTGTGTCACTCTTTTTTGTTGATTATTATTTGTTTTTCGACGGTGTTTATCGCTTTTCATACGGTAAATTATGTCAACAATTTAATCCTTTTTCGGAGCGGATTAGCCGATTATTCTCACATATGATGTGGTCCTGATCTGATAATTTTTCGGAAAATTGTCAGGCGTGTTCGTCCTAAAACAAAGAACAATGAGAAGTAATACGATATTTTCAAGTGTGTGTTTGCGATGTAAGCGAAGGAGCAGAACGCAAAGAAAATAGAACAAAAATAATAAGTTTTTATGGACCGGTAATGATGACAAATTTTATTAAGGTTAACCCTCATTATTATTTAATTATATTAATTAATTATAAATATATTATTATATATTTTATTTTCAGTATTTAAATATTTTTATTAGTTGATAAGATAATTTAAAATAAGATATATTTATTATTAATTAATAAAAAAATTAGCATTTAAAATAAAATGTATTAAATTAAATTTAAAAAAACTCAATAAAAAAATTTTAAAAATAATTTTTTTTATTACATACCCTTATATTAAATGTATTATGTGAACTTGTCTTAAATCAGCAACTCTTATCATTGTTGAAACATTAATTTCCAAAACAGTAATTAAAGGGACACTTGACAGTTGACACCCCCATTGTCCTTTCCCCAATTTTCTTTGTAAGATCATATATATAAAGAAATTTTAATTCCTTGCCTTCTCTCTTCCCGTGGTCCAAACGTAGTCTAAGCATGAGGAGTGCGAGATTGTTTTGCTTCCTTTGCCCCGGTCGTGCAGAGGAGACCCATGACTATAGCGCAGCACCACAGTTCTCTTGAAATTCGTTGTCGTCACGATAACCGGACCATCCTGATCAGCTGAATCGAACGGTCCGGATTTCATCAGGACCCCTTCTGTCGCCTTGGGCAGTCTTCTTATCATCGACTGCCGACAACCGGCGCCGAGTTGGTGGGCTCGCCGTGGGGAGGTTGTCTTCAACGTCGCTATTGCAAGGTCTATGTTAGCGCGCGTGGGTGCGTATCTGTCCACCTTCTCAACAATGTCTTCGAAGCAAAGTATAATCTAACCGTTGGCACGTACCTCTTCCAGAAATTTAAAAATACTTTCCTTTTTAACGCAATAGGGTTAGCTAGATAAAATTCAATAGGGTTATGGTGGAAAGATAACATAATTAATTATGCTACTAATACTTGAATAATGGATTGTTGAGAGGTCCCTTTCAGGTTTGGGGATAGGTTGCTTTCGCCGGGTTTTTCCAACGGACTTATATATATGCTCTAGCAGTTCTCTGCTTGAATGTGTAATAGAAAAGCCCGCCCTCAAGTCGTTTTCTGACCTATTGCTGTCACATTTATATTATGCGTTACATGTTTTTCTTTGGCCTGCTATTGGTGATTGGTCTTCAGATGTTTTAATGATCAACTCGGTGTGTTCCTTGCTTTCATCCGTACTCAAAATAGTTAAATTTGAAAGTATATTTTCTGAAGATTTCTATTCTTATACTAATTGCAAGATGCAGAGTCGTTGGTGTACTTTTTATGGATAAACTTCATGTGGGTTCTTATTTGCTCCCGTTTACAGAACTTTCTCTGTGTAGCTGGATGTTTAAGAAATGCTTTAAAACTGTTTTGTTTTTATGTTGTATTTTTTCATCTGCTAACCGTTACTGTCTTGTTGGGGTATGGAGAGACCATTTCTTCATTCCTTCTACGTACACAAATTTCAGATAAGTTAAGTTTGAATATAGCATGCTCTAGAAAGAAGATATATCAGGCTTACAATAATTCATCTTAATTATAGCTAGTGTAACAATTTGAATTGACATTTGTATGTTTCTTATACATTTGAATTTAAGCCCATTAACTTTGTATTAAATATTTATAAGAGTTGTTTTTGGTACTGTAGATAATCAATTATTTGTTGACAAAAAACCCCAGAAGATTGTTTACCTAGCCAACCCCCCCCTAAAATTCACGAAATTTAAAAGCCATGTTCTCCTGCATTTGTATTGGTCAAATATTTTGAAGTGTGGTTGAGATGAATCACATCTTGTAAAAGTTTGTTGGCCTACTGTATGTGCAGTAATTCCTACCTGCATGACCTTTGTGATAATCTGTCCATGTTACTGCTTCATTTGGCCATGTCTTCCAGATATCCAGATATTGCCGTCAGCGTATTTGCTCTATTTTATGTCTGTATTAGCAAAGTCTCCTAAAAATTCCAGTGCAAACCGCCCATCTGTTGCTTGTAACCTGTGATCTGTAGCCGTCATCTTGCCATATACCATTATTATAGGGTTTTGGATATAGGAACTGCTATATTTATCTAACCTTGTGCTTCCGCATTAGCTAACAGGTCTAAAAAAGATGCTATGAAAATCCAACCTCTATCATTTATAGAAAACTGGATCACTTTTAGCTGTAATGTTAGACGATTGAACATCTCTAATGGATTTTGGATCTTGCTTCAGCTATGGTTGATTTTTAGCTGCTGCTGCTTGCCTCTGATATTTTTACCATTTCCTGCCAGCCCTAATTATCTATTATTATTCTTGAAACAGATAGCCTTAGCAGCATGTGAATGGGAGAACTTGAGATAATGGTTCGCGAGTGAGTTTCTTGCTTGTAATGAAGGTCAGTCATAGTTGATTAATTTGGCTCTTAGTGACTGGAAGAATTTTCCCATAAAATTTGCAGATACATTTCAAGAAGACCAACTGCCTTAGCAACTAATTTATTGAGAATCATGTTTCCCATTGAAGTTTACAGAGAGATTTACTGAAATGTCTAATTCTTGCTAAAATTTTTGATCAATTATAAAGTTTCATTGGCCAACTTCGTCAACAGTTTGAACTAAAATGTCTTTATACCTACCTACATGATTTCTAACACTTGAACTCCAAGAGATAGATATTTTTCTGAATTACTGTCATTCAAGTAAATATATCTATATGTAATTGAAATCATGTCATCTAAGTGCCTTACTTTTTGTTTCAAGTACAGTGTTTGTGCTGGAATAAATGAGGCTCGGAGCAACTGTACCCCTAGCTTTTCTCATTGGCTTGATCTGCGGTCTGCAAATTCTTTGTGGTTAGTATCATTCTGTCTCCTCCACTAAGAAATTCTGTCTACTACCATTTATCATGTAAAGTCAGAAGCTTAGGTTAACTTAGATGCTAAATTCTACCAAAGAAAACATTTGATTGTGGTGCTATCAATGAAAACTAATAGTAATAATTTCATGGGCAAGGGGCCGGGTGTTTATTGGGACACTTGCATGTAAGGGAGTTTGCTACCATGATGTAACCATATTCTGAATGGACTCAACAGATTACACCTCATCAGGGCGGGAAGGGAGAGAGACAGAGAGGGAGGTGGGGAGGTTTCTTTATGTGTTGGGTATTCTATATGTATGTGTCTTTGACTTACAATTTAAAAATAATTACACAGTCAGAAAGAAGCTCATGTGTTGTTATTTTAGTGGCAGATGAACTTTCTGATACATCCAATACAAACAAGTGGAAGTGCACATGTTCCGCATATCAGGGAAACCAGAGCTTTGCCACAAAAACCAACTGTTCTACCTCATGTGATTGCAGTCCTGGTATAAAATGATCTTGTTTCTATTTTGTAACGATGCATCTTACTGCTATTTCTTAACAATCCCTAAGCTGAAGAGTCTCAACTGTACAAATATGATCCAGTCTAATAAAAAACTAAACTATTATTTGGAGTCTGAATCACAGCTTCACCCCCTAAAAAACAAAAATATGAATTAAAAGATGTATAAACATAATTTTGTACCAAGGCTTGTAACATCCCAACTCTGTTTCAATACCCAGATGTCTTGGACCATCCGTAGACAATAGATGCTCTATTTATATTTCCTTCTCAATTGTAGCCAGTTCTTTGAAGTACTTAGTTACTTTAGATAATGTAGATAAAACACAGTAGTGGTTATGGGAAAGATTGAAGAAAATCAAAGAAGAAGCTGTGTGTGTGTGTGTGTGAGAGAGAGAGAGAGAGAGAGAGAGATCACAATTCTATTCAATATCAATCAAAGCGTGTATTTCTGAATATATCATATGCCTGCCTATTTATAGGCTGAAATCCAATCCTAACTAATGTAATAATGAATTCCTATTCTTACTATAATTAGCTTAACAAAATAAATAAACAACAAAACTATCTAAAAGATGAAGTCTAAGAATCTAAAACTTAAACAGAATATGATAAATTTAAATTCTAAATATCCTAAGATCAAATATTAAAATTTTATATTTTTTCCCTCATCAAGTAGCCCATTCTTGCTGTGTTGATTCAATGGTTACAAACTTGATCAATATGCCATAACAATGAGTCTAATTAAAAGAATGGGAATGGGATCAAACCCATTACTTTCAGGACTGTTAAAACAGGGTTCTGATAAATCAGTAACTTGCCCTGGAAAGTTTTTTTTTTTTCTGTAAATGAACTTGCCGTAGAAAGTTAGGGTATGAAGTTTATGCTTGGTGGATTTTCTTTATTAGTATTTTATGTTACTTATGGACTGCCATTTTTCATGACTTCCAATACTAAGTTTGATAGTTTTCATCTGGCTGCAGCGGGGTCAAGTAAAGGTAGATGGATTTGCCTGTGTGGTGAGAATGGATTCCCTGAAGTATCGGATGACAATCTCAGCAAGAGCTGTTTTACAGCCTGTAGATGCACTTCTGGTATTACTCTAGTGCATAGAAGTGTCATCCTTGAATGATTTTGATTCTCTAATCTCTGGATGATGGAAAAATGATGTCTTAGTTTAAGTGAATTCTTTGTCATAATGGTATCTTATAATGCAAATGCTACCACTTGTATGCTTTTGTTTAACCTAGTATACTCTTGGTAATGATGAGCCAACCACCTGGCATTCTGAATGCTCCAAATCTTGTTCTTACATTTCTGATCATGAGGACAATTATAGTGGTTTTTTATGCTCTATATACCCCTTTTCCTTATTTTCTAGAAACTGCAATGTGCAGTTCAAAGCTATCCTTCTGCTTTCTATGTCTATACCACTTTTCCTTATTTTCTGGAAGTTTCGACGTCTGGTTCAAAGCTAACCTTCTTAAAAGGATGTTCTAGTAGATTATAGGCACATGATAACAAATGCAAAAGAATCCTTTAGAGAAATGGACCTTTAGTTATATTCCTATGCTTTGATACTTGTGATGCATATACTAAGGTTCATGCCGTTTCCCATATTGATGGTTTCTATGTGTAAACAAATGTTGCAAAAACCTAGAGCAAAAGTGCTTAGTTTGCCTTTATAAATTATGATTGAGTAACTATGTCATGCTCAGCAAATAGTGAATCTAAAATTATAAGGAATCTACAATAATTTTTTGAAGTTTAATATTATGTTGCAAATAAGTGCAGCATAGTCTTAGTGATGGAGTCTGGTTCATTGTTAACCAGTTATTTTAATTTACAATGTTGTTGCATCCTAGAACATGCACATGGTACTTGGAAATGCACTTTTGACTCCTAGTTTCTTCTCGTTGTCATTATTTTTAATCGTGAGAGTTGGGTAAGTGAAAGCAAGATTGAGTTGAATTGTAAATAGTTCAACTTTGCTTGATTAGCTCATGTGTTTTATATTACCATTAGTCCAAAAAGCGTAAGCTGTTAGGAACTGTTCAAGAACTAGAACAGTAACTAGTGCTGTTAGAGAAAACCAGAATTGAAACTAGTGCAAATCTCTTTTGCTAAGAGGCATGATGATGCTTCTTGAAGATAGTCGGAGCCTCCCATTGTCCAAGGGATCTAGCAACTCTACTCTAGGATTTAACTTATCTCAGATTTGATTTCGTTCCCTTATGGTTTTGCACTAACTGATGGGAACCAAGTACTTGTCAACCTCAATTTTAAAACAATAACAACAACAACATATCCAACCTTTATCCCACTATATGGGGTCGGCTACATGAATTCTAGACTTCCATGTATTTCTATCTTTTGTCATATCTTCATTGAGATCCATACACTTCATATCAAACTTTAATGTCTCCCTCAAAGTCTTCTTAGGTCTACCTCTTTTTTTTATTAATTGTTCCATTTCATCAATTCTCCTCACAGGAGCGTCTCTTGGTCTCCTTCTTACATGACCAAACCATCTTAGTCTAGTCTCTCTCATCTTCTCCTCTATTGGCACTACTCCTATCTTATTACGAATAACTTCATTTCTAATTTTATCTTTTCTTGTATGGCTGCACATCCATCTTAACATCCTCATCTCCGCTACACTCGTCTTTTGCTCATGTTGGTATTTGACTGTCCAACATTCTGAGCTGTACAACAAAACTGGTTTTATAGTTGTCCTATAGAATTTTCCTTTCAATTTTAATGGGATTTTATCATCACATAACACCCCCGATGCATTTCTCCATTTTAGCCAACCTGCCTTAATTCTATGTGTGACATCCTCGTGAATTTCTCCATCTTTTTGAATCACTGATCCCAAATATCGAAAATGGTCTTTTCTTTGTAAGATTTGGTCTTCTAATTTTATTATAACATCCTCCACTCTTGCATTCTTACTAAATTTACATTCCATATATTCTGTTTTCTTTCTGCTTAATTTAAATCCCTTAGATTCTAAATTGTTTCTCCATAACTTAAGCTTAGTGTTCACTCCTTCTTTTGTTTCATCCACCAACACTATGTCGTCTGCAAATAGTATACACCATGGCACATCTGTTTGAATATCTTTAGTGAGTTCATCCATTACTAAAGCAAATAAGTATGGACTTAGTGCAGAACCTTGATGCAATCTTATTGTAATTTTAAACGGTTCAGTATCCCCTCCGCATGTTCTGACCCTTGTCTCTGCACCATGATACATGTCCTTAAGGGCTTGTATATAGGCTATTCGGACTCATTTCTTCTCTAAAACCCTCCATAATACTTCTCTAGGGACCCTATCATAGGCATTTTCTAGATCTATAAACACCATATGTAGGTCCTTCTGATATCCCGATACCTTTCCATTAGGCGCCTCAATAGATATATAGCTTCCATTTTTGACCTACCGGGCATGAAACCAAACTAATTTTCTGAGACCTCTGTTTCTTTTCTGAGCCTCTGCTCTATTACTCTCTCCCAGAGTTTCATGGTATGGCTCATTAACGTAATTCTTCTGTAATTTTCACAGTTTTGAACATCTCCTTTGTTCTTATATATAGGGACCAAAGTACTCTTCCTCCACTCATCTGGTATCTTTTTTGATTTAAGAATCGCGTTAAATAATTTCGTTAGACAGGAGATACCCTCTTCTCCCATGCATTTCCATGCTTCTATTGGTATATTATCCGGTCCCACCGCCTTATGATTTTTCATCTTTTTTAATGCTTGCCTTATTTCATTTGGACTTATGCGTCGATAAAATGTATAGCTCATGTTCCCTTCGGAGTTACTAAGATGCCCACTATTTTAATAGTAGTTTTCAAATATTTTCTTTATGAATGTTTTAATATTTGAAGGCAAATCTTTTGAACTTCTTAATTTAAGAATGCTTTTGGAGTTCCTAGTTCATGTATAACTCTTCTAGTTAATGCATGTGTGAAGTAGTCTCTTGGGTGACCAAGCCTATCAGGTTTCTAACTCATTAATTCGAACAACTGCATTTAGTTTCAATCATGTACTTAATTTAAATAATTTTCTAACAGGAACTTAGTGCAACTATATAAATTGAGCTACCTAACATTCTCCCCCTTGTGTGATAATGGATGTGGACGTGAGGGGCAAACAGATGAATTAAACAAGGTAAAAAAGGGCATCCTCTGTGCACAGGCTCCCTTCTTTGTGAGAGTTGGGGGAAGGTAGATGAACTAAACAAGGTACATAGAAAAATTTACAAGATAACAAACATAATGTGAAGCACAAATCCTGAAACTAAAGCTTTGGTATCATGTTGCATTTCTGTTCCTAAAAGCTTAAATTGTAAGAAAATGTTCCAAACATTGTATAAGCTATTTAACAGCATGGGGCATGATGCTACAGAAATTAGAAATATCAAATTATTAGAAAAAAAAAGCACCCTTCGTTTATTCAGAACAAAAAGGTTATGCAGGGACCTAGTTCATAGCTCATTTCTATGTGGGGTAAGATAGAGCAATCCAGTGGTCACCCTGGCTTGCTTGTTCATGTGCTTAGTTTTCAGTTTGTGGTTCACAGGGCTCAGAGATAACTGGGTATCTGGTTTTCATGATATTGGTCTATAGATAGTCCATGACAAATCTATTGGAACAAATATTTTATTTTGTTATTCATATGTCCATATGCTGGTATGATAATATGATTAATCATGGTAATCTATTGCAAATCACTATTCAGGCTACATGGGTCGGAGGTGAGACTTGATTGATGTTTTGTTGCTTCAAACAGGATCATCTGATTCTCTGGATTCTTCAAAGAAGCGTATATCCAGCAAAATTGTTGTGGTCATTCTGCTAGCATGTCTGCTGCTCACAACTATGGCATTTATTGCTTCAGTGGCATGCTATTTTTATCGAAGAGGCAAATATCCTGAACAACGCCCTCTATTCTCAATGGATCAAGAAACTAGTTTCAGCAGTGCTACAAAACTAATAAGTCAAAGGGCTTCTTCCGTTACCGATTCAAGAATTTATATAGGCTCCCCTGTTAAGCCCGTCACAGGTACGTGGTGCAACTTTCTCTGATGGACTCTATTAGTGTGCCTCTTGAACTGGAGCCTCAACTTGCATCTGGTGTCATTTATTGAACTATTTTTGGGACAAAGTTGGCCTTAATTTCCTATATTACTATAAATACTTTGTTACAGGGCTCATTTACAAGGCTTCATTCCTATTCAGACACAAAGGAGAAACAATTGTTGGAACAGTTATACAGTTTTCCTACTCTGAGTTGGAGCATGCAACCAATAAATTCTCCAATTCAAATTTGATTGGTGTTGGGGGCAGCAGTCATGTTTACCGTGGTCATCTTAAAGATGGTAGAACTGTGGCAGTTAAGCGACTGAAGACTAAGGCAGGAGCACACTCAGAAGCTATTTTCTTGACAGAGGTAATACCTCAAACTGGTGCTATTATGTTGCCTGTTAACACAATTTTGTGTGATATCTGGACCTTTGGTGCTAGAAACAATTTTCACTGTTCTTATGTTTTAAGATTTGCTGTTCTGGACAGATTGAATTGATATCAAGACTCCATCATTGTCATGTGGTGCCATTGCTGGGCTTCTGCTCAGAAAACCGAGGAAAAAATGCTGAGAGACTGCTAGTATTTGAATATATGTTCAATGGTAATTTAAGAGAGTGTTTGGATGGGGCTTCTGGAAAATTCTTGGATTGGGGTACTCGTGTTGCAATTGCAATTGGAGCTGCCAAAGGTTTGGAATATCTCCATGAAGCAGCTGCACCAAAAATCTTGCATAGAGATGTCAAATCCTCTAACGTACTCTTGGATGATACATGGAGAGCAAAGGTATGAATGCACCAACCTTAAATGTGACAAAAGTAGAGTGAAAAACCAGACACTTAAAATGTGATGAAAGCAAGGTAAAAGAACAAAACTATAGGGATTATGACCCCATAAATAAATTTATTTGTATACATGGTAGTAAACTTTTAAATAATAAATTAAAATGGATTAATTGCATAGGAGGTTTATATATCTAAAAGTCAAATATATATATATATATATTGTAAATAAATCTTAATTACGTGCAAAGAAAAGCAGAAATTCATGGTTTCCACATTTTTGCCTACTAAATTATACTAAGAGGAGTTAAGAAACAGATTTGGACATGCATTGCTAATGAGGTGTATATGCTTAGATACATATATTTTCATTATTATTATTATTATTGTTGTTGTTGTTGTTTTGACTTAAAATAAGAGTAGAATTCTTGCTTACTGCTAGCATTTAAACAAGGAAAGAGAAAAATTAAGAAAGAAAGAAAAAGTAAGAAAGGAAGAATGAGACTTACAACATGGTTTAAAATTTAAAGTAAAACATAGTGCATGCCTGGAAAGTCTAAACAAAACAAATGTGTGAGTTTTGAATAACTCAGTAAGCTGATAGTCAATATATACATATATTTATACTTGCATACGTGTCATGGTGTGGGGAAACTAGATAGCGAAGTGTTTCTATTTCAAGGTTAGTGATCATCCCCAACATATCTTTGTATACATATGAGACATACCATGACTAGAGACAAGGAAATCTTACAAATTTGCATCAATACCCAAAGCAACTTTGGTGTTGCAATAACTAACTTTCAAAGTCATCACTTATCACAAACCAAATAAACACATAAATAAATAATAAATCAACTAACACAATGATAGCTTACAGTGTTAGGTTTCCTTTTGCCCCTCTCTGCTTCCTCCTCGTATATTTGTTTCCTTTTGGGCAAATCTTGCTCTATTTATGGTAAAGCTGTTGTGCTTCTAGAGACATGTTTTTTATTATAAGTCCATGTGCTTGCTTCTTATGAAATTCCTTATTTAACTCTTCTTTATTATTTTGTTTCTCCTTAAATAGCTTAATTTGTCATATCTTTTGTTGTCCTTGTCAGATTCTTTCATATCTAACTTTCCCTTATGTGTTTACAACTAATTTCAACTCCTTGACCATTATGGGTCAAATCAAGTGAATGTACCCTTTTTGTCTTATTTGCATGGGAGATGAAGTAGGCCACGTGATTTTTCTAGGCCTAACCCCTATTGCAAGTACAATGTCAATACTCACTTATCCCCATGTTTTGTCTTTTTATGTCATTGCTTCCAATGAGTATTTGTTATGCATGCATGCATCCTCAAATGCAACACATATATATACATACGCGATGTATATGTCTCAATTCTTGCCACTTATTTATTTAATATTCCAAGATATCCTCCAGATTTACTTACCAGGTTACTATATATATATATTATTTATTTATTTATAACATATATTTTTTATTTTTTTCTTTCTTTTTGGGGCATTACAGAAAAGAATGCTTCTTCCTTGCACATAGTCTTGTAGAGAATCAATTATTGCTATGGTAGTAATTTCAAGCCTCTGATTGTGAGACATGTCAATTATTTTTCTATTCCCTGTGTTGCTTCCTTACCACTTTATGCATATGAGTGCAGATAACTGATCTTGGAATGGCTAAACATTTAAGGAATGATGATCTTCCCAGCTGTCCCAGTTCTCCAGCTAGAATGCAGGGGACTTTTGGCTATTTTGCACCAGAATACGCAATTGTTGGAAGAGCTTCTCTTAAGTCAGATGTTTTCAGTTTTGGGGTAGTTCTTCTTGAGCTGATTAGTGGTCAGCATCCTATCCGTAAAACAGTGAATAAAGGAGAAGAGAGCCTCGTTATTTGGGTATGATATTGAGATCTGATTTTATTGCATAAAATGCTTGCATGGATCAGTTTAAATTTCCTTGACATGAGGTTGTCTCTTAATGAACACATTAAATTTTAAGCTGACATTTTGTTGGTGTTACTGAAAGATGCATGATCATTTGGCTTTTGTTGGTTTAATGTCGTTTTTGCCTGCACTCTTGTTTTATTGCAGAACATTAGTTCTTATGATCATGTGGTATAGTTCAGTGACCAAAATGCCATTGGATCTTCGTCTTTTATTTTACTTTATTTCCTTTTATTTTCTCCCAGGGGAATTGGGTGCTTAATTTATTTGGTAATGCACACAAATGTTTCAGTTGATTCATAATTTCTTTGTCCTTGCAGGCTACTCCACGTTTACTGGACAGCAAGAGAGTGATTATGGACTTACCAGACCCACAATTGAAAGGGAATTTCCCCGAAGAAGAGATGCATATAATGGCTTACTTGGCGAAGGAATGTTTGCTGTTAGATCCTGATTCTAGACCAACAATGAGTGAGGTTGTGCAAATACTTTCAACCATTGCTCCAGAAAAATCTAGAAGGCAAAACTTCCCTCTAAATATTTTTCAGGTACATATAGCTTTGACACTGTCTTAGGCTTTGAGATCAAATTCTTTAGATGCTCCTTTACACCCAGTAAAACTCTATGTTGCTAACATAAGAAGGCAGATGCTTGACATTAATGATCTTCAAAGAGCACCAATCCTTCCAGAAATTAGCTGATGGCTTGTTGGAAGATACCTTCGTAATTTTGAAACAGAATCATATGAAAGAATCATGCTGCTAAAACAATAAGCAACAACCTCTTAACTCTTTACTTAAAGAGAGGGAAAGTGAATGGTTTTGTTCCATTATATGTTACCTGAGAAACAGTGTATACATTCCTTTGGTTTAAGAAATCTTAACAGTAGGAAGACTAGTAAAATGTATTGATTTGGGAAAAGGTATCTGCCAATGGGCAACATAAAACTTGTAACATATAAAATGGTGATATGCTGGTTTACGTTTTCATCTGTATCCACATGCACTTACAAGTTGGGAGCATTATAGGCCTAGCTTGGAGCATGTTCTTATATTTGTTTGCTTTGTGGGTTTGGAAAAAATCTGCTGAAGTTGGACAAGAGAATACGAGCATGCTCCCACATAAAGATGACCCGTACAAATTGAGAAATTACCATGTCATTGTGGTTGATCAAGGTGTAGCATTAAATGTTTTTTTTTAGCTTTCTAAATCTTTTATTATTAAATGAATTAAGATTTATTAGAATTCATATAAGTGGCACAACCTGTAAATGCAGGCTGTATGGCAGAGCAAAATATATCATATTCCAACTCCCCTTCCCTCCCAATACTCAATGTATTGCTTAAAGTTGGAAAAAGAATGCTTCATAGGATTTGTGGCAATTTCAATGAGTTATTGTATTGCATATAGGATTTGTGTTACTTTTAGTGTATTTGTTTGTACTTCCTGTGTGTCCAAGCTTGCAAGCCGTTTTGATTGTAAGGGGAGAGGAAATGGAATTTATGATCTAACATCTTAGCATTTATTTTTCAATCATTCATACTCTGAGAAGTATGAAAATGAACACCCTTTGATAACTGCACCTTTGCAACTGCTGCTACTCTTTGACTCTTATGGCAGTGTCCATAAGCCCTAACATAAGTGTGTGCGCGCACGCGTATCTAGAGAGAGAGAGAGAGAGAGGGAGGGAGTATCTTTAATCCTTTAGTACAGGTGCGTACACCTCCAGTTTTGGTAATGTTATACTGACGTCTTCCAATTATTTCAGATATACACTGCCTTTACTCACAGAAATCAGTTGGTAATCATCATTTTCCTCTAAACCTCTGAAGTTCTAGTTGTCATCACTCACATCAATAACTAGGACATGTGCCTAGTTAATGAGTTCAGATATGTCATTTGCTAAAGGAGTGGATATTTGTTGTGGCTATTCATCAATATTATCTGTTGCAAACTGTGTCCCCCTTTTGGGTAGCATTTTTCAGTAATCACTGATTATTTTTTCTGCATCCTGCTTTCTTCATCACTGTGAGAGGCCCAGTAGGAATCTGAAAAACTGATGGAAGAGTTTGTCTCAATGAAGTTAATTTTAACCCGATGATACTCTATTTGGGCTTTTTAAAAGGTTTGTTAATTTTCCAATTGATACATTTGAAAATTGTATCTTCCATTATTGTGCAGAACTCTAGTCATTGCATTAAAAGTGGTGTAGACGTTGAGAGGGCTGACAAACCAGTTGAGAGTGCTTTTGGCGCTAAGGAGTTCAAGGGAGTCACATCCAACAGCTTGTCAGCTCAATGTTCACTGCCATTAGATATAATAGAAAGCAAACCTTCTGTTGACGAGAACGGGCAAGAAGTAGATTCCCTTTCTACAGAGCAGATTGAGCGATACATCCTCCTTACTTCAAAAGCTAGAAGTTTGAGTTCCCAAGATGAAGCAGTGGACTTAACTGAGCCCAGATTTGAATCATTCTGCATGGAAAACATTAGTTCCTGAGACCTGAGTAATGCTACAGCAGAACTAGCAACATTGAGCCTAGGTAACATGCATTCTGGTGGTATCCATTCACTCTAGTTTCTTTCCCAGTTATATTTTCTCCATAGGGGAAAACTGGAAGGGGATTCAGTGGCAATGTGGACAATGCAGTCTGGTTACCTTTCAAATTGCAAGTTGTTCATAAAGGGAAGGAGATTACAGCCAAGACTTGCGGCTTGACCTTGATTTTTTTGTTTTGTTTTTTCCAGTTACAGTTTCCATAGAAAATGCTTAAATGCTTGTTTCATTTTTTCATTTGTTAATATAAAAAATATAGAGAAAATTCAAATTAATTTCATTTATTTGCAATGACGACTTCTTACTTGGTGCTGGTTACATTTGCAAATTACCAAGAGCTTGTGTATGATGACATGCTTAGAATTGAAATTCTCCAAGTTAGTGGCAAAAAGAATTAGTAGCCGGAAGTTCATGCCTACATCTACATATATATCATCTGGATTCCCTTTTAGCGGTTCATTTGTCGGTGAACGGATGTACCATATGAGATTTTTTCTGCAGTTTTAAATTTTTGAGCTCATTTTAACTCCAGATCTATGCTTGGAGGCTTGTGCTCGGTGCTTGGCTAAGCTCTATTTTTAAGTCACTAATCTTGCTCACCTGTCATAGATTGCCGAATAAAGTAGTGAATTCCATTCAAATATGTAGTACTTTCTCGTTCGTTTTGTGAAAGAGTAGGATGCCCATCTTGACTAGGACTGAAACAATTTTAGAGATTCTGACTCAATTTCTCTAAAGAATAATGTACGGTGATAAAACAAAATCTGATTAATCTAGGAGGACTCATTCCTGAACATGTAGACTTAAACAGTTCAATATTTTAATTTGTATAGTTCGTAGTTCTTATTTTTTCTAAAAAAAATTAAAATTCAGGAAAAGAGTGTCATTAAACATGAATTGCCAATATAATCCACTTTCTATGAAGTTTTGTAGAAATTTTTGTTTGTATACTATTACCCTTTTTAGCTGTAAATAAAAGATGGTGTCTGTAGGCAATCCTAAAAAAAAAAAAAAATCACTTTCAAGTGTGTGGAGAAGGGAGCTAATTCTATGAATTTTGAGATTTGCTTTAGCATGGTAATAAGGTTGTTTGATAATGATGCCGGCATCTTGAATGCTAGAGTGATGCCTTAACTATCTAATTCAAATTAACACTAAATGTAGTTTACCAGAAATAACTGACACACTAACGATCAAGAAAAGTTTTGTCAATGTTCGGACTTCGGACTAGTTGACTAGTAGGTTTCCAACGGACAATGCTGCTTTGGCATACATCCAAGGAGATAAGAGCATAAGCTATGGAATCTAATAAGCTGAATGCTGAATCATAGGTTTCTAAACTTATCTGAGAGTTGACTCAACCTGATAAGGCATCAAATTCATGCGATGCGACCTTGGAAAGGCATTTCAGATTCTGGGTTCTGATGTTCAGTAAACGGTGCATCTGCAGACTTTTGTTGATGTGTTAGTTGGGAAGCCCCCTTCCAAATACGCATTGAATGGTAGATGGAAGCGTGACCTAGCTAGTTGACCATTGGTGAATTATATAGACGTCTATGAGCAAAAAGTAGTCTTGTTTCTGTCGAGAACCTTGCAGTGGTGGTTCTGTTATCAGTCATGGATCCGACTCCTCCCCCAGAATCGCCACTGCTGCCACCGGCACCACCTCCACCCCCTGGGGGAGGTCTTCTGGAATCATGGTAAGTGTCTCTTCCCATTTTCCCGTCATGTTTCCTAGCTTCCAACAGGGAAAGTAATATTGGAGCTGGAAGTTTACTTCGTCTTGAACTCGGTTCTCTCTACATTTTGCAGCTTGTGGTTTCTTTGCTGCTGTGGCCTGTTCACAAGCTGCTGCCCTCCACTGTTTGAGGCCAGGCCTCCACCGCCATAAAAGATGCATTCCTCAGTTCACTTATTCTGTTTGTGCCTGCGAATGTGTGTGTTTCTTTGGATCTTGGGAGTCAATGTTGATTTGACTAATTCAGCTTCCTTTTTCCTTTGAAGTTATGTTGACAGATTTGGAGGTGTTGTGAAGTACATAGACTTCTCTACTTCTCTCTTCTTTTCCTTTTCCCCCCTTTGCCATGCCATGTACTTGCTGTTATTGTGAGACATTATTTGTGGAGCTGTTTTTCCTCCAATGTTGTTCCATGTTGCAAATTATGACTTCCAATTTATATATGTCAACAGTATAGTCTTTTTAACTTCCAACCAGGATAATTGCTCCAAATGGCTATCAACACATTCCAGATGATTTGATAGTGAAGCTTAGCTTTCTAACGCCCGAGTAGATGATAGAAAAACAGAGATTTATGAAGAAGAGGCAATTGACAATTGCTGTTGCTGCAGCTGTAGTATTGGGCTGGCTTCAGTGGCTCACCAGATGACTAGTCAGTCATTGGATAACCCGACAAATGATTAATATATATTGTGAAATTTGAATTCGCACTAGAGAATAAAGTAAACATATATATATATATATATTAATTAATTAATTAAAAATAAAAAAATTATTGAGATCTCCTATGATTTAGCTTATTTTTACGAATATTTTATATGATTTATCTTTGGTATTTTAGGTTTTTATGATTTTTTTAAAACAAATCTCTCTGTTAAATTAATAGTTCAAATAAATTGTCTAGAGAGTTAAATTGTTCAAAGTAAATTCATAGAGACTCAATTAGAGTTTTTAACTTAAGGGATTTTTTTTAATACAAAGGAAAATCATAGAGATTGGAAATATTAGAAATGAGCTCGGAAATTTCATTTGAAATTATTAGGTAATTATTTTCTCCCAAAGTAAGTATGAAAGATCTTAACAATTAAACATAAAAAAGATGTTTTCTAATTCATAGCATAAAATTGGAAGATTTAAACATTTATTTTTTTATTTTTTAATAAAAATTAAAATTAAAAAAAACAAAAAATACATGTCATGCGATTTCTGAGGTGACCCAGAATGGGCAAACCGGACCCTTTCCCAAACTCGGTTGGGCCTCTGTCGGCCCAAAGGATCAAAGCACATCCGGCGCACAATAGCGCGAGGCTGCTAAACTGAGCCGTTCATTTTTCCCAAATTTAAACCTGGCAGCTCAGCTGGCACATGAAGTGCGGAAGAGAGACCGAGGGAGAGGAAGCCAGGCAAAAGAGAGAAGTGTGTTCGCACTCTGCTCAAGCGTTCAGGAAGAAGTTCTTTCTACATATACAGAGTGAAGATAGAGAGTGATGGCCGTAAAATCTGGAGCAACTCCGGGGACGTACTCGCCGTCGCCGTCGACGACGGAGGCGGAGAAGAAGAAGAGGAGAGCGGCTATTTTCAGTGAAGTCGATTGGATTCGCTCCGACGGCCGCGGCTTCCACCAGTGCCGCCCTGCCTGTATGCATATACATCTACTCAATATTTGTGATGATTTCAATGCACGCAACATTTTCAGACTCGAATATGTTCGATCCTCTGCTTAATTGCTAATCTCTTTCTCCCTCTTACACACACGCACATACACTTGCGGTTCTGATTATGCCGATTGATTGATGCTGTTGTTGAAATGTCATTAGCTTGTGTTGGGTTTCCTTATTTGGATTAGAGATTCATATTTGTGTGTGGATTGGATGATTATTTATATATTTGGGCTTCAACGCCTTTCCTCCGTGTACGTAGTAGTATCTGTAGAACTAGGTGGGAAGTGATTGCATGCATGATAATGATTGTCCTAAGTTTGAAAATTTTTGTTTCAAAACCTGGCCAATTTGAGGTAGTTTTGCAGGTACCTATTCCCATACCTATGATGTAATTGGTTGGTTGCATCTAACTTGGCGTATTTTAATTTAGCGTTTTGTTCATGTAATGCTTACCTATTACTTGGATGGAGCGTGCTCTGGATCAAAGTACAATGCATCATTAGTTGCTAATGTTTGTGGAATCAGGAGAGCGAATGGGAAATGGGTAGAATTCGCAATTTCTTCGTAATTACACCAGCAATTATGAGAATGTGTTCTCAAGGTGAAGAACTTGGTTGCTGCCAAAAATTTAGACCAATCACAAGTGATTCAACATCCCTTTATACAAAAACTTGAAGCAGTAACCTTGCCTTTAATTGAGGTATCTCCCAAATCAAATGAGATAGCCCTTGGACCCTAAACTCTTAGGTGTTATATAATACAACCAGAGTTTTAATTCCTTGCTTGTTATTATTATATACCCTTTACCAGAACTAGTGAGTCTTTTGAAAATTATCACATATTTTCTCCATCATTAAGGGAATTAAAATTACTCTTTTTTTATCATATCATCTCCAACTTTCAACTTCACTACTTCCCAATCAGTGCCTTTTCTATTGGCTTTTTTGTACAATAACTATTTTAGGGTTTAATGTTTATTTCTCATAGAATTTACCATTTCTTTTTGATAACTAATGATGACATTCACACTTTTGTGGTTGAAGGCCTTACAGGACCTCCATGACATCACAACAAGTACAACAGTCGTTTATTAGTGCCAACTTACCGCAACTTATATTGCCATGCTTTTTCTTTCTTTCAGCTTTTTATTTTGATGAAACAAGCCTGCTGGATCCTGATAGTATACAAATAATATCCACAACTTTCAAGTACAGATCTTAAAAGTTTTTTTCCATGATCTCTTAATCTTCAGCCACAATCCTCCTAAGAAGGAAATTTGTTATTTATTGAATTCTTTTTGTTGTTTCCAATTGATTAGAGCAGATTCATGAAAGCTAATTTTAAATTTTATTTGGTTTTGGGCTGACTTTGTTGATGAAATGTTTGATTTTACTCATTTATTATATGTTAGGAAATACCGAGATTCATATGCTTGATCTATGTTTTCATATTTTCATTCTTTGGAGATCCTATCTTGACCGTATCTTTCCAACTATATTCTAGATTGCATGTGTTCCCTAATTTCAGTAGGGAATGATTAGGCAATTGCCTAATTTAGAGATTAGTTTTCTTAACTGACCAATTGTATAGTCTTGTAATTCTACCCTAAGGAATAAGATTGCATGATCGGTTACTTTTGACATGGTATTAGAGCCCTCGGTCCATATTTCTGGAGTCGGGCATTGGTTTTCGTCCTTCTTTTGGTTGTAGCCAATATTGACATTTGATCCACTTTAGTAGCTCCCTAAACCCTACGACCATGACAGACACAACTAAATCAGCAGTATAACGGAGGTACCTTTTGCTGGAAGCAATGGCACAACTTCAGGCGAGGAGTTGCAAAACATTCAGGTAGCATATTGACTGAATGGAAGGAACTACTTAAAGTGGTCCTAGCTAATCCAGACGTTTCGTAAAGGCAAAGGGAAGTTGAGTCACCTGCTTGGAATTGGGCTTAAGGAGGATGATCCTGCATATGCAACCTAGGACGAGGAAAATTCGTTGGTCATGTCTTGGCTTTGGAATTCCATGTTGCCGAAGATTAGTGAATCGATTATGTTCCTAAGCATTGCCAAGGAGATTTGGGATGCAGTTAAACTTACATACTCTAAAGTTCATAATGCTGCTTAGATTTATGAGATTAGGACAAAGGTGGCAGCCACCAAGCAAGGATCTTTGTCAATCACCAAATACGCCAATCTCGCAGACCTTGTGGCAAGAGTTGGACCATTATCACTGCATTCTGATGTAATGTAGTGATGATGCAGCTATACAAAAATGCTTTGTTGAAAAATAAAGAATCTATGTGTGAGAATCCCACATTGCCTCAGCAAGGGAGACCTGTGCTATATATAAGGAGGAGAATCCCTCCACTTGTTAAGCTAGCTTTTCAGGTTAGAGTTCTACCTCTGACTTCTCACATGATATTAGAGCCAACCCTTGGTTGAGGGACTACCCTCGGTTGTGGTCATGGACCAGTACCCTGCTCGATCACCTGGGCGTGTATCAATTACTGGAGAAGCTTCGACGTGGGGGGGAGTATGAGAATCCCACATCGCCTCAGCAAGGGAGACTTGTGCTATATATAAGGAGCATGATCCCTTCATTTGTTAAACTAGTTTTTCAGGTTGGAGTTCTATCTCTGACTTCTCACATGGTATTAGAGCCAACCCTTGGCTGGGGGACTACCCTCAGTCGTGGTAATGGACCAGTACCCTGCCCGATCATCTGGGCATGTATCAATTACTGGAAAAGTTTCGGCGTGGGGGGGAGTGTGAGAATCCCACATCGCCTCAACAAGGGAGACCTGGGCTATATATAAGGAAGATGATCCCTCCACCTGTTAAGCTAGCTTTTCAGGTTGGAGTTCTACCTCTAACTTCTCACATTATGATTTTCTTATTGGTTTAAATTTAGAGTTTGATGCAGTTAGAGTTCAGATCCTTGGAAAGGACGATATGTCCTCTCTCAATGAGACAATCTCAATTGTATGTGGAGGAAGGATGGAGGAGAGTGATGCTTGAGACTTCTACAAATAGTTCAACACTTGTAATTGCGAAGAGTCCTGGGTTGGAAAGGAAGGCATATGATTCACCAAAAATAGTTAACAAGAACTCTTTATGGTGTAACTATTGTAAAAAAACCTCGTTATATCATAGAGAAGTGTTGGAAGCTCCATGGTAAGCCTTTTAAGAGTGGACAACTAAGAGGACAAGGGCAAGTTTATGTGGCTAGTAGCCATTAACCTGCTGTAGGAAAAGTTCAAGAACAGGCCGATTCAATGGAGTTCAATTGGGAAGAGATTGAGAAACTAAGAAGTTTGCTGGAGTCATTGGAAAAGAAACTTGGGACATGTACTTGCATTCTAGCCTTCATAGGTATATTTTCCTTTTCTCATGTCGTACATTCTTCGGATATAACTTGTGAGAATCCCACATCGCCTCAGCAAGGGAGACCTAGGTTATGTATATAGGGAAGAGGATCCCTCCACCTGTTAAGCTAGCTTTTTAGGATGGAGTTCTACCTCTAACTTCTCACATGGTATCTGAGCCAACTCTTGGCTGAGGGACTACCCTCGGTCGTGGTCATGGACCAGTATCCTGCCCGATCACCTGGGCATGTATCAGTTATTGGAGAAGCTTTGGCATGGGGGGGGGGGGTGTGAGAATCCCACATCGCCTCAACAAAAGAGTCATGGGCTATATATAAGGAGGGGGATCCCTCCACCTGTTAAGCTAACTTTTCAGGTTAGAGTTTTACCTCTGACTCACTCTCCCAAATGTCTGGATCCTTGGCTCTAGAGCCACAAATTATATGACTTGTTCCTCCCATCGATTTATATCCTATAGACCATGTCCTAGCACAAGAAAAATAACCATGGCAGATGGGTCATTAACAACTGTGGCTGCCAAGGAAATGTCTTTATAAACAGTCACCTCACCCTTGAAAATGTCCTCCGTGTTCCTAAGCTTCTCACTAACATTGTGTCCATCCAAAAACTTACCACATTTTCCAACTTTAATGTCATTGTTTATGCATCCTTCTGTGAATTTTAGGAACAAGGCACGGGGATGATGATTGGACGTGCTAGGGAGAGAGATGAACTTTACTACCTTGAAGATCTTAGTGGACAGGTTAACAAAGGGGGAGTTTCCCCCTGTATCATTCCTAGTTGAGTCCTCAAGTCCAAGATAAGCTATGGCTTCGTTACTTTCGTCTTGGTCATCCCTCTTTTGGTGTTCTTAAATTGATGTTTCCTTCATTATTCAAAGGATTAGATGTTGAGGATTTCCATTGTGATGTGTGTGAACTTGCAAAGCATAAGAGGGTTTCATTCCCTCTTACTAATAAAAGAAGCACTCTTCCATTTACATTGGTCCACAGTGATATATGGTGCCTCTCAACAATTCCTAGCAGCTCGATGGTTTGTCTACTTTGTTGATGATTGCACTCGTGTGGTTTGGTTATTCCTTTTGAAAGCTAAATCTGAGGTGTGCACTATTTTTTCAATCTTCTACAATATGATCAAAACTCAATTTGGTGTTGAAATAAAAAGTTTTCATTCTGATAATGCCAAAGACTATTTCAATCAGTCTTTGTCCTTCTTTTTCCATGAAAAGGGCATAATTCATGAATTTTCTTGTGTCCATACCCCTTACTAAAATAGGGTGACTGAGAGAAAGAATGGTCATTTTCTAGCTATTACAAGAGCTCATCTCTTTCAAAACAATGTTGCAAATAATATTGGGGAGAAACGGTCTTAATAGCCACACACCTCATTAATCGACTACTCACAGAGAGTCTTGATTCTCATAGTCCAATTCAACTCCTCACAAAAATCTTTATGAGTTCAATGCCTCTAATGGACTTAATCCCAAAGTTTTTGGTTGCCTATCTTTTTTTCATCTACACTTTCCACATAGAGGAAAACTTGATCCTCAGACACTCAAATGTGTCTTTGTTGGGTATTCTTCTACTCAAAAGGGTTATAAGTGTTATCATCCACCTACCAAGAAGGTTCTTGTCTCAATTGATGTTACCTTTGTGGAAGGTACTTCCTATTTTGATCGTCCTTATCTTCAAGGGGAGACTTCCTTCTTAAAAGACAAGGACATAAATCTATTTCTTGTTGACTTTCCTTCTTCTTCACCTCCTTTGGTCTCTACCTCAATGTCACGGGAACAATTGTAAATGGGGGGCTCAATTGTAATTAGTTGTCTGTTAGTTGATTGTTAGAATAAGCGGGAATGTTGGTTAGGCAGTTAGACAAGTTGAATTCAAATGTTTATAATGGGGCAAGTGGCATTTGGCGCCTAGGGGTGAGCTGGAGTAGTATATATAGCTTTGATGCCACTCTCCTGAATCATCTAGAGAATTATCAATACAGATATTCTATCTCCCGCCAATTCTCTCTCTCTCTCTCTTTTCCCTTTCCCTTCAGTTCTTTCTTTGTTCTTCCTCAATTTTTCCCTAATTCTTCTCGGATTGAGGAGAATTATCACCTGTCAGAATTAGATTCTGTTATTCTGGTATCAGAGCAAGTTCTTGGGCCGTGATCTCACTGAGATTCACCATGATCAATGGTACGCATATGAAACAAATGGAAGCTCAACTGTAGCAAGTCACCGTTGCAATGTCCAACATGCAGATATGAATGGGTGGTTTGGAGTCGTCCATGGAGGCAGTGGTGGAAAGAAGGATTGAAGGTGCCATGGGTTGCTGGAGGGATGAAAACTGGGAGCAACACAACCAATTGCATGATCAGATGAAGATGTTCCTCCGCATGGTCACGAGTCAGAACCAGGTGAGACTCTTGTTGGATTTCCCTCCCCAAGAGAGGTCGGATTCGATCTTACTCGATTATATTCCCACTTCTTGTGCCGAAGGCGCCTTTGAATTTGGGGCCGATCTAGCGATGGTAGAGGAGAATCACATGGAGAGGCGGCAGGGCAATCAGGTTGCTCCCCATCCGCATGGATTTCCAACTCCTAAATTGGAAATACCAATGTCTGATGGAATGAATCCGAGGTGGTGGGTGCGTAGGTGTGAAAGGATGTTCAGCTTCTATGGGGTTCCAAAGCAACATCGTGTGACTCTTGTAGTTGCTTACTTGAATGATGCAGGGGATGCATGGTTTTAGGGGTGGATCGGGATTAAGGAGGGTGTCATGAACCTAGGGTTCATAATAGATTGAAATTGGCATTCGGAGTCATCCGAAAGGTTTAGGATTAAGAACAGAAAGTTTAGAGGGATATTTGGACATAAATGAGAGGAGAAATTAGAGAGAATTGAGGGAGAGCAATAGAGAGAAACAAGAGGGAGAAGGGAGAGAATTGTAGAGAGAATCATAATTTCATTTCATCAATTCATGCATAATCATCTCCTCTTTCAATGGGCCTTTTTATAGGCATAGGTAGCTCCTTAACTAATTTCTAACAGCATCCATGTGCTCCTAACAAACAACCAAATATCTCCTAACAAACTAATATAAGCCCGTTACAATATTACCCCTTTATTATATCCCTATCACAATATCACCCTTCTAATCCTCCCAAGGACATGACAAATTCCCCCCCTTGAAATGTTTCTTGTCCCCAAGAAATTTATTACCACCTAGCCGTTGCTTCTTTATCCAATGCCCATCTTCACCCAGTGGTTTCTTCTTCGCTTTCCTTCTTCTTATATTGTTTTTCCCTTTTCTTTTGCCTTCTCTTTTCTTTCTCCTCAGCAACAATAGCATTATAGCTTGCTGCCACACCAATGGAAACATGAATGAGCAAAACATCAAGGGTCTCGGTCCCTTCAACAAAGAACTCCTTCCCTTTCTTCCTTTCATCTTGTTTCGCTTTATCCTTCTGCGTCTTCCATTGCTCCAGATGCGTCGTTAATCCTACAACCCCATCCTCCAACTCTTTGGGCTGCAATGTTAACTTTGCTTCGTCTTGTGTGCCCGTGCCAATGACATACATGTGGGATGTTCCAAGCAAGGTGCTCGGTGCAATCATTTGTTCCTTCTCTTTAGACTCCTTATTTTGCTGTTTTAGGAGATCAATGGCATCAGGAGTCTCAGCACTAGTGGCAGTGCTTGAGAGATTGCCAATTGATTGAGTGTCATCCTCCACTTTCTCCTCCCCAATCTTTTCTTCCATGTACTCCTCAGCCTTCTCCATAGCCAAGACCAATGGAGTAGTATGTCTAGACTCTTTCATATCTTTAGTAGGGGCCTCCTCCAATGGAAATACTTTTACTTGCTGGTAGTTGGAGTACACCAAGGATTTACTTTCAATAAGGCTGTCCTCCTTCGGCTACTCCACTTTAAGGAATTTCTCCTTGTTAAAACTCCCGCGATAATTATCGAAGTATTCAATGGGAAAGTTGTAATGATAATTCTTAATTAGTATCATTACAAACTCCTGTAGCTTCTCGCGGAACATACGGCCAAATTCCTTGTACTCTTCATGAATCCCACTGCTTGTTCCTTTGTCTCTTCGGCTAGACTCATTCTCAAACTTCTTTCCCCATGTTTGATTCTTCCAGCTACACTACTGCTTATTCTTGTTGCTGTCAACTGAAAATGCAGCCTTCTTTGACTGCCATTGAAGCTCCATTCCAGCTGAAAATGAAGCATTCATCTGCTGCAATTGAGGTTCCAATTGTCTTGTGCATGCACTGCTTCCCATGGCCGATTTCTCATGAACAAGACACTGCGAAGACCAAGGAGTAGGAGTTCTATACATACTGAATCCCACACTTCCCTGAGCTAATCGACCCTACATTAGAATCACCTCAATGTAATTCAATAGCCTAAAAGCACCCGCTCCTCTTCGTCTTACAAATTCAAACAAGTTAACCAGATTTCAAAACTGAATTTTAGAGTTGCTCACTGCAATGGTCCATTGTACCGCTTCTAACTTAGCAATTGGCTACTTGAACCCGATTGTTGTGCTGACTGGTCAACCACAAAATTTACCAGATCTGTTTTTCCTTTCCACAAATTCGAACCGAGAGCTGTCGAGAAGTTACAGCCTATGAACAATCAAAAATTAACCGTCAAGGAGCATCGGAACCCACCCGAGAGCCGCCTCCCGATCTACACAGCAACCAACATAGCCCTCCTAGATCTGAATTCAGTGCCTCAGATCTGGGTCTTCTTCCTGGATCCCCAGAATTTAGCGGCAATAAAAGGAATCGGAAGCTGGATAGTGGCCGAGATTCGTTGCTAAGGAGAAACAACCAAGATTGCCTGGGTTTGCTTGCCTCAATCACACACAACTACTTGGATCCAACTACTAGGACAACTGTAATTTACACAAGCTGCTGGAATTGAAGGCTAAGGATGGTAACAGAATTGGCCGAGGGTCACTCATCTGCGGCGCCTTCCAAGTTCGAGCTGAGGGTGCTTGCTTGCTTGGAGATTAACACCTCCTAGCGCCTAATCACCTTCCAGATGTCCATTGTTGCTGGAACACCGCCCAACCAAGTTGCCTTCAAGTCTTCTCAACTGGACCTAATCACTGAGACGGATTTTCCTACATTCAGCTCGAATTGAAACCCCAGCCATGTAGCTACCGCCCAATCACCGACCAACACCAGCGTCTTTGCTGTCGCTAGCCAGAATCGGTTCTGCTCGCGATTGCTACAGATTCAACAATCTTCTCCGGCCGACTCCTTCTCACCCAATCACCGACCAATTCAGAATTGCCCAGCAGAATTCGTCTTCTATGCTGATCGACTCTGATGCAGTCGGTACACTTTGTCGTATTCAAGCCAAAAATCGCTTGACCCGCTTCGCACGTCAGTTACGAGCAAGAATTACTGAGATTTGCAGCCAAGAGTCAACCTCTCACTTCGCTTCCAAGTTCACACTGAAAGTTACAAAAATCGCCTTACTAAATCGCACTCGCTGTCTAGATCGCTGGTAGTCACTTGGCTCGCTCTCCATTCCAATTGAGATCACCTTACTCACAGCTTCCAAAGTCACTCGAACTTCGACACTGAAACCGCTTCTATACACCGCTTACTTTAGTCGCGATCTACTAGCTCTGCTTCACCTTCCTTGATGGACTATATACAACTCGGAGAATAGCAACGAATCAATGTGCTGCTCCGCCTTCACCAGTTGAACCTTGTACCTTTCCTCTACAATTCCAACTGAGAGATCGACGTTGGCAATTAACCACGTCGGGAAGCAATAGCCTATAACCGATCGAAAATTGCTTGGCTAGACCGCTGTCAAATTCTACCTATGAACCACAGCCGAAGAATGAAGGCTTTGATACCATTTGTCACGAACCTAGGGTTCATAACAAGCTGAAATTGGCATTCGGAGTTATCCGAAAGGCTTAGGATTAAGAACATAAAGTTTAGAGGGATATTTGGACAGAAATGGGAGGAGAAATTAGAGAGAATTGAGGGAGAGCAATAGAGAGAAACAAGAGGGAGAAGGGAGAGAATTGTAGAGAGAATCAGAATTTCATTTCATCAATTCATGCATAATCATCTCTTCTTACAATGGGCCTTTTTATAGGCATAGGTAGCTCCTTAACTAATTTCTAACAGCACCCATGTGCTCCTAACAAACAACCAAATATCTCCTAACAAACTAATATAAGCCTATTACAATATTACTCCTTTATTATATCCCTATCACAATATTACCCTTCTAATCCTCTCAGGGACATGACAAAGGGCTGTCGGTGGGCAAAATTATGGAGGATCTTTGCGAGAGGTTTGGGGACAAGAATATGCTGGACGTGGTTGAAGAGTTCAATAGGCTCCGACAAGAGGGAACAACGCTTGCTTACCAATTGAAATTTGAGGAACTCAAATCCCTCATGCTCATTCTATATCCCCACCTGACCGAGGGATACTTTGTATCCAGTTTTGTGAGTGGGTTAGGCGAGGAATTGAGGCTCACTGCCAAAATGCAGCAACCTAAAACGGTTAAACAAGTCGTAGAGTGTGCAAGGCTACAGGAGTTGATGATAGAGGCGTTGATGAGGAAACAAAGGGGGTAGATAAGGGCCTTGAATGCGAGAATGGGTCAGGTGGGAAGTAGAGGGGTAGGGAGAGAATGAGGTAAGATGATCCAAGGGAGCACAAGCGGGGGACAATCCTCTGCCTTAGTCCCCGTGCCCTTAAATAGTGGAAGGTTTTCGGAATAGAGGAGAACAAGACTCTGCTTCTATTGTAGGGACCGGTACACTCCTGGACATTAGTGTCAAAGGCAGCTGCTACTAATAGAAGGAGATGAAGAGATAGAGGAACAAGATGAAGGAGAGCTTCCCCACGGAAGTGAAGAAGGGGAAGAAAATGTGGAGATACCTCCATGCCCTCTGATGACTTGCTAATAGCAAAATCATACGAGTGGAAGGAAAATCCAAGGATCATCGGCTAATGGTCTTAATAGATAGTGGAAGCACTCATAGCTTCCTCGATGAATGAACGACCAAGAGGTTAAAGTGTGAACTAATAGGGACTCACCCCCTGTCGATAAAGCTAGCAAACGACAACAAGGTGATGTGCTGATCTGTGTGTGAGGGGTTATGTTGGGAGATGCATGGGGAGTCATTTGAAGCTAACCTGAGATTGCTAAAGTTAGGGGGTTGTGATATAGTCCTAGGAGTAGACTGAATGAAGAGTGTGAGCCCTATCAACTTCGACTTCAATACAATGGAAGTTACCTTTGAGAAGGATGGCAAAAGAATGACCCTTACAGCGAGTCCTAAAACGAGAATTTGTAAGATGATTGCAGGGAGGAAGTTACAGAAAGTTCTTAAGTCTAAATGGACTAAGTAGCCCAATTGTTCTCAATTGAGGTAGGGGAACATGGGGAAGGTGATGCAGAACAGGTGGAAGTAGGGAATACCACCCAACCACAACCATGGTAGGTACACAAAATAGACTCCCTTAATAAACTATTGCTTGAATTTAAGGACCTTTCTGAAGAGCCCCAATCACTGCCACCTTACAAACATTTTGATCATTCTATTATTCTAAAACCAAACATTGAACCTATTAATGTCTGAGCCTATAGATCCCCCCCTAAACAGAAAGCAGAGATCAAGAACTTGATCAAAGATATGTTGGCAAGGTCAATTGTTCGACCAAATCAAAGCCCTTACTCCTCACCCATACTATTAGTCAAGAAAAAAGATGGGAGGTGGCGCTTTTGCATCGATTACCGCCAGCTCAATTCCCAGACCGTAAAACATAAATTTCCTATTCCTATAATCGAAGACCTCCTTGATGAGCTAAAACATGCCAAGGTATTCACCCAATTGGACTTGAGATCAAGGTATCATTAGATTTGGATGAACCCTGATGATGTCCCCAAAACAGCCTTCTCTACTCATCAAGGGCATTACGAATTTTTGGTAATGCCCTTCGGCCTAATTAATGCCCCTATCACATTTCAAGCCTTAATGAATCACATCTTTGAACCCTACCTCCATAAATTTGTGTTAGTCTTTTTTAATGACATTCTTATCTACAGCTGTCAGCCCTTCATTCTCACAACCCCTAAACCATCTGGAAACTGCCCTTGAGGTCCTGAGATTCAATCATTTGTTTATTAAGAAGTCTTAAGTGTTCTTTTGCCTAACCAAGAGTGGAATATTTGGGATATGTCATATCTAGTGTAGGAGTTAGCACTGATCCCAAAAAGGTAGCTGCAATGTTATCATGGCCGAGACCTACATCAGTAAAGGCCCTTAGGGGTTTCTTGGTCCTAACAAGCTATTACAGGAGGTTTGTGAGGGATTATGGAGTGATCAGCAAGCCCCTCACCAATTTAGTGCTATCCCCAAAAGGGAGACCCTTGATTTTTATTAGCCAAACTTTGAGTCCTAGACATTAAGGACTCAGTGTCTATGACTAGGAGTTGATGGCGGTATTAATTGTAGTTAACAAATGGTGTCTCTACTTGGAGGGTGGACAATTCATCATCAAAACAGATTATGAGAGTCTCAAATTTCTCTTGCAATAGATGCTACACACGCATCTCTAGAAAAAAATGGATGGCAAGATTAATGGGGTTGGACTACATAATTCAATCCCAGAAGGGAAAGGAGAACAAGGTAACGGATGCATTATCTAGATGCATCGAGGAAGCAATAGTGACCTCCATCACAGTCGTTGTACCTGACTGGTATCAAGAGGTTAGTGCCAGCTATGAATGGGCTAAGGGAATAATGGAGCAGCTTACGTTAAGCCCTACCTCAAGACTCGGGTTCACTTTGAAGAATGGAGTACTGAGGTATTAGGGAAGGTTGGTAGGGGGAGATCAGGAGGAGTTAAAGGGAAAAATTTTGGAGACATTGCATGGTTCTCCACTTGGAGGCCATTCCGAAGTGTAGGGCACTTATCAAAGGGTAAGACAGATGTTTTTTTTGGCCTAAACTGAAGAAGTATGTTATGGAGTTTGTGTTGAAGTGTGAAGCTCAAGTGGAGATGGGAAGTGGTTGGAGTAGCCCAGGTGCGGCTACTATGGAGGGATTACGAAAGTTTGAAGGCTGGAATTGTATCTTAGTGGTAGTTGACAGATTCATAGTAGGCCAGCCACTTTTAGAAATTGCTTGAGTAAGTTGGGGAGGGTAGTTGTCACAAGAACAATTGTAAATGAGGGGCTCAATTGTAATTAGCTATTTGTTAGTTGATTGTTAGAATAAGTAGGAATGTTGGTTAGGCAGTTAGACAAGTTGAATTCAAATATTTGTAATGGGGCAGGTGGCCTTTGGCGCCTAGGGGTGAGCTGGTGCAATATATATAGCTCTGATGCCACTCTCCCTAATCATCAAGAGAATTATCAATACACACATTCTCTCTCTCACCAACTCTCTCTCTCTCTTTTCCCTCTCCCTTCTGTTCTTTCTTTGTTCTTCTTCAATTTTTCCCTAATTCTTCTCAGATTGAGGAGAATTATCACCTGTCAGAATTAGATTCTGACACTCAAATGACTCACAGGGCATGATACAGGGGAAGCAACCACCAACTTCTTTTTGTCCACTACAAGTGCATTCAAGAAGAAAAGCACTAGCCCCTTAACCTATGCAGGCTACATCATTTGAACTAGGCACTGGTCCTGTTGTTCCTATTCTCGTACTTAAACTTGTCACTAAACTTGCAACTGATCTTGATCCAAGTGACCTTGATAAACTTGGTCCCAATGACCTTGATCTTCCTATTGCCATCAGGAAGGAAACAAGGACTTGTACCCAACACCCTCTATACTTGTTCATGTCCTATACAAACCTATCTCCCACACATAGAGCTTTTCTCACTAGCCTCAACACAATTCCCATACCTAAGACCTTTTCCGAAGTAATAGGCAATGAGAACTAAGAGTGCCATGGAGGTAGAGATGGTAGCACTGGAGAAAAATCAAACTTGGGAGTTGGTAAAATTACCAAGGGGAAGAACGCAGTAGGATGAAAATGGGTGTTCACTGTGAAATATAGATCAGATGGGTCATTAGAAATGTAAAAAGCAAGGTTAGTTGCTAAGGGATATACACAAACATATGGGATAGATTATCTTGAGACATTTGTTCTAGTGACAAAAATGAACATTGTAAGAATACTATTGTCCTTGGTTGCTAACCTAGGCTAGAAATTGCAATTGTTTGATGTCAAGAATGCATTCCTACATGGTGACTTAGAGGAGGAGATCTATATGGAAGGGCCACCTGGGTTTGGATCAAAGACAAGGGAAGATGTGGTATGTAGGTTGAAAAAGGCTTTATACGGACTAAAGCAGTCACCAAGAACATGGTTTGGGCGGTTCACTAAAGTCATGCTTGCTATGGGATACAAAAAGAGTCAAGGGGACCACACCCTGTTCGTATATCACTCGGCCATAGGGGGAGTGGTTACAATGCTTATATATGTGGATTATATTCTAGTAACTAGCAATGATATGGAAGGAATGGAAGCTTTGAGAGGCTGCTTGGTCTAGGAATTTGAGATTCAGGAGTTGTTGAAATATTTTTTAGGTATTGAGGTTGCTCATTCTAAGCAAGGAATTTTTATATCCCAATAGAAATACATATTGGATTTGTTGATAGAAACTGGTAGGTTGGGAAGTAAGGCTGTTGGTACACCCATTGAACCTAATCACTAGCTAGGAGATATCCCAGAAGATGGTACAGTGGATAAAGGTTCTTATTAGAGGCTAGTGGGGAGGCTTATTTACCTCGCATATACACGGCTAGATATTGCTTATGCAGTGAGTGTGGCCAACCAATTCATGCATAATCCTAAGGAAACTCACCTAAAAGCAGTATACATGATTCTACATTATTTAAATAGGACACCAAATAAAGGCATATTGTTTAGAAAAGGGGAAGAGTTGTCTCTTCGGGCCTATACTGATGCTGACTATGCAGGGTCAGCTGTTGATAGAGGGTCATCAGGATATTGTACATGTCTAGGAGGTAATTTTGTGACTTGGAGAAGTAAGAAACAAAATGTTGTAGCCTAATCAAGTGCTGAAGCGAAGTTCAGATCAATGGCCCTAGGAATATATGAATTACTTTGGATCAAGATACTCTTGGAAGACCTAAAGATCAAGTGTACAACACTTATGACACTCTACTGTGATAATAAGTCAACTATTAGTATTGCTCATAATTTGGTATATCGTGACTAGACAAGGCATGTTGAAGTGGATAGACATTTCATAAAGGAAAAGCAAGATAGTGGCTTGATTTGCACCCCATTTGTGCCTATTGGTGATCAACTTGTAGATATTCTTACAAAAGGACTACCTAGCCCTGTGTGTCAAAGATTATTGAGCAAGATTGAAATGCAAGACATTCACTCACAATCTTGAGGGAGAGTGTTAGGAAATACCGAGATTTATATGCTTGATCTATGTTTCCATATTTTCATTCTTTGGAGATCCTATCTTGACCGCATCTTTGCAACTGTATTCTAAGTTGTATGTGTTTCCTAGTTTCAGTAGGGTATGATTAGGCAATTGCTTAATTTAGAGACTAGTTTTCTTCACTGACCAACTGTATATAGTCTTGTAATTCTACCCTAAGGAATAAGATCGGATGATCGGTTACTTTTGACATTATACTTACATCCTTATTCTTTTAAATCAAACATCAATATTTGTATTGTCAATTATTACATTGAAATCACTATTTATTGTAAGACAATATGTTAAAAAGTCCATTGATGAAGATTTAAGAATAGACCAGGAGTTAGTATATATATTAGTTCATGTTTATATATATTATAGAACCCAGACAAAACCATTTTAAGCCCTAACATATTCAGTTCTAATCAGAGATTATGTGTATCAATATGATTTGTTGGGAACAATAAAATCCATGAAGGATTTTCTATTGTTGTTAGGCACATCCATTCTATGTGTGATCTGTATCATTGCCACTGCTTCCATTATGGTACCAAATACCAATTACCATGACCTAATACCTTACATGTACCCAATCTATTTGTGCACAACTCGCCCCCCCCCCCCCCCCCCCCCCCAAAAAAAAAAAAAAAAAAAATCCACCCAACACAGGCAAATGCCCCAGGGGGGTACTCATTTATCCCTTTGTTGATCAATTGATGTCCTGTGGCTACCAAATCTGAATTTCTCCTTAGTGAAAGATTCTTGTATATCTTTTGTTTTGGTGTAATTATTATTTGATATAATCTGTAAATATATATTTTTGAATTCTCAGTTTAATAGAAAAATTGATAAGTCTAAGCAAGCCCAAGCTGTAATAAAGTTTAGCTAGTATGCTGAGTTACCACTACCCTCGCATTTTTGTCATTACATTTTGCTATCTTTCACACTGGGTAACTACTGGCAGCTTACCAATGTGTTTGTGCTTTTGATTGTCTGTCTTTTATGTATTTTGTATGTTTTCTTACTCAATTACTATAGCAGTTGCTTGCTATTAATTTGAAGGAACATTGTTGTGTTGGAGATTTTCAGTTTTAAGGACTGGTGCAGTGAATGCCGCATCTGGGTCTGCTTATGCTGAG
This sequence comes from Diospyros lotus, assembly GCF_014633365.1. NCBI lineage: Eukaryota > Viridiplantae > Streptophyta > Magnoliopsida > Ericales > Ebenaceae > Diospyros > Diospyros lotus. Next base: position 30,742,468 of record NC_068338.1, on the reverse strand, counting down.
TTTGGAAATACCAAGGTTATTGTGTCTGTGTGAGTATCTGCTCTGTATTGTTTCTTGAGTTATTTATTTATTTATTTATATTTTTTGATATATAACCACTGTTGATAATATGTTCAAGGTTGATTTATATTTTAAGTCAACCTAAGTTGAATTCTTCTGATGGCTGCGGTGATTTATTCTATTTTAGTTTCCTGGCTTCTTAGCTACTCCGTACAACTTTAAAAGCTTGGCCTCCCAAGCTAACAGAATGAAGTTGTCTAGCAATACATCATGTAAATATGCAAAAGGTTTTTCATTCACAAGTCTCCCCACCCAACATCATCACTAAACTGATAGTTGTGATGGTAAATTGAATGACCTTCTTAGTGTTCCAACTGGAAGAACCACCTAAGTTAATATTCCCTCTTTGGTCATTGTTTTTGCACTTGTACGAGAGTTTGTGAGAATCACAATAGTTTGATATGTTGCTAAATGTTTGAATATTATGTGTAGATAGCAGGCTTGAACTATATGATAGAGACTATAACATCTCCACTACTGCTTATATTATACAAATGAGTGGGCCAATGGATGACGCACAAGTAGAAGAAGAGGAAACAGATAAGAATTGGACAAGGAGAGAAGAATGGAGAAGAGAAGAGGAGAGGAGACATAACACAGAGAAGAGAAGAAAAAAAGTAAAGAAATAGATGAAGATTGCAACAATGAGAACACATTAAGTTTTATTCCCTCTAGGTGGAGTTGGTTACAAGGATTCTATCTCCCCAACTATTTCTATCTATAGCCATATCTTTTTTATAAGCCTATTATAATTCAAGTCTGATTAAGAGTTTCCCGTTTAGTTTTTCTTGGTCTATCTTTATTTTATTTTTTTCAACTTATTCCGTTTTATCTACTTTTCTCATGAGCATCCTTGCATTTTATCCTCAATATGAACCAGTTTGACTTTATTATGGATAACCACATTTTTAATTCTGTTTTTTTTTTTTTAATTTTTGTATGGCCGTACATTTATTGTAACATCCTCATTTTAGTTACACCCATATGTTACATATATTGGTAGTTTACTTATCAGTACTTCTTGTCTTACAATAGAGTTGGTCTCATAGCCATCCGATAAAATTTCCCTTCAGCTTTAAAGAAATTTATGATGGAGACAGGAAGAATATTTGGTGGGATATCCAAATATCGCATCTATAATAAATATAGAAATCTGAATATCCCCTACCATTACAGGTATTTATAAACTCACAAATTTCTACCAAACTAAGAATCTAAATGAAAGGGAACAAAAACATGACTTCTTGTTCTTACTAAACTTAAAATCCCTAATTCTCTTAAAGTACCCAAAGGGCTAGACCCTTGATAACTAGAATTATAAAGTTCTAACATAATTAGAACTCTTGATCTCCATCACTCATTCTCTTCTTTTAAGTGTTATATCATCCTAATGAAACTTATGTTCTCATCTTACCATGGTTTCATCTTGTTTGCATCAGATTTGGTCCAAGGGAAAGTAAAAAGGCAATGATGTACAGCGATATAGGTCGGCTAAATTGTAATGTCAGTTACACAACTTTTGCCACTCCAGTTCGTGGACAGGTATATGGACCCCTTGAATTTTTCATGATATGCTTTTATTTTAACTAGAATTTCCTGATTTATTTTATTGTACTTTTATCTCCTTTTTTACAATATGGTATTCAATATGTCAACTCCATTTGTTAGGGATCAGACCACAAGGAGTTTTCATCAATGCTTCATAAAGCTTTGGAAGGTGCTATAATACTGGAGTCTTTTCCTAAGACAACTGTGGATGTGTTTGCATTGGTGCTGGAATCTAGTGGCAGTAAGTCTGCATGCATCAGCTTTTAGAATATTAGATCGTTGTCAGTCAGTTTGTTTATTTTTATGCTTGGAACACAGGAGAAACGTTGTGCTTAACCAGAATTAGTGTTCATGAACCTAGCTGCTTCTCACAACTTGTGTGGATATGACCACTGCTGGATAATTGCCACTGGCTTTCAAAAATACAGATGGAATCTATCTTGAGTGTGTTTGTATCTTGCAAGATCGTAACTAGTTTAGGCATTAGTATTGTTTATATATATATGTATTGACAGTACTATGGTTGCAGGTGATCTTCCTGTGGTGATATCATGTGCTAGTCTTGCTCTAGCAGATGCTGGGATTATGATGTATGACTTGGTTGCTGCTGTTTCTGTGGTAAGCTTTGCTTCCATAGGCTAGGTTGTTTCATTGTGACATTTTCAGTTAGATTCGTGTGAATAATGCTTTTTAGCATATGCACAATCTTTACATGCAATCACATTTCTTTTTAATAATTTTTTCCCTTGTATAGAAATAGAATTGTTTATATGAGATCAGGCATAATAATGTTGGAATGTTTCCTACTGAAGATAAGATGAGGGAGTCATGACTAAGATGGTTTGAGTATGTGAGAAGAAGATTGATAGAAATGAGGTGTGTGTGTGAAATGAAAGAAATTTGTAGCAAAAGAGGGAGAAAAAGATCAAAGATAACTTGTTGAGAAACCTTAGACATGATATAGACATGTCTGCTATTATGAGTATATGATTATGGATAGAGATGGTTGGAGATCTAGAATTTATGTAGGCAATCCCAGCTAGTTGATTATTATTCTTGTTGTTGTACAGGTTTTGGGATAATGATAATATTGGTCCACATTCGCTTTCATAAATGAATGTAGATTATCTGATTGCTTCTTCTTTTTTTCTTAGGGGAAAACAACTAAAAATATTGCAATTTTTTATTTTATGTTTTCAACCCTGCCCCTACTCCCCAATTTTTGCACTATTTTCTAACTTGATTTCTCTGGAACGGAGAGCACTTGTGAGGTTGGAGTCAAAAACTAGTAGTTGAGATACTTTTAAAACTTATTCTGCTCATGCCATTACTTCCCTATTTATTAAATGTATTGCTTTATAATTTAACTTTAGTGGTAGCTCAATATTAGAAATTTATATTTCCTGTTGGGACTAGTTCATTAAACTCCCTTCTCCAACTTTATATTTTTCCAAAGATGAAAGAAGAAAAGAAAAGAGAGACAATCCTTCAAAAGGAAATTGCAGATCTGTTATAAACACATTCATCATTCATATATGTTGTAGTTTGTCAGGATTTCCTGGTAATTTGCTTGTAATGAAAAATCCTATTCAAAAGATTTCATAGAACTAAATGAGATATTCACTGATCAAAAAGATGTACTTTCTCCATGTGTGCAACTTCAAAGGAACACAATGCCATGGTCCCTAACCTTAGACTTAGAGCTTCTTAGGTGTACTGATGAATTAAAAAAGGTGTTCTTGTTCATGTTCTCCTGTTTGAGTTAGCTTAGTTTCATGGACCAAACTGACCCAAGGATGGTCAGCTCAGCTGTATCTCAGTCTTCACCAAGTCCTCATGTTGCACTACTCTTTGCTGGAATTTCTTCCATCTGATTCATATTACTGTTACAGCATTTTGATTTGGTCGCATTGTGCTGATGCTGGAAGATAAGGGGTTATTTTCTTTGTGTTTTAGTTTTCAGTTTTGAGTTTTGAATTCATTTCTAGTTTTGTGTTTTGAGTGTCTGTTTTGAGATTGTTGAAAACGTGTTCTTTTTATTTATAATGTTTTTCACGTTTTGAAAATTTTGAGCGTGTTTGTGATAAAAACAGTTAAAACGACATTTTGTCACTTTGAGTTTCTTTACAATTTTTTTTTTTTTTTTTTTCGAAAATACGTTTTTGAAAATATGAAAGTAAACACGTTTTCACTATTTTGAAAAATTGAAAATGGCTTAAAAACAGAAAAGAGAACATGACCTAAGATATTCCTTCGATTTAGTAGCATGTTTCATTTTATTGTTTGGCATGTCATGATAATGATATATGCCTTGTCTAAATTTGGCAAGCAAATAATTATTTCACGTTCTTGATTCTAGTAGTTGTGTTCACAGCTATCACTTATTTTACCAAAATCACTATACCAGCAGTTTGATGAGCCATTTCTTTTGAAGACCTATGGCTCTAGTATAGGATCGTAGACTTCTTATTAGGTGCCAGAATTTATGGCTTGTGACATGATTGTGAGGAATTTGTGGTTCCTGTACAGTACCAACGGTTAGATTCTAACAGCATCTGCTTCTTGAATTTGTTCTCTAGTCTTGCCTTGGGAAGAATCTTGTTATCGATCCCGTTTTAGAAGAGGAAAGTTACCAAGATGGAAGCCTAATGATTACTTGCATGCCTTCTCGGAACGAGGTCACTCAGCTGACTGTCACCGGAGAATGGTCTACCCCAAAGATACATGAGGTAAGGCAGTACCTATGATCTTATATTTTTTACTTGTACCTAGCTTTCTGTGTGCTTTTAGACCAGCTACGGATCAAATAAATGTGGATATATTAAGAAAGAAAGAGAAGAAAGTGGAAGTAATAAGTAGACTAGTCAATGCACTGTTTCTGTGCATTGACACGGTCATATGGGCCTTGGCCGAAGCTTTGCTGTATAATTTTGCAGTTAGTTTATTTCTGAAGTTGCCTTGCCCAGATAGCACGCTGTTAAAAATTGACCTGTTCTAGCTAAGTTTTTAGTGTGTTGTCGCTATAGTTGGTAAACGTCAAGATCATTTTGCGTGACAAAAAAGGTAGTTACCAGATAAGCTCTTCTTATAAAAAAAAAAAGAAAGATTGACAAATTTTACTGGCTCACAAAGCTACATCGTCCATGTACAGGCAGTGGAGCTGTGTCTCGATGCTTGCTCTAAGCTCGGGAAGATCATGAGATCTTGCTTGAAAGAAGCTGCTTCTGGTGAATAAGAATAGAACGAGTCCCCCTTATTTTTCTCTTCTATGGTACAGATATATAGATAGGTATTTATCATGTGCCATCAAACCATGCCTATAAACTATGCATTTTTATTGGCATGATTTGGCCTGAGCCTGAATTTTGCTTCTTGTATTCCATGCATGTTTATCGTTTAGTCCCTGCATCTGCTTTTGACTCTTTAGTTCACTCGAATTAAATGTTAGAATTTTGATGCATTTGAAGAGAAAAAGCTTCAAGTTCAGTCTGGGACAAGATTGGGTGTGTTAATGGAGTTTCGGTATAAACGAACTTTTGACCACAAACACCATATTTGATATTCCCCTTCTTGGACTTGAGACCGTCATCACTTTATTCCCGTGGGAAGAGCGTGGGTGAGGCAACGCCGAATACATTTTAGAGCTTCTTTTCAGCGAGGAATAATTTGGAGACTAGAGAATGTTCTTAGTCACACTTGCTACAAATTTAATTATAATAATTTGTCAAATCCGCATCATTGGTGGAGTTAGTCAACATTGCATCTTTCTCTTTGGAAGCATTGGTTTAGTGGGTTTATTTTATGATCATTTTAAAATTTTCTTTCCCTGTCTCCTTTCATCTCTCCCAACAACCACAAGTCAAGATGCTCATCAGCCAATATATTTCTCTGGGTATATATGTAGACCTTAAACGTAAAGTTTAAGTTTAAATTTATAGATAATCTTGAGAAGTATATTTATAAAAAGTTTATAAAGTGTGGTATAAAAATATGTAAAATTGCTTATTAATGAGTGTTGTTTTAAGATACAATAATAAATTTTGTGTGAGAATATTTCAAATGTAGTCTTTAAGAGACTTGTAAGGATATGTTAGGGGCATAAGCGAAGTTATTTATAAATTCTTTGATGCTTAAGTCAGTTATATGCTATAAATGAAGTTTATAGCCTTAATAGAGTTATGAGTATATTTTAGCTTGGAGGAGAGTTTTCTTATTTATAAAGAGGGAGGAGACTGAGAGGTGGAGGAAAATTTACAATCTTTTGTGGACATTTTAGGCTTTTTTTTTTTTTTAATTTGTAGGTAAGGATATCGGAATAACTGACCCATGAGTCTTTTAAATAGCACTTGTCGAATGATTTAAGAATTTTTTAGAGGATTTCTCGAAGGCATCGAGAGAGGCTAAGGGTAAGCTCATCGATCTCAATTTTAGTCATTAAGGGTTAAGAGTCACTTATAAGTCATTCAACCAGGTCTCTCGCAAGTTTTTCAACCAAATCTCTTGCGAGCCACTTGGCCAAGTTTTTCACAAGCCCTTTGCCCTTGGTCTTGTGGATGACTTCATGCATATGTGACTTGTTTCTCTAGATTTTTTTTATGATAAGTTTTAATGTCTTTTTTTTTAAACATAAGGCCTATCCTCAGTATAAACCCACTTTTTTTAGCACAACAATGAGTTTTTGACTTACTATTGAGAAGTTAAAAATTCCTTTTGAAAAATTATCATAAACTCAAAAAAATAAGTTGTCTCAAAAAGTTGTTCATAGATTTGTAATAAGATAGTTAGATTTTTTTTAATGAATTTTTAGCAATAAAAGTTTAGTAACAAAAAATTCATACCAAGAAAGTCCATAATTTAAAAAAAATATATTATTAATTAGACATGATATTAGCTATGGGTATCTCTATTGCAAACTCAAGTAAAAATAAATAATTGGCTTTGAATTTGGATACAAGCGAATTGTGTTAGGAGAATTAGTACAAATTGATAGGATCAAATAATATGAATTTATAATTTATATAGTTGATTTCATATGATGAGATTAATGTTTGATATGTTATTATAAAATAGCTTTAACCTTCACTAATTTCTTAAATTAAGAGCCTAAATACTGATCTTACAGGGTCTTTCTCAAACTTTAGATAATATTTATCAATGTGCATGCGGTTTAGAGATCTGAATTGAGTCCAGCTCTAACAGCATTATAAACGCGCAGCCGCACGGTAAAGCTTAAAAAGTGATGGCATCCCAATTTTGTAAAGATGCCTTTCTTCAGTGAAGGCCCTGCCTGAGCTTAAGAAAGCTTTTAAAAATATAAAATGTTTAGCATAGGCTAGCCTTGATGGAAGTGGGCCATCGTTGGTTAATTCCAGCCTAGAAACTGGTCTCTGGTGGGCCAGCGTCCGGGACTTTTTATCTTCAACACATGATCTTTTGGGCCCAAAGCCCAAAATCTCGCTGGCCCTGCCGCTTTACTAGTCATGGTGGATTTACGGAAATGCCCCCCACCGTCACACTGGCGTTTGTTTGGTACACGAAGCAAAGAGCCAAGAGCCTGCCAAAAAATTGAATCACGATAAGTTAAGATTCGTATTAATATGTCATGAGTTTGATTTTTTATCTTATGCAGTGAAATAAAATTTTCACTTACGATTTATCTTTTCTATAAAAATCGAAGATAGAGTAGCGACGACCATAATATAATTTTCTCAATAAGTCTATAATTCTTATATATCATAGAAAATTTGAATTGTTTTAAGTCCAAAAAAATTAGATGAAATTCAAGTTTATACTAGAGAGACCTTGAGTGAGCATACGTATCTGGAATGCTTAGATACTAAGGTTTAGAATTATAGATGAGTGAATGTTATATAATTGAATCGACTTTTACACTCCATTCATTCATATGTAGCCTATGAGATGGTTTAATGAATTTGTATTAGGCGGGTAAAATTTGGGAGGGGACATATCCACCCACACCGACCAAACAAAGGAACTCGTGGTCGTGGGTACAAAATCCTAGCAAAACAAAAGTCAATGATTGTCCAGTTGTTTCTTGGCTCGTATCCTTCAGCTTTCGCCCATTTGTTTCTTCCTTTTTTTCCTTTCTCACTCACTCGTAGATACGACACTAGAGAAAGAGAGATCATTAAATTAACGGAAATAAATAGACATTTATATATGTTATGATATTAATATTAATGTCTTACGTTTCATTAGTATAAATAAATATCAAAAAAATAAATCAATGATTCATGCTTTCTTTTTACAGACAATAAATAATATTGGATATTTGCGTTGGCATGTGTTAGTAGTTAGGAGGAATGGAAAGGAAATGCCGTTCGTTGCCTGTTGGTTCTTGTTTGTATCTGTAACGTAGAAAATCCTCATCATCCAGTGCGGTGGTCAACTTTGGAGATGAATATGACAATTATTATTATATAAATTAATTGCAGTCAAATCATGTTTGTTCGGCAGTCTGAACTGAACTGAACTGAACTGAAGAGGTGAATTAAGTAATAAATTTTGAAATTGTAGTACTAGGCTACTAGCTAGTAGTAGTAGTATTACTTTTTGAGTTTGAAATGAAATTAATGAAATCTCTCTTACTGAGCCATCCCACCCACCCACCCAGCTAGATATTATGAATATATATATATATATATGTTGCTCAGAAACAAACAAACAAACAAATAAAGAGCTAATTAAGCTACGTTTACATTGGGTGACAAGAAAGGAGGAGGAGGAGGGGTGGAGATAAGGGAAAGAGTCTTCCTTCCTTCCTTCCTTCCTTACTTCCATGCCCATGCTGTTTGGGATTGGGAATTCTTATGGACTTTTCTTGGACTTTTGCGTTCCATTCTCTAACTTATATGGGAATTTTAAGTCTTTTAATATTTATTTCTACACAAAAACTAGTGAAAAAGACCCATAAAGGGAACTCATCCAATCATTTCTTTTTTAAATTATATTATTATTATTATTATTATAAGAACCCCCCCCACCCCAATTAGGATATATATATAATTAATCAATCTTCTTCGATCCTTTTCCATTTGTTCTATCCAAATTTAAATCTTATTATGTTTGGTTTCCATTAATTTCTTCTTCTTCTTCTTCTTCTAATCTAACGTAACTGGTACAGAATCTGTTTATTATTATTAGCTAGTGTTGATCTTCCTTCGTCGTCAACCACCATTGAAGAGAAGATTTCCTCACTCCCATAGCGTACGTTTTTAACAAGAAATTAAGAAAGGGAACGAGGAGATAGAAAATGGCGAAGAATTGGTCACATGTCTGACCCTCTCTCTCTCTCTCTCTACTTTTGGTCCACAAACGAGGAGAGAAGAAGAGTCTTCCATTCCATTCAACAAGACTTCTTCATTGCCAGGTTTCTTTTATATATATATATATCTCTACTCCTTTCTTCACATGATTCCTGCCTGCTGAAGCAAGCGTTAGAAGAAGATCCCATTTTGTCTTCTGCCTCTCCACTCCCCGCCGTCACATTCCGGAGATTCATGCCCTGAAATTAATTCACACACACACTTCCCCTTCCTCTTCCGCCGCTCAAATCCGAATCCTCTGCCTGCCGGTTACACCACTCCCAGATTTTTAGTCAACTCCAATGGCTTACAGTAAATCAAGATCCGTCAGGTCTGCGCTAGCTGTTCTGTACTTCAATTCTATGTCTGTGATCAGTTGATAGCTTTTCTAAATGCAAATCTGCAGATTCCGAGACGATGTCGAACTGACGAAACAGCCGAAAATCTATGGAGACACGACTCATAAGGTGAAATACAACATCGACCGAAAGCAAATTCCGGCGACTGAGGGAGCGGGAACGTCGCTGAAATTTAAGGTGGTATCGAGAGTTTTCTCGGAGGATTACGAAAGAGTGAAGAGAAAGATTCTTGATCCTCGTGGACCAACGATTCATCGATGGAACAAGATCTTCCTAGTCGCCTGCCTGGTTTCTCTGTTCGTCGATCCTCTGTTCTTCTACTTGCCGGAGGTCAAACACGATTACTGCATTCATATTGACGCCGCTCTCGAAGTCATCCTCACAACCGTGAGATCGATCGCCGATGTCTTCTACATAATTCAGATTTTCCTCCGATTCCGCACGGCTTTCGTGGCGCCTTCCTCTAGGGTTTTCGGGAGAGGCGAGCTGGTGATAGACTCGAAGAAGATTGCGTTAAGGTACCTGAGGAGCGGCTTCTGGATTGATTTCGTTTCCGCCCTGCCGCTTCCACAGGTTCGGAAGCGAACTTTCTCGACTTGGAACGCTTTTTTCCGGGAAAATTCAAAATTCTAGTCTGGTTGTTGAGGCCTCTGCCGATTGTTAATTTTCAGGTACTGATTTGGCTGATCATCCCGAACCTGAGCGGCTCGGCAATGGCGAACACGAAGAACGTGCTTCGATTCATCATCATCTTCCAGTACCTGCCGAGGCTGTTCCTCATATTTCCTCTGTCAGCGCAGATTGTGAAAGCTAATGGCGTCGTCACTGAAACGGCATGGGCCGGCGCCGCTTATAACTTGATGCTCTTTATGCTGGCAAGCCATGTAAGCTAAGCTCACAGAAAACTCGTCGTAATTAAGCAAAACAGGATAATTTTGTAATTCATGATGATTTGCCCAACACTTTAAATCTATTTGTTTTGTTTTCTATCTTGTGTGATATATTTGATGTGATTGTTACAAATTTTATTTCTATAAGTAGCAATTGATACAAGCATTTGTGAAAGGCTAATAATTAATTAATATGATTCCCAAGTCTTGTTTGAATGATGATGATGATATACTGGGGGGGGGGGGGGGTGGGCTTTGGAAATTGTAGGTCTTAGGAGCTTGCTGGTACCTGCTAGCAATTGAGAGGCAAGAAGCGTGCTGGAGAATGGCCTGCAATGCAGAGGGGGGCATATCCTGCAAATCCAGCTTCTTTGATTGCCACGGGGTGGGTGATCCTGAAAGAGTTGCCTGGTTCAATAAAAGCAACATCGCCACAAAATGTGACCCAAAATCCAACTATTATCCATTCGGTATTTACGAGGATGCAGTGACTTCATCTCTCATATTCTCCAACTTCTTCGACAAGTACTTCTATTGCCTATGGTGGGGCCTCAAGAACCTCAGGTTTTTGTGATTCTCTCTCTCTCTCTCTCTCTCTCTCTCTGAAATCTCAGGTTTAGAAGAATGCTTCTTGTCCTAGTTTAACTAAATTTCGAGTATTTCTTCTTGCCGGAATTTGCAGCTGCCTGGGCCAGAATCTCTCCACGAGCACCTATGTCGGCGAGATATGCTTCGCCATCATCGTTGCGATTCTGGGATTGGTTCTCTTCGCATTGCTCATTGGAAATATGCAAGTAACGTCTCTCTCTCTCTCTCTCTCTCTCTCTCTCTCTCTCTCTATATATATATATATATACTTACATACATACATATATATACACACTCACGCGCACACAATCTAATAAGCTTGTTAAGAAGTTCAATGGAGAAAACTGTTCTTAATCTGAAAAACTTGGTTATAATTTGCAGACATACCTGCAATCGACCACAGTTCGGTTGGAGGAGTGGAGGATCAAGAGGACCGACACAGAACAGTGGATGCATCACCGGCAGCTTCCGCCGGAGCTCAGGCAGGCCGTGACGAAATACGATCAGTACAAGTGGGTGGCCACTCGTGGTGTCGACGAAGAAGCTGTTCTCGACGGCCTGCCGGTGGATCTCCGGCGAGACATCAAGCGCCACCTCTGCCTCGCACTTGTCCGCCGCGTAAGCTTCAACACACATCACTCCTTCCTCATCTTTTATCTCTTGTATAAATTGATCACATGTACAACTTTTTCCATAAATAGCTCCGGACAGCAATCGTATAATTTTGAAACCCCTGTATCTTCGAACAGGTGCCGTTGTTCGATCAAATGGACGAAAGAATGCTAGACGCCATATGCGAGAGGCTAAAGCCAGCCTTGTCCACAGAGGGCAGGTGCCTGGTGCGAGAAGGTGATCCCGTGAGCGAAATGCTCTTCATAATCCGAGGCAACCTCGATTCCTACACCACCAACGGCGGCCGTACGGGCTTCTTCAACTCCTGCCGGATCGGTCCCGGCGACTTCTGCGGCGAGGAGCTGCTGACGTGGGCGCTGGACCCGCGGCCAGGTGTCATCCTCCCGTCGTCCACTCGCACCGTCAAGGCCATCTCGGAAGTGGAGGCGTTTGCTCTCCGAGCCGAGGACTTGAAGTTCGTGGCGTCTCAATTCCGGCGGCTGCACAGCAAGCAGCTGAGGCATAAGTTCAGGTTTTATTCGCACCAGTGGCGGACGTGGGCGGCGTGTTTCATACAAGCCGCGTGGCGGCGGCAGAAGAAAAGGAAGGCGGCGGCTGAGCTGAAGGCGTCGGAGCATCCGGCGGAGGCGGAGAGTGAGCAGCCGGCCGGATTTGATGAGTATGTGGCAAGATTGGCTACAAGTGCTAGAAGGGCCGGGAACAAGCTTTCTGGGTCGGATTCTGGCGTTGTCAGCTCTTTGCAGAAGCCGGAAGAGCCTGATTTTTCAGTAGAGGAGGAATGAAATTGACAATGTCCATGGGAGTGCGATTTTGTACATTGTTTTAATTTTATAATAATATACATACATACATGCTCTCTCATGGGTCATGAGGGCAACGTCTAAACATAATTAACAGTTAAATGATTATGATAGAAGAGATTTAAAAATAAATTATGCTAGATATTCGTCATTTTTATATATTTTGGATTACATGAGAGAATATTATGAGTAAAATATCTCTCGCCTCACGCGCTTTATGAAGAATTTTTTATTATTGGTACATCTTTATGTAGCCCTATATATAACTCAAGATATACTAATAATATTTTTCTTTAAAAATAGTTACTTGTTTCTAATGGCAATCATCATTCACTAGTAACTAATGTAACAATTGAGAATAAGAAAGAATTGGTGTACTTGGGATTGGGGAGCCACACTCCCATCTCTTTATATGTTTAGAATGTGTTTTTGTTTTATAGTTGTACTAGCCATAATAATCAATCTCAAAATGATATAATAATCTCATTGATTTAATCAGATTCTTTAGTTTACGGAGAAATTTTCTCCATTATTAATTAATTAATTTTACCATTCAATCGATCTTTGTAGTGTTCCTGAGTGAGAGTTTGTTAAAAGGCAATGTCCACGTGGGCAGGTACAGCACATAGCCGAAGCACTGTTGCACCTGCACCAGAATGGTGGCCCAGGCCCATTGATCAACGTCCTCACCTTCTGGGCCCAAACTGAAGGCCCAATATGCCTATGGGAAACATTCTACTGGGCTTGCTTTTTGCACCTTGAGAACATCCACCACATCCAAATCTTTTTACCGTTGTCGCTGTAGTTTTGGATTTAGGGTTTAAGAAATAAAAATATTATTTGAATATAAAATTTTGATATTTTGTGTGATACACACTATTAGTGGTCAATCATCTTGAATAATCACCGATTAGTGAACGATCACTGACTAATAATTAACCATTAATGTTGAGTGTCACATAAAGTGTTAAATTTTTTTTATTCTATAATGAATTAATACATAATTTTTTGTGTATTTATTTAATATACATAATTCATAAATTATAGTTTTATTTATTGTACACTTAAAAAGAATAGTAACTAAGAATTTTCATCATAAAACACAAACAAAATAAGATGGCTCATGAATGACTTTTGTATTTAGGAAACAAACACCCATCAAATTAACTTATAGGGTATCAAATTATTATAGCTACATTATTAATGTCGATGGGAGAGAGAGAGAGAGAGAGAGAGAAAGCAATTTGTGATGGGACTATGCCCACCGAAAGGCCTCTCAACCTGCAAATGGTGTTTGGTGTTGTCAACCATAAATGTCAAGAGCATTTACACTTGCATTTAGATGTGTCACATTCACATAATAACCCATCGCCAAATGGAATGAATAATTCTAAGTTGCTACCCACAGACTGCAGTAGCGCTGTGCTTTGTGGAATAAGCCACCCCCCAAAGCCCATTATTTTAGTTAAGGATATTAACCAAGTATACATTTACTGAAACCAAAACAAACCAGTGTATTTCCAAGTCGTGTAAAATACAAGTGATTTCACCACGGCTGCCATGTGATGGGCCTGTGTTGGCCCAAAACTATGGACCTAATGGGCCGAGATTGCCTTGTGGACATGTAAAGGGTACCTAGCTAGTGTAACATAAACTTGATTGCGTGAGGTAATTAATTAATACAACTTTTACACAATAAAGATAATTATTATGATTGCTAAAACATAAGAAATATTCATTCTATTTATACCAAATTTCAAGGATATATACATTGTATCCTTTTTACCCTTTCTGTTTTATTTTTTTTACTAAAAAGAATAAATATATATTTCTTACTAAATGAATATGTAGCAAGTTGCCTTGATGTCATTTTGTTAAAGAATTCGAAAGGACTTTAAAATACTTTGTTTTGTACTTAATAAATCTTGTATTTTGTTAGAATCTCATTAACAATATCAACAGCGGGGTTATATAGAATCAAACAGAGAGAAGGGTTAGAAACAAATCTGAGGTATAAAGGAGGGGGACAGTTAGAAAGGAAGGGGTGGGGGGGAACAAGCAATGGGGCCAAATTGTTACAGAAGAAGCACCATTTTAGCATCGGGTCATGGGTTGGGCCCCAATGCTGCCCATATCTCCTCTGAAGCAAGCAGTTCCCCTCTTCATTACAAAATGGGCCCACTTTGACTATTGGTCTCAATTCCTAATTCAGTTTTATTTTAATTATTATGCCCATCAGACAACAATCAAAAAAATCCAAAAAAAAGAAAAAGAAAAATAAAAAAAAACGCCCTTTGTATGACTCTTTCATTTTAATAAGTTCTTAAGTTAATGGGAAGATTATTTTGTTATAATTTAATTAATATAATAGGTTCCAAAAAAATGTTCTTTTACTCGTTTTTTTTTTTTTTTTTGGTGCCAAAATTAGAAAGTAGAAATTAAGAGTTGGTGATCTTAATTAGCATGTGGGTGGGTAGCTGAGAATTCAATTTAAAAAAAATTAGAAAAAAGAAATTGTTATGATGGTGTTGAATGGGAGTGGACAAGACATTAGACAGAAGAGAAATGAGTAGTTAGGATGATGATAATGATGATTAATTAGATCAAGGCTTTTAAGCTTAAGGCATGGAAATTAAACTCTATATATAACTCCTCTTTGACCTTTGATTAAATGTCTTCTCACTCACCACTACCAAGAGGGGACTTGACGTTCCAACCCACCTCTGCCCTTTGAAAACTATGGGCATCGAGTTGACTTCGTAATTGTGTTTCCTTTTTCTTTTTTCTCTACTTTATTATAAAATTATAATAATCTAAAAACTCTTTAGTATTTGTATGCTTTGGCTTTAAGAGAGATCCATTATTCAAAAAAAAAAGTTAATAATTTCTTTTTCTTTATCATCATCATAGCCGTGATCATCATCTTCTTCTTCTTCTTCTTCTTCTTCTTATTATTATTATTATTATTTGCCAATTTGCCTTTTGAACCATGTGCTCTTTAAGTCCAACTTTTATACAAATCTTTGGCTTTCATTTCTTAATGGGGGCACAAATTAAATAGTCACAATAAAGTAACCAGAATACAAACAATTAAAAACATATAAGGGAAAAAAACCCTAGTTTAATTAATTTGTAGCATAAAATAACCAACCGATTGCAAGTGTAATGCAAAAAAAGTCCTGGACATAGCTAGGGATGAATATATAATATATATATATGTAAGGGCATGTATGCAACTTATAATTAATTGAGAAATGAGGACGAGACAAGGTAGGAATCTTAATTATGGGTAGGTAAATTCCATTCTTGTCCCGACCGTAACATAATTATTTTGGAAAATACCCTATCAAAATGATGGTTATGTTTATTATTAATGAGGGTCTTGCATTGGACACAAAAGTTTAAATAGTCACCCCTAGTTAGCTAGCTACTGATAAAAACATGGAAAACCCTAGCTAGAAAGAGAACAAAGAAACACCAAAAGTCATTTGTAGCATAACCATGCACTTGCACAGTTTGAATTGCCTACAAGAAACTCCAACAAAATTAAAAGCTTGAAGCAACATACTCACACGCTCTTGTATGTCTAACAAGTGACAAGGAAACAAACATGATCAAATGGTGGTGAAACCATTGAGTATATAGCTTTGATGGGGTTCTGAGTCAGCTAAATGCCACCATATATATGTAGCCAGCCAGCCCACACATATCACTGGTTCTAGTTCAACTCAACCACCAACACTGGCCATGCTTGATATTACACACACACACACACATATATATATATAGCTAACTAGCTGGATTGCCATTTTAATTGATAATAACCCAGCCACTACTACTAACCCTAATCATTTTTAGTTTCTTAACCGCAGTATATATATTAATTAAGGTTTTGTTTGATTATTATGTGAAATTAATTAATTACAAAATTTTATATTTATTTTCTATATTGGACAAATTTTCTGTTAATTATTAAAGAACCAAATTAACCCACACAATTCTATTCCTTTATTTGAGTTTGAAAATGAGAATAAATAAAAATTGGGAGACAAAATTCTTGGGCAACATCGATCCCACGCTAACATGTATTTTCTCCCTCCCTTTTTCCCAAGAGTCAAAATCACACTCGATAGAGTTATTACTCTTGCCACGCCATGCCATGACAGGTGCCATTAATCATTAGGATGACGACACTTGGCACTCCCTTGGAGGTCATGATCGATCAGTTGGTTTGAGAAAGGCACTAATTCTTTTTTTTTTTAATTTTTGCTTCTTCCAATACGGTTTTAGCACAATCGAGATTCATTAAGAAAGAGTTTTTGGTCTTCTCATTATGCGAAAAGCCCCACAACTTTGTTAATGCTAACATGTGAGAGAGAGAGAGAGAGAGAGAGAGAGAGAGAGAGAGAGTTGTTTTCTAAGTTCAACACTTGAATGATCACTGCAGAGAGTATATAGGTTACAATTATTAAGTAGTGGTCTCTCTTTCCCTCTTCTTCTCTGTTGGACAAGCCATTAAGGGACCTAGATAATGTACTATATATATGTGTGTGTGCTAATCAAATGATTCTAAGAAGAAGCACACACACACACACACACACATATATATATATACACACACACACAGTAGCTAGGTAGCCTTAGATTTATTGTACATTAATTACTCCATAAAATAAAATTTGAAGTAAAAAATTAAGTATTTTAAGTAGTTCTTTTAACAACCCTAAATAGAGATAAATGACCGATATATATAACAACCCTCTCCTCTCCACATGACTATATATAGCTAGCCTTCAAGAAAAAACGTCTAATCCTACTACCATCCCTACCCATAAAGCATTGGACATAAATTCTTAAAGTGACCAACTTGTTGAATTTTGTCAAACAATTGAATTGAATTGAATGATATATATATATATAATTAATTAATGAAGTAGCTAGCTAGCTAGCTAGCTGGCCATTAAATAGTTGGTAAGTAAATTTAATTTAATATATAAAGATTTGATCTTTGAACACGCGCGCCCTCCAAGAAATTAAATTAAGATCAATTAATAATGTATCGAATTTCAAGGGCAATTAATTATGAATGCTAATGATGATTAGTGGAGGACCAAATTAATTAGAACAGCAAATTAATTAATTAAAGAGAGGCTTTCATTCCCTGATGAGAAAAGCGATCGATGAGCGGGATTTTTGATTAGCCTTGGCTTGGCTGCCACCAAAAGTTTTGGAGATAGATATGCAACCACGACGACACTACTAGCTAGCGATCCATCGATCGATCCAGTTTCAAAGTAGTTGAAAACAAAGTAATCTGCTCATTATAATGTCCTGCAATCCATTGTTGACTCCTAGACACCACCCCACCCCACCCTCCCTCCATCCATCTCTCTCTTTCTTCGTTAATTGGTACTATATATAAGTTTGAAATTAACATACGGATATATATATATATATAGAGAGAGAGAGAGAGAGAGAGAGAGGGAGAATTTCAAGCTATATAGCTAATTAAGATATATATATATATAGTTTGGATGGGTTTCGCTTTCAGAAGAGGGGACTGTACGTACGTGTTGTGGAAATTAAAAAAGAAAAGCAGAATCAATATTCTTCTAAACTTATGAATCATCTTTCTTCAAAAGGTTAGTTATTTTCATCATTAATTTGACCTTGTTTGGTCGATCGAAGCTTATTCTTCACATGTGTTGGATTAATTATTGGGATATATATTATATATATATATATGAAAGAAAAACACAAGAAATACATTCTATATATATATATATATGTGTGTGTGAATTATTAATAAACCTTATGCTCTCTGATATGCATGTGATATGAACCTTCCTTCCTTCCTTGAGATCATTAGCATTCTTTTTCCTAATTAAGAAAGAAATAATAATATATCAATCTTAGTTAATTAATGAATTATTATTATTAATTTGTGATCCATAGTTTGACCTAAGAACTTAAACCACGAGGTTCATTGGCTTATTATCTATATCCATCTTTTTTATAACCTTATCTTCTTAATTTCTTCTCTCTCTCTCTCTCTCTCACTTAATTTTTTTTTTCTTTTTTTAAATCAGCCCACAAGAATGATAGCAGCACCGTATATAATATATATATTATACAAACGGATTCTTTTTATATAAAAAGACGACTTAAATGATATAACCTTTTTATATATATCCATCTATTTAAAAAAACAAAAAAAAAAAGTGCATCAAAAGAGCTTATTTTAGGAAAAAAATATATCATTAATACAGTACTATTCTAATAGTTTTTTCCCAAAGATAACATTGAAATATCCCCCCTTCCTTCAGTTGCCACCGACCGGTAAGCTCTGCTCCTGTGCTGCTCCATACTGTAATACGTACTAACTATCTGACACTGTTTTTCAAGAATTATTATTAATTGGGGCAAATGACAGTTTATTATTAAAATTAAATAATAAGTTAATGTGCCTATAGAAGAATTAAAAAAAAAATCCCAAATGAAAAATACAATATTTAAAATTCATTTTTTTTTTTTTAGTAATTTACTCGTATAAAAATTTAGCACTTTTTTGAAACAAATTAAAGTGCAGGTGTAGTGAAGGGCACTAAGTATAGCTTTAGCGTCG
Organism: Diospyros lotus; assembly: GCF_014633365.1. Taxonomy (NCBI): domain Eukaryota; kingdom Viridiplantae; phylum Streptophyta; class Magnoliopsida; order Ericales; family Ebenaceae; genus Diospyros; species Diospyros lotus. The sequence goes on along the minus strand of NC_068338.1, from coordinate 30,723,640 downwards.
TGCATGCATGCCTGCCAGTGCCAGTGCCAGTGCCAGCGCCAGCGACAGCGCTTGTGGACCTTTTCAAAAGTCTAGTTCAGACTTCAGACCATAGTCCAAACAAATTCATTAAATTTTTATACAAAATTTTGCTAATGTAGTACCACTACCCTGAAACTAAAAACCAAATTAAACAGTAAAAATAACAAATTCCAACACACAAGTAAAATCAATCAAACAGTCCTTGTTTTTTAAGTGTCTTCTGGGTGGGATGAAGATAATTGAGTTCATAAAAATATTGAAGCAATTTTTTAACTTTATTACAAGCGTGAATGGGAGAGAAGTGAGTGGGTATAACTCATCTCAAACTCTGAGTAGGAATTCCACAACTTTAAAAGTGGATTACAAATACATAAAACAAAAAAAAAAAACCCCAAAAATTAACAAAGTATATACGAAAATAGTTGTGGTGATAATTTAAATTAAATTTGAACAAAAACAATTAATTGGGTGGGCACTAAAATCACGATCCTTTCGTATACTCATTTATATTATACACATCAATGTTCGTATTAACCTTTTGTAGATAATTGCAATATTTGAGCAGAATAAAAAGAGTATTTTAAGATTTTCACTGCTTTAATTTGACCCAGAGAAATGAGTATGTATGTATGTATGTATGTATGTATGTATGAAGGAAAGAAATAGAAAAGGAATTGATGATAACATGTGGGTGATAATTATAGAGAAAAGTCGTGAAGATAAGTGGTGATGGACAGCATAAAACATGTTGGTTCATTTATAGTGCAGGCAAAGAGCGTTGTTCTGGAGTCCCCTAATCTTGTGGTTCCCATGTTATGTTACTGCTGCTGCTGCTGCTGCTGCTCTTTCTTTCATTCATTCATGTGGTCATGGAGCTGGGAAGTACATTGATTCTGTGAAATGAAAGACCAGTCTGGTGACTGACTGCTCAACGTGTCGACGCCTCACTGGGTGTACAGCCTCTTATGGAAAGAGGGCTACCTACCCGTCCCCCTTCAATAATGCAAACGCCCACGAACACGTTTTTTCTTTTTTCTTTTTCCGTCTATCTACAGCTTGATTGCCATGCCTAGCTGCGTCCACGTGTCGATCGACGGGCGCCTACCAGCTCCACCGCCATCACGTAATCTTAGGATCTAATAATTTGTTCGAACAAGGAGGGCTTAATTTTGGTTTTATTTTTTAAGTAAATTGTAAATTAGTGTTATTATTAATTTATTTATTTAATGGGGGCATGGGCGCGGTGGCAGGGGATAACAGAGCCCTCTCTGTTACGTAAATTTACAGAGACAAAACTGCTGCGGAAAGATGGGGGCACTGAGCCAAACCTTAGCTCTAAGGCCATACATACCCCATTCCTTGGGGTATATGTTTTTAATAATAATGAAAGGGTCCTGCTGAAAATTTTTGGTGTCACGCTCCTCCTTGGTTAGTGCAGCAACAGCAGAAGTTGTCCAGCGCCCCTCCTCCTGTCATTTACTTCAATCTATTTGTTTGAATTCAAATTCATAATATGGTTTAAATACAATTTTTATGTTTAATCTAAAATTTAGGATATTTATATATATATATATTTATTTTTTTTTCCTTATAAATAGAATTATATATTTGAGCACTGATTAAAGAATAAATATAATGATGAAATTGTGCCCCTTTTAGTGTATTGTGTCTGTCTCTAATAGATTTCAGTCATTTCATGCCATTGGCCTCCAAGTTCAATAGTTTTCACAACATTATCACCAGTCCTTACATTTCTTAGACCTAACCTTAGACATACATATCGTAGGAGATCATACTAGGATTTGAATGAAAGGAGGAGATTTGGAGACTTAGACATAAACTTTTAATATAATAATATAAATTCTAATTAACCATCTAAACTCTTTGCCTAAGCAATTTACTCACATGCTTGAAAACAAACTCCCCCTTTTTCATGTTGTCCTAGCTCTCTTTTTTAATCGAAAACCACGAAAGATTCTTTAACAAACAAGCTAATAGTCAATGATCTTGACTCTAAAGTTAATTAAAAAGTAAAATTTAAAAAATAAAGTAAGAACGATTGAAAATGATAAAAAGTATCTCAAGTAATAATAGATATCGCTCCAGCATTATCATAATGTGTTTACCTCTTTATGAAAGGCTAGCACACAAACTATTAATGCTAGTAAACTAGTATATGACTTGTCGAGAGTCTTGGAAACTTTTTTTTTTTTTTTTTACTTTTTTGACCAAATCAATTCTTTATTTTTGAAATATTGGTTTTGAGTCATTTAATTTTAGTTAATAAATATATTTTTATTTATTTTTTTTTTTTTTGAAATCTGGATAAAAGTCTAAATTATTTCCCATCTATGCAAGCCACTAGCATTTCATAGTGTAAAAAGTTTAAATATTCAAGATGAAGCTGACCATCTTTTAAGGAGGAGGAGGAGGAGGAGAGATTGAAGGACAAATTACATTGTATATGCAACCAGTAGGACCAAACATTTGGCACCGGCCTCTGCCTGCACAGTGCAACTACGCGGAATATTTTTCAAAAACCATATTTTATTTTCAACTTTACATGAAATATGTAACGCTATGATTTTTTTTTTTCTTTTCTCCGAGCACGATCGATGCTTATAAAAAATTGTTTTTCTTAATCAAAAGGGTGGCCGTTTACCCCGTGAAGGTAGATTTAATGGTTCAGTTTAATTTTTTTTTTTATCAATTTTTCATTATTAATTCTTGATTTTATAAGCAAATAAAATTCAATTACCTAACTTAGCATACGAGAAAATATTTATAAGATAATAATTTAGTTTGTTAGGCTATGTTTGTGAGAGATTTAGTAATAACATGATATAAAATTGGGAAAAATGAACCCCCCCCCCCAAAAAAAAAAAAAAACCTAAAAATCTCATTTCGTCTAATTTAATTTAATTCCAAATCACATGCCCTCAAAAGAACGCCACCCTCCCAAACAGAGCCTTAAAGCCGTTCTTGTCACCTGTGAGACTTTCATCACGACGAACGTACGTGAGGCTAGCTTTATCCTTGCTCGGGTACTCTATGATGCTCTATGTGATATATATATATATATATATATATATGGTGAGATTGGAAATGGAAGAATGAAGAATCGGGTCATCCGGGGTTCCTAGGATTGTTAAGATGCGGGGCAGCAGGGCTCTGGATATTTGCTTTGTCCTCCCCAACTCCCAATCCCTACGGCCACTTTAGAGAGAGAGACAGAGAGCTTTCTCCAGTACAAAAAGCCTTGCAACACCACAAACCACGCTCACCAAACTACAGAAAAAACCCAGAGAAAGCAGCAGCAGCAGAAGCAGAGCATGGACTTGGAGAGAGTCGACAACGAAATAATGAAGCAATCCAAATTCAACCGAATTTGTGTCTTCTGTGGCAGTAGCCCCGGCAACAAGAGCAGCTACAAGGATGCGGCAATCGAGCTCGGCAAGGAATTGGTACTCTTCTTCTTCTCTCTCTCTGTTTTTTTAACGATTCTCTCATTTCACTGTTCTTCTTCATCTAATTGTTCTCCGACGAAACTTGCTGTAGTTCATGGAAAAACAGAGGCTCTTGTTCTTGAATTTTGGATTGAATTGTGCAATGCCTTGTTGCCTAATTGTTGTTTGATTTTCTTGCTTTAATTGACTTAGGTTTCGAGAAACATAGATCTGGTTTACGGAGGAGGAAGCATCGGCCTAATGGGATTAGTTTCGCAAGCTGTGTACGACGGCGGCCGCCATGTCCTTGGGTAGGCTAAGCTTCCTCTGCAACTAATTCAACAAGCCAAACAATGAAACCCTGCAACCGATTTCTTCTTTTTTTTTTTTTTGTTAAATAAAACAAAACAAGTGAGATTGGACAGTTGATATCATATGCTATATATGAGTCGGTTTTGCTCTCTCTCTCTCTCTCTCTCTCTCTCTCAACTAATTCTTTTGTCATCTTCTTGTCTGCAGAGTAATTCCCAAAACGCTCATGCCCAGAGAGGTACATCCATCCTTCCTTCCTTCCTTCCTTCTATCTTCACTCCCATATATTCATGAAAATGAAAATGATTAATGAAAACGGATTGAGAGAAATAGAGAGAGAACATGTAACCTTCATGTTGTGAGTTGCTGTGGCAGCCACTGTTACTTGAAAGATGAAATTCTACCTCATCTCATCTCATGCTCCATTCCATGGAACATGCTCTTCACACTTGTCTCCTCGGGAACTTTGTAAAAGCGCTCACATGTGCAGGCTTCTAAGTGGTTCAATTAAAGCCTTTTCTTTACTTGTTTTCTTATGTTCCCATTTTTAAGCGAAAAATTGGTATATTAATACAAAATTCTACAATTATCTATTATTTTGAAGAGTCTTTTATGATATGTAAGATTATTAATTAATAAATTGCCGGAAGGGATTGGTGGTTACTCCTTTGGTCTCGATCAACCTTATCCATGGGTTGGATGGCCACTTTGAGATGGCTTTTGGGGCAAGCAAATCACCATTGTCAAGCTTTGTTTCTGTTGTTTTCATTTTTTTAATACTTGACCTTGGCATTGGGTTCTTATGTGTACATATATTTGTTTTCGAGTGTCTTTGTCTCTGTCTTTGTCGCCAACTTTGCTTTATATTCCCAAAGCCTTGTCCTGCTGAGGAATGGCCGCCACAGCTGAGCCCACCACCACTCTCCCCCTCTCTTCAGTGTTCCTATGCCTACCCACCAGTTTCTTGGAAACTCTCTCTCTCTCTCTCTCTCTCTCTCTATATATATATAATATCATTATTATATGTTTATGTAAAATATCATAATTATATAGACTCACAGTACTTTATCTTTTTTTTTTTCCTCGGCAATTACTCTGTATGATCATTAATGTGTAACAGTAACATTTTTTTTAACATGTGCCTTCTTCTCTAATGAATGAGCATTAATGAGGTGGTTCAGATTTCTATAGCAATTCTGTATAAAATATTTATTTATATATCATTATCACCATAATTTTAGTACGAAATCCTTACGAGAAAGGTTTATTTTAATATTTATGATAATTTTATTTATTTATAAAATATTTATTTACTTTTGGCATGCACAAAACCATCTAATATTCACTTAGCAAAAAAAAAAACATCTAATATTCTAATTTATAATAATTATTAACTAATAAAATTTTTAATGAAGGAATTAACTTCCTGCGCCTCATATGTATGGTCAATGTTATGTAAACATAAAGTTTATATTAAATGAATTGATTTATTAATATTAAATAAAAATATATTGTAATAATTATTTATATTTAGAAAAATATGTATGAATTTTCCAATTTGCACTGCTTACTAGTGATTTGATGGACCTGCAGATAACTGGTCAGACAGTTGGGGAAGTGAAGGCTGTGGCAGACATGCACCAAAGGAAGGCAGAGATGGCTAGACATTCAGATGCCTTTATTGCATTGCCTGGTTAGCTTTTATCAGTTTGTCTTTAAATTTCTTTATTTTTATTTTTATTTTTATTTTTTCTATTCAAACTCCTAATCACTATCCTTTGCATCCAAATTTCTTATTCAACGACTCTCTCTTTCTATGCTTGCCTTTAGAGTTTAGACATTAAATTCTGATTGTTGTAACCCATTTTCTTCGTTCTAGAGTCCGTTTTGTGAGTTAATCTTAAGAAGGAAAATAATTAGAATCAGTGAAATGCTTTAATATAATGTTCAATTATTATTTTGGCTGCATTTCTGTAGACGATGGTAAAGATGCACGAATAAAGATTAATTGTATACAAAATGAGGTGACTCATTAAAAAGGAATTTAATTATTATAAAAATGTTGGTGTCACATCGTAATGCTTAAATACTTGGAAAAATCAAAATATGGGATCATCGACTCGACGTTTTTTGCTTTTACCTTTCGGCAATACTTATCTTGCACCCAATAATAATTTGTGGTGTGGATGAAGGTGGTTATGGGACTCTTGAAGAGCTTCTTGAGGTCATAGCCTGGGCTCAGCTTGGCATCCATGATAAACCGGTATTAATCCCATCAAAAACTTTGTTTTCTTTCTTTGTTCCTAAAGCATGGCCAAACCCAAAGGATCCTTGAAAGGCCAAGAAAGCGATTCTATTCTAGTACTGCCAAATATTGGAGGCAGAAACTTTAATAAAAAAAGGGGAAATTTTGGTGCAGGTTGGGCTGTTGAATGTAGATGGGTACTACAACTCTCTCTTGTCTTTCATTGACAAAGCAGTGGAGGAAGGCTTCATTAGTCCCAGTGCACGCCATATAATCGTATCAGCCCCCACAGCTAAGGACTTAGTGAAGAAATTGGAGGTAAATTAAGGTTCAATAATTAACGCTAAGTCTATTATTTGGGTGATGATGAGTTGCAGCAAAAGTTATACGACATATAATTATATATATGCTTCATTTGTTTATTTTTCTCATAAATTATTTTTAGGAGTACATTCCTCGACACGAAAGTGTTGCGTCGAAGCTGAAATGGGAGACGGAGCAGCTAGGCTTCCCTGAGGAATCTGACATCTCAAGGTGACTGCCATGGAGGGACTAGCCTTGATGAGTTGCCCAAAGCTGGGAATTCTTTTTTGCCTCTTTTTTCTTTTCTTCTTCTTCTTCTTCTTCTCCCTCCTCTGTAAACTAGAAAATTTCTCGTCAAAGTAATGATGTTTCAATAAGTTTTTGGTAAGGGTAGCTTTGTTTCTGATTAGAAGTAGAAGCAGCAATTAATTAGCCAGGAAGAGAAAATTAGGAATCTCGAATGATTTGAAATTCAGTTGTGTCGTCGTTGGCAAAGATTCTCAAATTTCATTTTTGCAATCACTTGTCAAGCTAATAACGCTTTGGCTTAACTATTTGGAGCAGAATTTTGGTGACAACATTAACATTGCTTCCCCCATTATTAGTTTCCTGCAATTATTGCTCAACATTTAATACTACTACTACTACTACTACTACTACTACAAGAACATTACCACATTACCAATTTTTAATTAAGTACTTAGTACATAAGTCAAGTAGTTGGGGTATGATAAGTTAGAATTCGTATCAATAACTCGTTGATTCGATACTTTACCCTACTAAGAGCGATAATCCCAAGAATAAGTAATTAAGAACAAATCACAAACTAATAATAAACTCCACTTAACAAAATGCGGAATCTACCGGAATAACGACAACTGCACATTGAAATTATTATAGAGCAATCTCTGGATATCAAAATCAATGGGTCAAACTGCTTGAATCTGAGCAAACTAATTACTCCATTTACTCCTCCCAATAACTATATATGGATGAATCATTCCAGAAATCATGGATCAATCAAAGCTTTTCTAATCATTAAAAAGGGGCAATTCAGAATTGGAAAGATGATGTGTTACCGATAAGAACAAGAAATATAGCTATCGAGGACACCCGGAATCACTGGCTGAAGCTCTGAGTCTAATAGATCTTAATGTGGAGCAGTGAATATCTGAGTAGAGATGGCGGCTAAGATGCCGGATCGATCTGGGCCAAATCCACCCTTAATTAATTTATACAGCCTCAATTCTTGTTATGAAAACACGTCTCCTTCAGGCTTCAGCCACAGCCAACCAGTTTTGACCAACAAATTAATTAAAAGGGAAATTATTTCCAATTTGCGAGTGCCTTTTTAAACACCCCCAAATAATGGTCGCCAAATTTGAATTGGACAACGTAATGGGCATCGAGTTAGATCTTATAGCAATATATATATTGTTAATCTCTTTTCGAATGGCATAGTTTGCGCTTTAATTTAAGAAATTGGGTTATTTTAATTAATTTTATTGAAAATATAAAATAAAAAAAATCATTAAATTTACCATAATTTTTTTAATCAAAGTGAAATTGTTTAACTATAATTAAGGGTAATAAAATAAAAAAATCATTAAATTTCCAATAGCTCATTAGGCGCTTATCTCAAGCCTTGAAAAGCACTCATGCTTGAGCATTTTACTTGTTGACTTATTGATAGACACTAGAAAATAACCTTGAAACAACTTGAAATTGAACTCAAGTTCTTTCATATCGAACCACCCCAGAACAAAAAATTATAAAGAATGAATACCGAAAGAACACTAAAATAAATAACCACCCCAGTTTTTTTTTTTTTTTTTTTTGTCCTTCCCCTCCTTTTGAGTTTGATTCTCTGTTATTATACCAAAGTAACTCAATTTTGTTATATTTGAATTGATTATTGCAAGCTGTGGTTTAGGGACTGGTGGCCAACCAACTACTAATTTTTTAACATTTTTATAACAAGTGAATAGGCTATTGTAATTTTTGAAAGCCAATTGTACCATCCCAATTAATGCTAGCTATTTCAACTCCAAGCATGTTAACTCAAGACAAGATTGAGCATTAATTAGTTAATTAATTAAAAGACATAATTATATGATTGTTTTGGGTCCACTTACATGCCCGGGAAGCCCATGTGAGATGTGACCCATTCAACAACTCTTGCGGTGTTTATTTCCGGCCGCCGTAAGGTCCACCCAATTCACTAACACTTCAGCTTGCTCCTACGCAAGCAAGCAATGTATATATGTATGTTTTTATGTAAGTATCTGCCTCCTCCTTCTAGTTCTTTCCTTCCAAGAACAAAATCAAAATAAGAAAGTTGACTTAAAATTATCTTTTTTAATAAAGAACTTAAATTAATATTTGACATTTTATAAATTATCTTTTGTCTTTTCCGCTGGAATATAATTGTTTATGTAACGTTTGGTGGAATTCCATGAAAAACAGAAAAAGGCAGACAATTAAGTTGAATTCCTTCCCATTGACTAACGTTGGCCAAATTACATGACACGATGTATAATGTTTCTCTCTTATTTTTTGTTAGGTCATTTCAGACTGCCCACCAAATTTCTGGCCTAAATGTGCCTTTTTTGAGCAAACTTAATAACACGTGTCTTATTTATTTGTAAAAAAAAAATAAAAAAAAAAATCTCTGTTCTAATTTGTTTCTTGTCAAAGTGTGCCACCTAGTTTGGCACCCCGATACATTCGTAAAATAATAATTAAAATATTGAAATAACTTACATGTGTTAATTCAGAGCGTTTATATCAAAAACTATTATAAATACTTTTGTAATTCAAAAAATTAATAAAATTTCGTGATCTAAACTCTCATCTCATCTTCATTCTTAAAAGTAAAATATAGAATAAAAAAGATAATATATTACCAAATAGGCTATGGACTATTATGTTATAATTTTCTTGTAGTTGGTAGAAAAAGCTACTATAATATATATATATATATATGTATGGTCTATATATAATTAATCATTACGTTAATCATTACTGGTTAAGTGAAAAGATTTATTGTACTTTTGTCACTCAAAAATTCTATTTCTAGATAATAACCCCCGGCCCGGAGTTTGTTAATAATTACTTGGATTTTATATATATATATTCCCTTAAAAATCATATATGATTTGGAATTAATGTGAAGAGTTAAGTATTTCTTGTGGCACCCAAGACGAGATTAATTAGACAAATTCCTTGAACGAATCATGGGTATGATATGATAAATTAATATTTAAGATTATTAATTTTTCCATTTGTGATTGCTCCATGCAGGCTCACACTGTCTCGTTTCAATCATCATAAATGCGCGATGAAAATCTAGCCCTCTCTGTCTCTGTGTGCGCGGGGGTGTGATATATATATATATGGTATATGTTAATTCCGTCGACAGATTGATGATCGGCAGAACAACTCATGTTCCGTCATCTAGTTATCTCCATCTTCTTCTCACTTTCTTAGGGTTCAGACAACATGCATGACTGGTTGGACAGAGAGACAAGAAGAGAGAGAATATATGCATGCTGTCATTGAAACAAACACACATAGGGGTGAGTAATTTCTTATAATCAAATTGAATCAGCCAAAAATTATGAACCAAACCATATGCAATAATCGAACCGAACTGACCGACTAACCTAATCGAAACCGAACTAACCGAAACCTAAACCGTGCTAACCGAATAACCGAACTGGAACACAAAATAACCAAGAGAACAACCTTGCTGTTGCTACTGGCCACCTAGCCGACCGGCGATTCCGATTATCAGAACTGATTATCGGATTCCCCCAATCACGATGACCCACATACCCAAAAATTAAAAGCATATAATAGTTGGATTAATATTTTAGTATATCTAAGTTTCAAACTTTTAATGTAAAAGAGAAGTAGACGGAAAACTTACCGAAAAATCATTGGCGTCGTCTTCGTCTTCGGCCTTCATCTTCTTCTTCGCCATTGGCGACGACAACGGATAGTGGAGGGAGAGAGAAGAGATGAAGACGAAGAGCCTTCGGCTAGTGCTGATCTACGAAGCATCAAAGAGCCTTCGTCTTCGTCTTCGCCATTGCAAGATTTGTGGGCGGCCAGTGCTGATCTACGAAGCATCGAAGAGGCAAGAGCCTTCGTCTTCGCCATCTCCATCAGAGAGCCTTCCTCTTTGTCTTCGCCATCGCCATCGAAAAGCCTTCATCTTCGTCTTCTCCATCGCCAGATCTGTAAAGACTCGAACTCGAAAAGAGTCTTCGTCTTCGCCATCGCCATCGCCAGAACTCAAAGAGAAGAGAAGACGCGAGAGATAGAGAGAGAGAGAGAAGACGAAATGGGGTGTCGCGCCCGCGTGCGTGAGGGGGGGCGGTCAGTTCGGTTCGTATGGGGGGCAGTGTGGCCAGTTCGGTTCACCTATTTGTTACACGTTCAATTTGGTTTGATTTTTGAGTATTTTTATCAAAATAACCGAACCGAACTGAATAACTGATTTTTAAAGAAAAATATAACTGAATCGAATCGCATTTTATGATTAACCGAACCAAATTTTTCGATTTGATTATATTAGTTCGGTTTAATCGAACTTTTGTTCACCCCTATATATATATATATATATATAGAGAGAGAGAGAGAGAGAGAGAGAGAGAGAGAGAGAGAGGAGGGCAAATACTGAAGGATTCCTTCCTTGTTACACCCAATCCAATCAAGAAAGTTAACTACTTTCTTGTCTTACGTTAGAATATTTTTAAAAAAATGAGATTTATGTTAAAAATTGATGGTTGACATGAGAATATAATGTTTTTTTTTCTGTTTTTTTTCTGTAAGTTAAAAAAAAGATCATATTCTTACTGAAAATCCTTTTTTTTTTTTCTTCCTTTTTTTTTTTATTTTCTATGATTATTCTTCAAGTAAACGAGGTCGGCTTCATGTGGGTATTGCCATTTTCTCAAGTTAATGCAGACAGAAATTAAGCCTCAATTTATGTGAATGAAACATGAAAGCAGATCATTCTTGATCGTCCAAAATATTAATCAGTGGCAAAGGTTTAATTAGGAAAGCCCATGTTATAGTTATATATTCCAGTTAAACCCTCACTGAAATTAACCTCATGATAATCTGAAAATATTAATTAGTTTCCTTGTTTGTCACTTTAATTTCTTGCTAGCCAAACATGCAAAACAATAATTACCATGCATGAGAGTACTAAGTTTTCCTAATGAAGTTGAAACTCTACAGATTTTCTTCTGCGACACTAGTGCTATGTGCCCTGTAAATTAACATGACTTGACCAACAAAGAAGAGCCAAGAACACAAATCTATCTAACACGTTTTCGTATTCCCACTTCATTATTTCTTCAAATTAAAAGGCACCAAACCATTTTTGAATTCCAGCAAAATCTAGTCTTCTTCTTCCCTGCACTCAACTTGCAAAAGTTTGGCCAAAAGGCATTAGCACAGATGGCTCTAGAGTTCATGCGTCCATGCATACACAAATCTACAATGCCAAAGTCAACCCTTCCTAACTTTTCTTTTTCTTCAATTGGGTGCTTAAATATCATGCCCTCAATCTTTAGCCTAAGCGCTTTTGCCTTCTGCACAACTCTACGCGGCTTGTTCTATTCTTGAACTGTACTGAATAAGCTTGAAGGATAGCTTCAGGTTGATTTGCAGAAGACGGGAAGAGTCACTCCTGGAGTTCTTTATTATCAAGATTGTGAGTTTGACTTTCTGTCTTGTATTCCTTTCCTGCACATTCTTTGTACTTGTATTTTTTTCTCTACTTTGTTGGGCTTCTTTATTAGTTGAAGGCTCTTGTTCTTGGAATTTGGGTTTGACAAAATTGAATTTTAAATTAGATTATTGTGTTTATTGGATCTGGCCATGGACTTTGAGTTCTCTTCAAGTACTGAAAATATGATATGGTATTTGTAAGATTCTGTAGTCTGAATTCTTGAATCCCTTTGAGTATTTTTTCATTTTGCCAAACTGTAATGATGATTCATATCACTAATTGGGAATTATGAGTGATACTAGGCGGCATGACTCTCATCAGTCATGCCGCCTAGGTGGCAGCACACTATTGGGTGTGCTGCCTCCTCTCATGAGAGAGCAGCACACCCAATGGTGTGCTGCCACCCGCCTAGCATTTTCCAAATAATTATATATGATCATTTCAGTTACTAATTAATGATATTAGCATTATATGTATATAGTTCAAAGTAGAGTTACAGATAGCAGTATTCAGTTGATTTTCTTCTGTTTTTTTTTCTTTTCTTTTCTTTTTTCCCTTTCATATTTCTTGTCCTTAAGTAGATGTCTTCCATTTGCAGGAATTTTTATTTTTCTATTGAAACTTAAATAGAGAGAAAATATGGGTTTATTTTATAGAGGATAGAAGTGCCAAAAACGCAGGGGCAGCCCGCATTCAACGCAACAAGGCCATAAGGCCGGCCTTTAATGGAGTGAGAAATTGTAAAAGAAGAAGTGAATATAACGCCTAAATAAACCCTTTGTTTTATAATCATAGGGGTTAACTCCATGTGACCTTTCCTGCATTTCTCGTGGTGATCTCCTTCAAAAGCACTTCACTGCCTTCACCCTAGCTTGTATAAATAATTATAAGCCTAACAAGTTTGTATAGTTTACTCTTCCAACTCGACGAAAAATCACACTTCTCCTCATTCGAATGCCATTCCTTTCCTTAATCTGGTTTTTCAAAAGAACTGAAAAAAGGCTCTTGCTTTAATTGGTGAGTTTTTGAATTGGAACTGTACTATTTGGAACTAATTTTGATTTCATGTTTATTATGTGCTTTTGCAACATCTTGCAGGTAAGAAGTGCCATTGTTCTTATATTTGGGAAATGGCTTTTATCAAGAGTCCCTCTTCAAGAAGTGGGGATTATTTGGAAGGGATGCTAAGTGACATTGTTGGGGGAAAGGTCAAGGTGAAAGCACAAAAGAGTGCCTCAGCCAGACTTGTCACAGTGCTCACTTGTCTTCAATTCGGCTTTGCAGTTTACGCGACATTCCTTTTGTATTACATGAGCCCAAGTATCGATCTAAGAACAAAACCAGACTTTTCATGGGCTACAAGAATAGCGCATCAATGGAAGGAATTCATTATCCCAGCACACGTAGTGAGACGATACCAAGAATCCTCTTCGATCATCCAAGCTGAGATTCCTCCCCTTGCTAGGTTCAATCCAGCTGAAGTTTGTGAGCAGGAGAAGATAGATTTCCAGCAGAAGAAGTCTAATGATGCTGTGATGATCAAATTCAAGAGGGAGCTCTATGATGAGGTGCTGCAGTTCCAGAACAAGTCCTTTGGCACTGAGACCCTTTCTGAGCTCATGGCAATGAAGTCTAAGTGGGATTTGAGAGGCCAGAACAAACCAAAAGTTACCGTGATTCTGAACCATTTCAAGAGAAAAACGTTGTGTGCACAGCTTGACTCTTTGCTTCACCAGACCCTCCCTTTCCATCATGTTTGGGTGCTTTCGTTTGGCAGCCCAAATGAGCTCTCCCTCAAGAGGATTGTGGACAGCTACAACGACTCGAGAATAAGTTTCATTAGCTCAAGCTACGACTTCAAGTACTACGGAAGGTTCCAAATGGCCTTGCAAACAGAGGCCGATCTTGTGTATATCCTCGATGATGATATGATACCAGGGAGGAAGATGTTACAGATTTTGTCACACGTAGCCGGGACGGACAAGTACAAGAACTCTGTTTTGGGCAGCATAGGAAGGATTCTGCCTTTCAGACAGAAGGATTTCACATTCCCGAGCTATAGAAAATTTCGATCAAAAGAGGCAGGGCTCTATTTGCCTGATCCTGCCTACGACATCACTGTCGATAGGATTGTGCAGGTGGATTTTCTTTCTAGCTCATGGTTTCTATCTGCAGAGATTGTCAAGACACTTTTCCTTGAGACGCCCTTCACATTCATGACTGGTGAAGATCTGCACCTAAGGTGTGTTCATGAGAATCAAAACTTCTTTTATATTTTGCTGGTTTTCATGGAAGATAATTACAGATCATCATTCGTCAAATTAGCTAGTAATTAAGAAGTTAACTAATCTCCTCTTTAGACGTAACACCTTTAATACTTTTCCAAGGAATGTGGCTTTCCTAAAAGGGTGATATCAACTAATGTTGTTTCACTAGGATAAAACGTAAGAGTGTTTTTGTCAATTGAAAACTGCTTTCCTCTTGGTTTGATTTTTCGGCGGCCTGATTTCAGCTTTCTAACGGTTGAAATTAATCGTGAAACTTGCAGCTATCAGCTTCAGAAATACAGAAATGCCGGCTCATTTGCTCTACCTGTTGATCCTAAGGACAAAGAAACCTGGGGAGATAGCGAACACCGGCTTGCTTATGTGTCTGAAACAACTGTAATCTTCAAAGACATTGTTCAAGTCCGGGATGACCAATGGTGGAAAGCCCTCTCCTCAGGCTATGTCACGCAGTGGGCTGCAATGTATCCTCAAAAAATAGATGCACTCTTCTACGCCCACTCTATTGAAGAAGTCAAAGCTCTCAGCCCCCTCCTCGACAAGTTCAGGTCCACGGTTGGCAAGAAGGCCTATATTGCCGTCTCTGGAGGCCATTTCTGCCCTTGTGAAGACGCTGCCACAGCCTTGAACTGGCCAAAGGCAGTCTGCAAAGAGAGAAGGTTCAAGATATTCGACATGGGAGTGGGTGCTCTTTCAGGAATCTCGGATTCTGAGGTGCCCGTGGTTCAAGCTGTGTACTCCAGCATGAAAGGGCTGATCAAAATCCACAATCCAAGTGTCGTTGTCGCTGTTTCCGATATCGATCCTCACGTGAAGAAAGCTTTGAAGACGGCATTAGAGGCAGCTTCAAACAGCTCAACCCTGGTTCTTCTGCCAATCCCTTCTGTGCCAAAGGTTCTTTGGATGGCTGATCTCCGGTCCACAGCATTGCCAAGTAAGCCTCACTTCAAAATTACTCAAAACCTCTGTATACTACTCTTTTTAAGTCTCTAATCACCCTCAATTTGTGGAATTCAGACTGGAACAGAATGAGGATATCCATCAACATAATCACCCAAAACCGCGCGCATTCATTGACAAGGCTTCTCAATTCCCTTAGCAATGCGTACTATCTCGGGGATGAAGTCCCCATCACCTTCAACATCGACAGCAAGGTCGATGAGGCAACCATAAAACTCGTTAGCTCGTTCAATTGGGCTCACGGCCCCAAAACCCTGAGGCGACGAATCATCCAGGGAGGCTTAATTCGTGCCGTCAGCGAGAGTTGGTACCCTTCATCCGACGATGACTATGGCCTTCTCCTAGAAGATGACATTGAAGTCTCCCCTTACTACTACCTCTGGATCAAATATGCCCTCTTAGCCTACCACTATGATCCCCAAGTCTCCCTCCCCGAGCTCGCCTCCATCGCCCTCTACACGCCCCGTTTGGTGGAGGTGGTGAAGGAGAGGCCTAAATGGAACCCCACGGAGTTCTTCAAACTCATCCATCCAAACACGCCTTATCTCCACCAGCTGCCCTGCAGCTGGGGAGCAGTCTTCTTCCCCAAGCAATGGAGAGAATTCTACGTCTACATGAACATGAGATTCACCGAAGATGCCAAGCAGAATCCAGTCCAAATCCCTAAGTCCAGAACAAACGGATGGCAGGCTTCCTGGAAGAAATTCTTGATCGATATGATGTATCTCAGAGGCTATGTCAGTCTGTATCCGAATTTCCCCAATCAGGCGAGCTTTTCGACCAATCACATGGAGCCAGGGGCTCACATCGCTGCTAAAGACAATGTCCTGAATCACAACAAGTCCGATTTCGAGGTGCCGCTGCTGAAGGAAGATTTCAGGGCTTTGTTGCCCGGCGGGAAGCTGCCCCCGGCTTCAAAACTGCCGTCGCTGAACCTGTTCAACCAGGCGGTGTCCCTGAAGGGGCTCAAGGCTGCCGGAGCGAAGCTAGGGCAGGACGTGATCGGATGCAGCCCTTCGGAGGTGGTGGCGGTGGATCACGAGACTGGTTTGCCTTCTCGTTGCGCTCGATTCTGATCACTTGAGTTTGGGTTTCTTGTTGATTGATGATCATTCTTTTGATTCTCCTGGAACATTTGTTGATGCAATTCCGATTTCTACGAATTCAACGTTGTGTGGATGAGGCTTGGATGGAGTCGCTGGCCTGGCCTCTGTATTTGTATAGATTCTTCATCTAATTGATGAGGAATGAGTACTACATTTACATTACATTGTTAATGAAATGCAGCCAAATTTGACACTCTCTACTCCATTCATTATCTCTTATTATGATAGCAATCCATCGGGTTTCAACCCAGAATCCTCTTTCTTTCAATCAATTTTTTTTTTTTTAAAAAAAAATTCTCAATAATAGAATGAAGTTTCATATTTTGTTCCCATTTTATGAGGCTGTTATTATCAGTCAATGTCTCCCGTTAACTGCTCATGTGTTTTCGGGTGGAAAATATTAAAACTAATTATATAATGGCAAACTTTTCATGGATCCGTGGGTCCTTTGCTTCTCTTCTCCCAGTTCCGGCAATGGCATACGCTCTTCGGTTTGCCCATGGCAGCGGCAACAGCTGCTGGTCCTTTCTTCATCGAGCAGCAGCTAAGTTGAAGGAAGAAAACATAGGATGTGCAAACTCGCTGCACACATCACATTGTTTATTTGAAAGCCTGCATCGCGGGAAGACCCAAAGAGAGAACGAAATCCATCATTATTATAGGAGGGAGAAGACTCCTGTGTGTAGCAGCAACCATAGAACCGTCGCTTGCAATAGCAGAAGAGCCCTCTGTCGACCTCGACCACCGGAGAAGAAGCACCTGCAGGTCCGCCGCCAAACACCAGACCACCAGCTAGCAGCCTTCACCCTATATTATATATATTCCACTTCTGCTTGCTTTAGTTCTGTTCTTCTACTAACATTATCAACAACACGAGCAGCCGCGAACCAGCTTGATTTTCTTTTAACTTCTCTCAAAATTGTCGCAGCAATGAAAGATCTTTTTGTTCCATTTTCTGTTGCATTCTAATTTTTTTGTTTTTTAATTGTGCCTTGCGGCCAACAGACATATATAGACATATCTATACCGTTAGGAATACAGATAGTATAGATGCATATATAATATAGAAATAACTTGCTTGATACAAGAATATCAATTCTAACCCACTACAGAACAAAAAATATAAATTACAATATTTAACTTCAGACCACAACAGCTGAATACGGATATAAACAGTAATAGAAACTTCTAAATAGCAACAACTCGAACTTATAAATAACAACAACAGGCGAACAATAGCAGATGTTACCAGACCGAACAACAAAGTAGGGAAAACTGTTGAACAGCAACGCTCGTAGCTGGAATGACAAAAAAACATGAACAAAACTTATGAAATGTGGAGAAGGCAGGAATAGAAGTAGGTTGAGTCGCATTTTACATTATCTTGAAGACAGTTAGCGCACTGCACCGGCGACAAGCAAACTACGACAACTGTCTTAGTATGATGAAACGAAATCTCCGGTGAACGGCAACCATGAACAATTGGAGCTAGCAGAACTCAAGACGGGCTTACTCTCAGTGAAGAAAACTTGAGATGAAAGACAAAACTTGAGAGGAGAGAAAAACGTGAAAGCTTATGGAGGAATGGAAAACTTCACACCCAAAAATGAGCCAACACAACCAATATATATAGGCACCCCATCGACTTAGCAATGAAGGAAACTTAGAGACCAAGCCAATCTAGAAGAACTTGGGGGGCCAAGCAAGAAAGAAAAATAAAAATAAAAACCACACACACACACACTTCCAACATATACATACATATATGGATATATTGAAGAAACCCTATCATCACTGCAAGAGTAGGGCTTGCCTATTGAAGCTCTGTTTCAGTCCGAAGGGTTTGCAACTGATGATGGAAAATAAGAAAAGAAATTGGAAAGTTGGACAGGAAATTGAAAGAGGACGAAGAACGGGAGAAACCCCCCGGCAGGTCGGCACGTTGTTTCCATGTTCTCGAAGAGATTCATCAACAAGAAGGTGCAAACATGCATGTCGGCTTCTGATGGATGGCATCTGGGCAGCCGGTTATTGAAGAAGTTGGAAAAGGCTGAAGTTGAGAAAGATAGAGAAATGATATATGGAGGCAGGCATGGAAACACTACATAATTTTGGGAACGGGTCTTCTTCTTCACTGCAATATGAGTGTTTGGCTTTGTGCAGGCCAGGTCACCGATACTGTGCCAACTGCCATGTGGGCAATGTTATATATATATAGATAATCTAACATACTACAAACACCAAAAATAACATTTAGATTAATGCGAAAAAAAATACAAGTTACTTCCACCCATTGTCGTTTTCTTCAGTATTAGTATTGGCTCTTTCAAGCTCTCAAACACCCCAAGTGATGGTGTATGATGAAGAAAATGGATAATAAACTTAGGGACCAAAACCATGGATTTATACAACGTTCTTCCATCAAGAATGCGCATCCATTACCACCTTCAATCAATGAGAAAACATAATCATAAGAGCATATGGGCCAAAAGTAATCAAGAGGTTACTTTACAGCCTATAACCATTATATAAGTTTGGGCCACAATTAAGGAACTTTACATTCTCCCACTTGGTCCAAATGTATAACTTGATGTCTTAACTTAATCTCATTGATTGTCATTTCTCAAGAAATAAATATATGAATCATAGCGGTAAGTCTTCTAACAATGAGTATTACCTTCCATGTATTACAATGCATTCAGTTTCTCAAAAATTATACTTCATGTGGCAACATTACTTAATGAATAAACCTTATGTTCATTCTTGGTCCTATATAGATGTGTTTTCTCAAATAAATTAAGGTGCACATGAATGTGAAAAAATATCATAATAAATAAGAGTTTCATTCATATACTAAATGTATACAATTACATAGTGGAACCAAGTCTCATTTTGTCTACATGATCCTTGAATTTTAATGGTGGCATGCCTTTAGTCAAATGATCAGCGATCATCAACTTAGTACTAACATGCTCAATCAAATTATCAACGATCATCAACTCAGTATTAACATGCTCAACGACCACTTTCTTTCCTTTAACACGTTTTGTTGGTCCCTTAAGAGGTGGTGAATTGAATGATTAAAATTTTTCTCAATTTTAATAAATATTCTCGATTAATGATTTTATAAAAAATATATATTTGATAAATATAATAAATTATATTTGAGATTAATAATAAATGTAAACCACAAGATATAACAAAAATAAATACAATGAGGCACAAGATAATTTATAATGGTTCGGTGTCTTTACATACACCTAGTCCACTCTTCCAAGGTCTAACCACCCTTGGGGTTCCACTAAAATAATTTCACCAATATTTCTACACTAGCTCACCTTGGAAACTATATACACACCTAGATTACAATTTTTAGAGACAAATTATACACCCATATCCTTCATATCAAAATTTTTAGAGAGGAATTGATTTACCTCATGTAGAAAACTCTTATCATTGGCTGCAAGCAAAATGTCATCCACATATAAAACAAAAAAACAAATCTTACTCTCACTAACCTTTTGGTATATACATTAATCCATGGGGTTCTCAAAAAATTCAAATGAAGAAATTACTCCATGAAATCTAAAAAATCATTGACGGGATGCTTGTTTTAGACCGTATTTGGATTTCTTTAACTTGCAAACCAAATGCTCACCATCACTAGAAAGGAATCCTTCAGGTTGTTCCATATAAACCTCCTCCTCTAGGTCTCCATTAAGAAAAGCTATTTTCACATCCATTTATTACAACTTAAGATCAAAATCTGCTATTGATGCCAAAATAATGGACAGTTAATATTTCTTAGATACCGGAGAAAAGGTCTCTGTATAATCGATTCCTTCCTTCTGAGTGAATCCCTTAGCAACGAGTCTTACCTTGTATCTCTTAATGTTACCTACTGAGTCATTTTTAGTCTTAAAGACCCATTTACAGCTAATGATTTTTGCATCATGAGACAACTCAACAAGATCCCAGACTTCATTACTCTTCATAGAACTCATCTCTTCCTTCATAGCATTATACCATAATTCTGACTCTTTGTAACTCATAGCCTGAGAAAATGACTTGGGATCATTTTCGACCTCAATGTCAGATTCTTGTAGGTACACTATATAATCACTAGGAATTGCTGACCTCCTAGTTCTAGTGGATCTCCTTAATATTATATCAACATCTTCCTAAAAAGCTTGTGATTCAACTGGTTGTTCAGGAGGTGCTAGTAATTACTAAACCACTGGATCCACAAGAATGTTGTCAGCAGCTTGTGGAATTTCATTGATTGGTTGTTCAACACCAGTTGGAACTTGAGGGGTGTTGTGAACTATAATCAATCTATCACCTAAGGTGGAAGGTTGAGGTTCTAAATGATCATGTTCGGGAACATTGTTCCTGATTTGATCTCTCCCATCGATCAAGTCATTCTCAAGAAACTTAGCATTTCTTGATTCCACAATCCTAGTGCTATGAAATGGATAATAAAATTTGTATCCCTTAGACCTTTCAATATATCCAACTAAAAACCCACTAATGGTCCTCGAGTCCAACTTCTTCTCTTGCGGATTATAAATTCTCATTTCAGACGGGCATTCCCAAATGTGCATATGTCGCAAACTCAATTTCTAACCTTTCCATAATTCAAAGGGCATCTTTGGAATATCCTTGGTTGGAACCCGGTTTAATATATACACAATCTTCTTTAGTGATTCAGTCCACAATGATTTAGGAAGACTGGAGTTGCTAAGCATACTTTCGTACCATGTCCAATAATGTCGATTTCTTCTTTCTGCCACACCATTTCGGTCTGCTGAACCAAGCATGGTGTATTGAGCAACTATTCAATGCTCTTAAAGAAACTTAGTGAACGGACCAGGTGTTTGTCCATCATGAGTGTATCTACCGTAATATTCTTCACATCTGTCTGATCTCACGATTTTTATTTATTTTCATGATTTTTATTTATTTTCCACATTGTTTTTCTACTTCAACCTTAAATACCTTAAAGATGTTTAATGCTTCGTTTTTATTATGAAGCAAGTAGAGATACATATATCGTGAGTAGTCATCAATAAAGGTGATGAAATATTTCTGACCATGTGATTCCATCTCTAGACTACATATATCAGTATGTATGATTTCTAATATGTTTGAACTCTTATTGGCACATTTCTTAGACTTGTTGGTTTGTTTTCCCTTAATGCAGTCCACACAAGTTTCAAAATTAGTAAAATCTAAAGTACTAATGTAACACCTCACTTCTTTAGAGTGTTAGGTAACGTGAGATTCCGGGGATATAAATTTTTTCCAAATAAAAACCCATCACAAAAACCATTCCCCGAAGATCCCGTTACACCTTCTCAGTATATCAACTATGAACCATCAATAAACTAAGATAGGTTCACCAACACAAATACGAAAACTAGATCGAAACCTTAACAGGTCATAACCGAAACCACTTTATTTATAATATAAAGTCAAACCAACATTTACAAGACGTCCTCAAAATAAACAACATTATTGAAAGCGACATATTACAAGCTATCAACTAATCGTCGTCACTCCTCGGCAATTCTCTTTCCTTTCGCACCGCTGCCTTTACTTGGAACGTTTGAATATTCTAGGGATATAGTCCAAATTAGATGATGAATCATCTAAGTGAGAGTTCAAAACACATTTTTCATGAATGAATACAAGACATGAAATAAACCAATACACCCGGTAAGCCCTAGCCCAAGAGAATCCCCAGCGTTTAACCCTACCACGGGAAAAGAGCAATCTCTCTAAAAGCTACGCCATCATATCAACTCGACGACACGACGCGATTCTAGCTTAAATGGGGCTGCCAACACATCTCACCAGATTATGTTGCCACCTTAAGAATCCAGGAAACACCATATAATCCCAACTCCAAAATTTCACATGGACCACCTAGTCATCCTAGTGCAACTTCCCTGGCCAAACGGCCTGACACGAAAACCAAGGCAGTTATCTTGACATGCACACTAGCATCAGATACCCCTATTATTCCGCCATGCCCTTGGAGAATTACAACTACACTATCCAGACAACATCCTAGACTGACATCCCACATGAACAACACAGTATGGACCACCTGGCTGTCCTAGTGCAACTTCCCTGACCAAACGATCTGGCACGGAAACCAATGCGGTTATCCTGACATGCATACCAGCATCAGATACCCCTTTTATTCCGTCACGTCCTTAGAGAATTATGGCTACACTATCCAGACAACATCCGAGGCTGACATTTCATACGTACACAAAAACGCAAGACAATGTCACATTTCACAATTCAAAGCATCATATAAACAACATTTTATAAAATGCAATGCACAAGTTCAAAACGTTTAGGGATGAACCTCCTTCATAAAACCAACCGTCACCGGTTACCGTTTCAATGCACAAAGCCATTTTGCATGAAATCTCCACATGTTTAGATAGAACAAGCACAACAAATCAAGTTTTGGGGGCAAACACTCACCTCAAACGCCTCAAATCTTGTGTCGAACCTCGATTTTTGTGCAACTCCTCAAGTATTTTGACCAAACCACCTTCTTACATGCCCTCACGTGCTGCCCAAGTGCTCTACGCATGTGATGCTTCGTGTATGCTTAAAAAGCCCTCTATCCACTAAACCAAAGCACTCTTGTCTAGCACGAACTTCTCACAATTTCGAATGAGAAACCTTTAGCCATGAACCTCTATTTATAGGTTTTGGAAACTTAGCCACCAAGAAACATATATTTTGCAATCATTTCAAATTTTCCAAAATCTTTTCAATCATTCCAAATCTTCTAAGATCTTCTGCAATAATTGTAAATCTTCCAAGATATTATATAATTATTATCAAATCTTCTAAGATATTCTGCAATCATTCTAAATCTTCTAAGATATTATAAAATCATTACCAAATCTTCTAAGATATTCTGCAATCATTGTTATCCGAATCAAATCTTATTCAAATCAAATTTTTATCCAAATCAAATCATATCCAACAAAATCATATCCAATCAAATCTTATCCAAATCTTATCCTTAGAGTCATCATTAGCTTTCATCTTATTTCTAACGTTATCATAAGGCTTCATCTTATCTCTAACGTTATCATGAGACTTAATCCTTATCTCTAAAGTCATTTATGAAGCTTTTCTTGAATCTCCCAAACGCACCTAGTAAAAAGGTTTCAAAAATTATATTTTGGCCTGAACTTTTGGATAATTACACTTAGACCCTTTTCAACATGGTCCCCGGGCTAATTTTTATTTGCATTTTAGTCCTTGAAAAATAGACTAATTACGCTAATGCCCCTAATTTTTAGGTAAATTACATTTTTACCCGAACATCAAAAATTACAATTTTGCCTCTGGCTCAAAAATTGAACTTTTATCTCTAAACATCCACAATCCCTTAAAACATTCTATTTCTTCAAGTATCTAAATCTAAAAACCTCAAGTATTACATCCCTTACGTTCATTCGATTTTCTCAACCTGGTAGATAGTTGTACTGAAAATTATTCCTGATCCAACTTCTTTTGATGCCTAAAATCATAACTCGTATTACTCGTCATTACCATATTATTTTCCTTGGCTATCTAGGGTCCGGGGTACTCCATTTGTCTAATTCGGCAATTAGTTAAATAAATTCTCAAATTGATTTTCAGTTCCTTGAACTTACTTGACATTTTGCAATATGGGGTATTACAACTAATGTAACATCCCGCATCGAACAATAGGAATGATCGGAACAACTTACCTTAATCGGCCTACGCGAACTTCCCAGATGGGTCACTCATCTTTGGATTTCTCCAAGTCAAGCACGCTTAACTTGGGAGTTCATTGCCTGCATTCAGCCCAAAAGATATCCAGCTGGTGTTGTTTTCTTCCTTACTTATCCTCGATATATACTACTCTTCTCTGGGCTCTTGAGGTATTACATTCTCTCCCCCTTGAGCACATGACGTCCTCGTCATGCGACCTTACAACTGGTCCCAAATCTCCCCAATTTGCATGGTCGTTGTGGAATTTGCCTAAGGTGCCTACACGCACCCCCCTTAGGGACTCAGCGTCCTTGCTGAGGTTTGCCTTACCACCGGGCTCAGAGGCTCGGGGGTCGACTCTGATACCACCTGTAACATCTCGCATCGAGCGATAGGAAGGACCGAAACAACTTACCCTAATGGGCCTACGTGAACTTCCCAGGAGGGTCACCCATCTTTGGATTTCCCTGGTCAAGCACGCTTAACTTGGGAGTTCCTTGCCTGCATTCAGCCCAAAAGGTATCCAACTGGTGTTGTTTCCTTTCTTACTTATCCTCGATATATACTACTCTTCTCTGGGCTCTTGGGGTATTACAACTAAGTACCCCATCATTCATTAATCTTTTAATTCTCTCTATGGAGATATATCCTAATCTCCGATACCATAATGAAGAGGAGTCCTCATTAATAATACACCATTTAGTACCAGTATGAACATGCATTGAATTGTAAGTGGCATTGTCTTGTAAATTAATAAGATAAAGACCATCAAACAAAATACCATTCCCAACACAATTCGTATGATAAAATAAACTGAATGATGTGTTTGAAAAATTTAAGGAATATCCCAAAGGTACAAGTCTGAAAACTGAAATCAAGTTTTATGAAAAACTTGAAACATAGAAGGTCCTTTTCAATTTTAAAACAAAACCATTACTTAAAGTCAAAACACACATCCCTATAGCCTCCACATGTGAGCCCATTTTGTTTCCAGATAAGATGTTTTGCTCACTT
The DNA here is from genome assembly GCF_014633365.1 of Diospyros lotus. Classification (NCBI taxonomy): domain Eukaryota; kingdom Viridiplantae; phylum Streptophyta; class Magnoliopsida; order Ericales; family Ebenaceae; genus Diospyros; species Diospyros lotus. The sequence goes on along the minus strand of NC_068338.1, from coordinate 30,698,426 downwards.
CCCACTGGTTTCCTTAGGTTTTGCATACCCTGTAAAGAGTTTATAACATGGATTGTAGAACCAGAGTCAATCCACCAGGTGTTAAAATTAACATTAACCATATTAGATCCATAACAAACAAACGAGGTTGGATTACTTTTATCCTCAATCCATTTCTTGAATTTAGTGCAGTCCTTCTTCATGTGTCTCTTCTTTTTACAGAAGAAACACTTGCACTCCTTCTTGATATTAGCCTGGGGTGGTATATTACCTTTTCCCTTATGATTGGCATGAGGTTTGCCTTTTCCCTGTGTTGTAGTCAACATTACATTTTCACCATGCTCCATCATAAGCCTCCCTCCCTCTTAAACACACATGGTTATTAATTCATTGATTGACCATTTATCCTTATGTGTGTTTTACGAGATTTTGAATGGCCCGTATTGTGGTGGAAGAGTGTTCAGGATATAGTGCACCAAAAAGGAATCAAACATTGTAACCTCGAGTTTCTTAAGTTGAGCTGCAATGTCCCTCTTCTGCATGATGTGCTCACACACACCTTTCACGCTAGTAAGCCTTAAGGATAAGAATTTCATAATTAGGGTGTTTGCCAGTGCCTTATCTGAAGTGATGAATTGATCATCAATGGATTTCAGCCAATCCCGGACCTTTTCATGCTGATCGACAGAACCACGTATACCAACCAAAATTTTAGTCTTAATGAACATCACGCTGAGGCGATTAGATCGCTCTCATCGTTCATAAAACGCGATGTCCGCTGCAGTGCTGGTATCAGTGATTGCTAGTGGCTCGTCTTTCCTAATAGCATAATCAATGTCCATCCACCCTAAATGGAGAAGAATTCTCTCCTTCCATATCTTAAAGTTATCACTCGTTAATTCAGGAATATAGCAACGAATAACAGAGAAATTAGCAAGTTATGAAGCTGCATAAATATCATAAATGCTTATGTCAAAATTTGAGATCTAATTAAATAAATTATATGTTTTACCAATGTAAATCATACATGATTGAATCTAATGACATAAAAATTGCATGTGGGCTAAATTTTTAATTCAAGCAGATTCATTTGCTTATTATGATAGAATTATCAAATTATGTACTTAATTCAAGATTTATAGGTACATTAATTCTATCAAAAAAAACTTTATGATAAAACCATTAAATTATATATTATCTCATAATTCTTGCGGAAATATTATGAGAATAATTTGATATTTTATCCTAATTAATTATATAAATAAATATAATAAAAGTTCATGTGGGATAAAATTTATTATATTAAGTGTAATTAATTACAATTAATGTCTATGAATCTTCATGTAATCCCAAATATATAATTTTATTTAATTAAGGGTGTTGTGGTTAATCCTTAATTATTTAAAATTATATGGATCACTAGACATTTAAATATTATGCATAAAACTAAATTTTATGCAAATAATCTAAATTGCATGATTTAACTATGCACAATATGTTATCTCATGCATAAAAATAATATTGTATAATTAAATCATAATATTATGCACATATTATTTTAATAAATTTATTCAACATATTGCATAAATTAATATAGAATGAATAAATTTAACTCATGCAAATAGGTTGAAGCAAATAATCACAAAGTTCCTGTAAATTTTTTTTATAACAGAAATGGGCCAGCAGTTATTCTCAATTTTGCAGGCCTAATAATGGATTAAACATACAACCCAATATTTAAAACATTAAATGGCCCATGAATGAAATAGGTTCAAATTGAACCGCCGGTTCCGGTTCATGAACCGCCGGTTCCGGTTCAAGAAATCTTTGAACCTGAACCGAACCGCCCAAGGGCGGTTTGGGACGGTTCAATTCCGGTTCCGGTTCGTGCCAGTTCGGTCAACGGTTTGGACCGATTCGGTCAACAGTTTGAGCCGGTTCGGTCAACGGTTCCGGTTCAAATCGAATTTTTTTAATTTTTTTTAAATATTGTTGTATTCAATTTTGGTCCTTGTTCCGTTGTTCGGTTCGGTTTGGTTTCGATTTTTAATTGTTAAATGTAATTGTAAATATAAATATTCTCAACCATATTTTTAATAAAAAAACACTACTAAAAATTGAAGAAATATAAGTAATAATTTCATTAAAAATAATTAAAACAACTAAACAAGTATGTAATACAAGTAATTAATTTTTACAAATGTGAAAAATAAAAAATAAAAAATAGAATTAGACTTAATTTCATTAAAAAATAATTACAACAAAAATGTAATACAAGAAATTAATTTTTACAAATGTGAAAAAAAATAAAATATGGACTTGGATGAGTTGGATCCTACGCATCTTCATTGGAGTCGGAAGTCGCCGTTGTTGAACCATCATTAACCCATTCGTCAGATGATGATGAATGGATAAGTTCTTCTTGACGTCGCATGTTAGCTCTTTCCCAATCATCGAGGCAAACTTGAGCTTCCAATGATTCTGGAGCCAATCTTGATCTTCTTTCGTCCAAAATGTTGCCTCCACTACTGAATGTTTGTTCAACGGCTACAGTTGAAGCTGGAACTGCAAGAAGTTGACTTGCAATAATTGCAAGAGTTGGAAATGTCTCCTTGTGCCTTTTCCACCACTCCAAAATTTCAAAATTTAAACCTGTATCATCACCAAACTCAAAAACTGTGGTTTGATAAGTTTCGAGCTCCGAATGTGAGCTCGATCTAGGTTTTTTCCTCCTTTGATCTAAAAATTTATGACCCCATTTCATTGGTTGGGAGGAAGAGGAATGCGAAGCCATGGATGGAAATGATTATTCACTACTAGGAGCAATAACATATGCTTCATATAATTGATTGCATAAAGTTCTAACCTTAGAAATTATAATATTCACATCAATTTCTTCATTATTTTCTAATCCTAACAACGAATAATAGTTAGACAAACACTCAATTAAACCATCAAATTTACACCTAGGATCAAATACCATAGTAACAAGAGAAATTTCAGGAATAAATTGATAATAACGTAACCATTTTTCTCTCATTTCTAAAACAGCATGACAAATTTCTTCAACATTAATTCCTTCAATTAATACACCGGCCACATTCATTGCTTCTATTAAAAATTGATGTGAAGTTGGTTTATAAACACTACTAAGTGTATGAGTAGCATCATTAAAAATTCGTAAAATATTCAAAATTGAACTACAAACATTCCACATAGTTGGAAAAATAGGATATTGTGGAATATAATTTGCTACAAAAGAACACAATAAATCTTTATATTCAAAAGATTGATTAAGTAATTTAAAAGTTGAGTTCCAACGAGTAGGGACATCTTTTGAAAAACGTTTTGGGGTTTGACCATTGGAGGTGCAAAAATGTGCCCATGCTTTTGCAGTTCGAGGGTGTACCCAAATATAAGAAATAACATTTCTAATTGGATCTAAATAAGAATTAAGTGACTTAATACCATCTTGAACACATAAATTTAAAACATGGCATGCACATCTAACATGAAAAAATCTTCCACCAAAATTTGGTTGGCAAATTCTTTTCAATTCATTAATAGAAGCAGTATTAGCCGATGCATTATCAAAAGAAATTGAAAAAATTCTATTAACTAATCTATATTCTTGTAAAATTTGTTGAATTAATCTACAAATATTTTCAGCATTATGACTTTCATCAAAACATCGATACGCAAGAATTCTTTTTTGTAAAACATAATTTTCATCAACCCAATGACAAGTAATACCTATATATGAATGAGTTTGCCAATGATCACTACAAATAGAAACATTAATATTATTGTTTTGAAAATATGTTATCAATTCAATTTTTGAGTTTTTAAACAATTTTAACAAATTCATTTTCAAAGTATTTCTAGGAATTGATTTAAAACTAGGATTAACAAAGTTTTGACAAAATCGAGTAAAACCTAATTTTTCACCAAAACTAAAAGATAAATGATCAATTGCTACCATTTCAGCTAAATCAGACCTACAATTAGCTTCATTATAATGAAATAATTGAGGAGAGTTTGAAGAGGTAGCAAACCCGGATATTTGTGTTTGATCGCGGCTCAATCCAACCTTGAGCGGGTGCTTTGTTTGCAAATGTCGGGCGAAAGTACTATATCCACCTCCTTGCTTGAATTTGTATACCTGATTACAATAATTACAAGATACATCAAATTTACCATCTCCTTTTGGTGTTTTCTTGAAATGAATATTAAAAATATCAGAAGTAGAAATTTTTTCACCTCCCTTTTGTTGAGTTTCACTCTCTTGTGTTTGAAAATTTTGAGCTTCAAACTCAACATTTTCAACATTTTCAAAATTTCTACCTTCACTTGCCATTTTTTTGAAAAAAGTATGATAATAAAAAAATATAATAATGATAAAATAATATAGTAACAAGTAATAAATAATTAACAATATAATTGAATAAATTGATAAATAACAAAATGAGAAGATTGAAGAAATTGAAATTGAAATATTAAATGAGAGACAAAATTGAGAGAATAATAGCTTGAGACTTGAGAGAGAGAGAGAGAGAGAGAAAGTGTGAAAAATGAGTGGGGGAGGGAAGGGTATATATAGATAGGAATTATAAAATTAAAAAAAAAATTAATAAAATTGGCTTGGGGGGGTGGCAGCCAACGGTCCAATTTTGGACCGTTGGGGGAGGGGGGGCACGGCGGGGGGGTTTTCCGGTTCCACGGAACCGGAACCGCGGAACCTTGAACCGAAACCGAACCGAATTTCACCGGTTCAGTTCGGTTCCGATTCCGGTTCCGGTTCGGCCGGTTCCGGCCGGTCCGGTTCAATTTTGGCCATGTCTAGGTTCAATAATAGAGCAAACCCAATAGTTAATTAAAACAGCTCACTCAATTGTTAAATTAAAACATGAGTCCATGAAAAAAAAACAAGCCCATTGAAATAAAACACCAGCCCATGAAATGTAGGTCTATTGAATTAAAACACCAACAGTGTACAGTGTCGTCTTCAACCTCCAGCCGGGTCATTTTGACCTGTTTTGAAAACCCAGTTAAATCTCATGATTTCAGCCATAAAAATTGATGATTTAAATTGTAGATTGCTCACAAAACAACTTCTCAAATATTTCTAAACTTAAATCATCAAAATATGTCACAACCATGTAGATTTAATCAAAACGTTAACATATATTCTTGCTGGAAAAAATTTCAAAATATTGAAAATGTCATGGCAAGGGCTAACAATGGCTCTGATACCAACTGTTAGATATTTATATATAGATGATCTAACATGCTACAAACACCAAAAATAATATTTAGATTAATGGGAAAAATAAATGAAAGTTATCTCCAGCCATTGTTGTTTTCTTCAGTTCTAGTATTGGCTATTCCAAGCTCTCAAACACCCCAAGTGATGGTGTATGATGAAGAGAATGGATAATAAGCTTAGGGACCAAAACCATGGATTTATACAATGTTCTTCCATCAAGAACGTGCACCCATTACCACCTTTAATCAATGAGAAAACGTAATCATGAGAGCTTATGGGCCAAAAGTAATCAAGAGATTACTTTACAGCCTATAGCATTATATACGTTTGGGCCACAACTAAGGAACTTTACAGGCAATGGTTAATGCTAGTTTACTGGAAAGCCTCAGCTTCGTAGAGAGACTTATCAAGGAATCAGAATGGCAAAAATGTTCTCTTGCCTGTAATCTTCAATCTCTTCTCTTTCTCTTTCCTAGGTTGCCGCCCCAACAAGCTCTAGCACTCGCTCTCACCTTCCTCGCACCAACCGTCGCTGGAGCTTATTGTCGTTGTAAGCTCTAGCACGCCTTCCTCGCACAGAAGACGGCAGCAAGTGCTGGAGCTTGTTGGAGGCGACGAGCATAGGAAAGGGAAAGAAATGAGAGAGAAGGTTACAGGCAAGCAAGTAAGAGAGTTTTTTTGTTATTTTGGTCATTCTCGATAAGTCTTTATGTGAGGCTCTCGGGTAAAGTAGCCAGGTTGTTGGAGAGTTTGAGCCTCGTAGAGAGACTTATTGAGAGGAGTCAAAATGAAAAAAATGTTCCTTGCCTGCAATCTTCTTTATTTTCTCTCTCTTCTTTTCATAACCGTCACCTCCAGCAAGTTCAAGCACTCGCTATCGTCTTTCTCACATCGATTATCACTACATCAACGAGAGGCGACACAAGAAAGGCAACGATAGGTGCTAGAGTTTGCCGGAGACAACAGTAATGGGAAGGGAAGAGAAATAAGAGAAGATATTGCAGGTAAACAGGTTAGGGGGTATTTTTATCATTTTTGTCCCTCTCAATAAGTTTTTATGTGAGGCTCTCGAGCAAAGTAGTCAGGCAATACACCTCACCAGCTAACGAAAGACAATGATGAGATGACCACCTTATAAAATCGAAACCAAACATAAACTTCATTCTAAAATTAAAATTTTTTAAAAGACTTTACATCTAAATAAAAAGAAAATTATATGTAAATAAAATAAAATAAAACTATTTAAATTGAAGACCTTATACCTGCCTTTGGTTAGGAATTTTTTTTTCATGCCTTTAGTTGAAAGACTAACTTACTAATCAAGATATTAATCATTATCACTATTTTAAAGGTCACGTAATTCTCATTTTTTTAACACTTTAAGTGGTAATGTAATTTTCATTTTAGATCGAATGCGACCCATCACCCAAAACTTTGATTTTGTGATTAATCTTACTTTTGTGTTCTTTTTATTCAATTTTTTTAATAAAATAAACATATAAAAGTGATAGATAAGAGTAAACATATGAGAAGAGTGACAAAAAATTGTTAACCAATTTAATATTTTTAATGAATAAAAATAAGCCAAATCCATAAATTTTCCCTTAAATTTTACATAAAAAGTCTACCATTATCCTAAACTTCAAATTTGATCTATTAAATATTTAATCTTTATAATTTATATCTATTGACTACATAATCTACTTTAAATTAATACGTGAGTTACACACAATGTGAGATGAAAAAAATAAAAATAGAAGAAAAATCGACCAAACCTACCCTTCCTTTTGCCTTTGACCGTCATCTTCATTCCCGTCTCCTGTCTCTCTTGTATACCCAAATAGAAGAATTGAATCTTTGGCCAGCTATCACCGTCTCGACCGATCTCGATAGTTACATGCGATGCGAGCCAGGGAAAAGAAAAACTAAAGAAAGGAAAAACAAAAGAAGAATTGACCAAACAGATATTTCATTTTGTCTTCGATTGTCGTCTTTGCTCTTATTTCCCATATCTCGTCAACCCGAATGGAAGGAGCTAGTTTCTCATCGGTTGCCGCCATCTTGATCGATCCTAACCCTTTCTTTTTTTTCCAACCGACGACCTGTGAGTCACAACCGACCCATCTTTCCTCTTTTTCTACCAGCAACTCGTGACCAACCCACCATTCTTCTTTCTCTTTGCTTCAACCAGCGACCCTTGATTGACCTATATAAATCTCTATCCTCTTTGTTCCAACCAACGACACACAACTTATCTATTGGTGAGTTTGTAATATGGTGGTTACTAAACATAGTGTTTTACTACTTTATTTTTACGTATTTAATGACATGTCTATTACACATTCAATATTAATTATAAATTAGGTAGTCAATATAAATAAATTATAAAAATCAAACATTTAATAGGTCAAATTTAAAATCAAAGAAATGATAAAGTTTTCATATAAAATTTGAGACAAAAATATGAAGTTGCGATTAAAAATATAACTTCATTTTGAATTGCAACCATCAATGGCATGGGGCCGTTGGACCCCATAGATGTACCTCAAAGTTAAAGCACTTGGTATAAAAGTGAATTCTACTTTTGAATTGTATTATTAATAAAAGTAAAAAAAAAAAAAAAACTCAAAAACAATTTATAATTATTATTATTTAATATATTAGTAATCTATTTATTTTTTTAAGTAACGTTCGTTAAAATAAACAAGATAAGGGATTATTAAAATAAAATTAGAATACTTTTTGGACTAAAATATGAAATGATTAAAATAAAGTTGTAAAATATTTCAAAATTTCTATGTTTGTTAAATTTTTAAAAATTTATTGAGAATTATTTTTTTTCTATTTGCTTGTTAAATGCATATGATAAGTATCGAAATAATATTTTTTGCTAAAATATCTCTATTATCAAATTCATTTAAAATTGTATGTTAATATCAATAATAAATTTATAATTGAAATAGTGTTTTATTATCGATGTGAATTGCCAAAAAAAATTAAAATTAAAAATAGTGTTTTATTTTCTAAATTCATGTTCAAAAATAAATTATAAAAAGATTTCAAAAATATAAATAATTATTGGTAGAATTATAATAATTCTGCTTAGATAATTAAAAATTGCTAAAACATATTTTCATAATAAATAATAAAATATAAATTGAATAAAATAATTTAAAAAATTGATGAAAGAAATTTGTATTAGATAATAAAATATATAGAGAGAGAGCAATTTAAAATTTAAAAATATATTAAATGATATTAATTATTCTACAAGGATATATGAGTAATTTGGATTTATTTATAAAATATTAAATAAATTTATTTATATAAAATCAAATAAGAAGTTATCGGATAATTTTTTTAAAAAAATTAATAAATTTAATAAATATATTACAAATAATAATTATTTCTAATATTTTTTATATCTAACATTTTTTATCTTATATCTTACAGCATCTTACTCTAAAAGATATATACACTTGTCACCTGGTTGGAGGCCTGAAGCCTGTGTGGTAAAGTCCAAAAGTGCTCAAGGGCCAACCGCGAAAAGGCCTGGCCACCAAAGGGACAGGCTGTCCAAAATGGCCGGCTGGCCAGATCAGCTATGGTGCCACCGCGTGGTTGGGAGTATATCAAAACAGTAAACTGTTTCATCATTTCCAAACGGAATTAATTTAGGACTCCTCGCCCATTCTTCAATTACAGGTGAGCCATCGCAATTGCACCGCCCCGGATCAACTAAAATTTAAGTTCAGCTAAAAAATATATAGAGAGAGAGAGAAACAAATTAGTTCTTTATTGACATGTTTTACCCCTGACAAAATTAAGGTACATATATATTAGTTATTTATTTATTTAAATAAATAAATTAAAACTAAATTATAATAGTCAAATGCCATCGAGAAAATAATTTATTTGACTGTTTTATTTGTTTATTTATATAGCACAATTTAGGTTCGCTATTAGAGACCATAATAAATTTGATTTATGTACTCATTAAATAATTTATTCAGTTATATAAAAATATAATTTTATTTTAAATTATCTATCAAAATTTAACATGCATATGATATAGCAAGGAAATATAAAAAATAATAGGCTAAAGTCATACTCAACCCTCTTAATTTTCACCATTTAACCATTTTTCCCTCTTAACTTAAATAAGGATATAATAACCCCCTCAATTTTCAATTTTGAACATGTTATGCACTTTTAACTATCATTTTTGTAATGATTACATACTTTAGCACAGTCATTAGTTATACACATGGTTTGATGTGGGCCCCACATTGACCAAGTCAATGAGAGTGCGTCACGTGTTTCGCTCTACCAAAGAGTAAGGGGACTACCAGGCAGCCACCAATGAATAGTTGCCTGAAATGATCGAGGAAGAAGACCATTGTCGGTGACGAGACGACCGCCCACTTCGCTGCCCACCCACCTCTTAGCTGCTGGACGGACCTATGCCACCGCATCGTTGCTCGCCCAATCAAATCAAAGCCATCATCGGTTCCCCCAACCCCAATCAAGGCCATCGCGACCCAGATCTACCCACCAACCCCCTCAACTCCGACCAACATTATTTCAATCGTTGCCATCATTGGCCCCCTCGACTCCAATCGACGCCATCGTCAGCCTTTCCGACCCCATATCTGTCTAGATTTGCCCCCCATGCCATTGCCATCCTTCCAAGTCGTCGACCTCAGATCTGTCCGCCCACACCCAATTGCTACTATCGACGGCCCCCGACCTTGGTAGACACCTTTTATGCCATTAGCGACCACCGATAGAGAGAGCACGCGAGAGAGAATCAAAGAGCAGGAGGTCGCCCACGACAAGGAAGGCCAGGAAAGAAGAATAATGAAAAAAAATATGATGATGTTGCGCGCATCTCAATCGCATGTGTAACACACACGCTAACTCAAGTGTCTAACATGTTCAAAATTGAAAGTTGAGAAGGCTAATAGATTCTTATTTCAGTCAAAGAAGAAAATGATTAAAAGGTGAAAAGTGACGGGCTGGGTATGCCTTTAACCAAAATAATATAACAAATTCAAACAATATTTTAAATTACATAAATCTATAAAGCATAAAACATTTTTAAAGAAAACAAAGTTATTGTACATATAAATATACAAAAGATTAGGGTTTTGTAGCTTTTGTTTTTAATTTTGATTCATTTGGCTTTTATAATTTTTTTAACTTTACCTTTTCATATATATATATATATATTGTTTTTGTTAACATGATTTCACACCCTAAAATGGGTGTTTGCGTGTTATATTAGAATAGATGGTAAAAGGCGTTGATTTCATCATGAGAAGATAGAAATGAAGGGGCAATAAGGTCTGGAAATGTACACAAATTTACAGTTTTTGGGCGCAATAAGACCCATCGGCACCGATCCCCTGGGAAGGAAACACAAACACCCCTCTCTCTCTCTCTCCCTCGTCGAAATCTGTAAGCTTCTGACCTTTCTCTGTTCTTGGACTTAAATCGATCTCTACAATGTTATTTAGAAGATTATTACAGGTTTATCGATTTATATGTATTTATATTTGTTGAACAACAGAATTCGGGGTGTTCAAGAATTGTGATTCGTCTGCAATAAATTTAGTGTCTCTATTCGCCGTTGATTTCTTTCTATCTGACCTTTCTTCTTGTTCTCTAGATTTTCCCCCGAAAATTGAATTCCGTATAGTTTGAACTTTAAACTTCACTATAATACCGGAAGAATTCTAGATCACCTGATTACCTTTCCATAAGCAGTAGAATGCTATATATTCTGGTAAATGGTTACTGCGACGTCTTGGCTAATCCTTCTTGCTCCAGACGCAAATCCAAACTACTTTGGGGTTCTGTTATTAAGTTCTTAATTTGCTGAATCGCAAGATCAGAGTATCATTGCTTGCTAAGAGGAAAGAAAGAAGTGAAAAAGTACTAGTTCAATGGTCTTAGTGCCGAGATTTTAGTTACTGAGAAGAGAGAAGAAGAAAAGATAAAAATACAAGGAAATATTGTTATTGGGTTTTTAGGGTTTTCCTTTTCTTTTCTGTCTCTTTATTAAGGGAGAGGAAAGGAAACCAATTAACTTTCTGCACTACTTGGCCATCTCAGACAAATTAACGATGGTATGTGGGTTTGATTATTAGTATTGGTGTAATTGCAGTTACTTTCCTGGGACTGAAGCATGTTATATATTCTTCAGAAGTTAATCAAGGAATAGGTTTTTGCCCAGTGCATGACCTGTTGAGTTGAGTGACTTTACTAGGATGGGGATCACACACCGCAGGTTTGTACTGGTGGATTATCCCAAACTTCTATACTGAGTTGCTCATTGAATTATAACTTGGCTTGAGTGCTCAAGTATGGTAGCTCTATGTAAAACTGTTGAGCATTGGTTTTCTCATTCTTTTTGCAGTGGAGTCTCTAAGAAATCAAATGACAGAACCAGACTTATGGTTACAACTATTATGGGAATGGTCTTTGGATATCTTGTTGGAGTTTCATTTCCATCCTCTTCTTTAACCAAGGTAATGCTGACTTATTGAAAATGGACCTTTTTTGCACCAATACCTATCATCCATTTGATTCATTGTCAAATTTCGCAGATTAACTTACCATCAAGCCTTATATCATCTCTTGATGTAGCCTTCCACGACGATCATCATAGAACTGTTAGTAACCACATGCCTGAAACTCGTGCTTCAACTGATACAGAGCCACCAAAGGTATCTCTTGTTTTGTGAGTTAATTCTTAGTTCACTTACAGTGCTCGTGTCATTTTCTGGAGACAGCTTTAATTTATAGGACCTATTATTACTATTTTTTGTTACATGAGATGATGTTGTTTTCCTAGCATGATATAAACTGTGAGTTAGGATACTTTCCAAAGTTGGTACCTAATTCAAACTGATGCATGAACTGATTTTCTGTACATGATGTTACACTCCTTGCGCTTCTGAATTATATTTATTAGGCACAGTCACACACATTATTCCAACAGAAAAAAATGCTATTATTTTCATATGAATGTGATTTTAGATTTATTCTTGATGTTTCATTAAGTAGCAAATTGTTGTTTTTTTTATTTGTTCAGTTTACCCAATATTGAGTAAAAAGTATAATGTTTGGCTGATGGTTGACTTATTGTTCTGTTAGATTAAAATGTATTTCAACAGTTTGATTGTGTAGTGCAAGACTACAATGCGGCCTTATTTTGTTGTTACCTTGAAAAGGACAAAAGTGCATTTAGAAGCCTTCTGGTGGAAGTAAATACAACAACAATTTCAAGCCTTAATATCACTAGATGGGGTCAGTCACATGACTTCTAAACCTCGATGAAACTTTATCCATGGCCATATCCTCTGTGAGCCTAGTATATCCCTAGTATATCCCTTTCCATGTCTAAGGATTTCCCACCAATTTTTCTTTGGTCTTGCTATTTTTGTTATGAATTTCATTCACTTGCCTCACAATTTCTATTAGTCTTCTTTTCACATGTCCAAACCATCTTACTTGTGATTCCGCATCTTATCTTCAATTCCAATAGAAATAAATGTTCCTAGAAATATCAACTGTATAAAACTTATGAAGATGAGAACTTATTCAGAATAATTTCATAATCTTTGGTAAGATCATAATGAGCTTGCCAAATTGGAAATATTTGGTGTAAATTGGTTATGGATTCACTTTTTTACAGGTATGATAGCATGATATGGAACAATACCACAAAGCTAATCCCTCGTCACATTTCCAGTTCATGCTTCTCCCTTATTGCTAACACTACGATCAACTTTATCCTAACACCTTTATTTCTACATGGTATCTCCTTAACTGACTTAAATGCGTATAGCATTTGATTAAAAAAGGAATGTGGAGATTTCATGTGTGACATTTTTTTCTATATTCCCAATGTATTATAGGACCTTATTTCGTATAGATCACTTATAAGTTCTTCTTTATGGTGGTCTTATCATTTCTCATACCCCATATTTGTCCTTACATTGAAACATCTTTGTCAATCATAGACTATTTATGTTGGGAAGGGCTGTGCAATCTTAGGCATTTTTGTTGGCAGGGGGCTTATGCTGGACATAAAACACTTTGAGTTTCATGCTAGTGGGCTATGAGGGAATACAACTAGGGAATGTTTGATAACCTGAATGCTTCATGTTACATGCTAGTGGACAAAAAGGGATATGACCTGGGTTTTCTGTGATAATCTGAGAATGTAGTAATAAGAAAACCTTATCGTGGTGTGGTATTAAAATATCCTGTATCGTTTTCTTCATATTGAAAGTTAAAGAAACTTAAAATTAAGATTCTTTATCAGAATTGTTTAAAATACCATATGCTGAGTGTGTCTAGCATGCAGTGGGAATTGATATCCCTAACTTAAAATTAGGAAACATTAGCATAGGTTTTCAATTTTGAGGTCAGGCTAATATTCACATTACAGCAACACGACACAGGCATGAGGTGCAATGGCATAAGGCTAATATTCAATTTTGGAAATACTGTGAATAGCTCTTTCTAGGGAGCTCTATTCATAAATGAATTGTATGTTTTGTGCTTCTTTCTTAAAACTGGTAAGATAAAGGTGTATAAATTCATATTGTTTTTGCCATCTTATTGAATCTAAAAGTACTTGAAACTTGTTATATGTGTTTTAAGGAATGGATACATATGTTACCCCTAATTGTCCCACAATCTGAAATAGAGAAGGCACTTTTGGAGACATGATTTTTCTTTGCTTCATGGCTATTTAATTATTTCATTTTCTGAAATCTTGTGGAAACAGCCTCTTTGCAAAGCAGGGGGTAAGGATCTGTATAAAAAGTGACCCTGCCCCAACTCTTGCTTGGAAGCCTTGTGTACCAAGGACATCCTCTTTTGGAATCTCGCATAACTTACATGGAATGCTGTTCATGTATTTTCTTGGTTGATGCCGTACCACATTATATCTCCAGCAAACTAGAGTTCATGTCCAATATGTGTTGCCAACTTTCTCTTTTTTGGTTTCCATCCAGATATACGTTCAATCAAATCCTCGTGGTGCTGAGACATTACCTCCAGGAATCATAGTCTCAGAGTCTGATTTTTATTTGCGGAGGTTATGGGGTGAACCTAGAGAGGTAAATGGTTTAACAAAGAATAACTGCGTTGCAGTGCTGGACATTGCATTTAGTTACTTTCTAGATTCTGAAGTTGACTATATGTGTTGTATTCTTTTTTTGTTTCTTCTTAGCTCTTGAGGTAGTTCTCATAAATATGACATTTTAGCCCTTAAAATAGTAGTTATTACATATTTAGCATCATATCATAGACTAGTTAGTAAATTGGCTTTACAATATTTTTCTCATGGGTTAGATGTTCTTTCTCTTTCCAGATAAGTCTCGTGTTTAGATATTCTTGTCAAAGTTTAAGCTCCATTGGCCTTTTTAAAGATTGTTTATAATTTTTTTTGTATTAACCTGTAGTTTTCAGGTTTTTGTTTTTTTCTGTCATATGTGATGCGTGGATTTGTTAAGAGAGGCAGGGGAGGGAGATTGGCTGTTGGCTGTTAGTGGGTTTATCATTGTTGATAATAAGAGTGATGGCCCTTTCCATGCTGAAAAGATTTTGCTGCATGCATTTTGAGGTTGCTGGTATAAGTTAAAGGAAAAGAGACATCATGCATAAAATTCAATAATATTAAAATAATTGCATGTGCGAAATACTCTTACCCTTCAAAAGAAAAAGAAAAGAGAGAGGGAGAAAGTGGTACGTACCACATTATATCTCCAGAAAAAAGATAGGAAAAACTAAATGTCTCCTATTGTGACTTTTTGACTCATTTTGCCACGTGCATTTGTTGTAACCCTTGTGACTCAATGTTTCTGATGAAGAATGTTCAAACACCTTCAGGATTTGAAAAAGAAGCCAAAATATTTGGTAACATTCACAGTTGGATGGGATCAGAAGAACAATATTGATGCAGCAGTCAAAAAGGTTATAAAAATGGACCATTTTGATACATGTATTTGTTCTTTTATGATGTTGGAGTATTACTAAAAGTGGTATGCTAATTCTGCTTTTTTATAGTTTTCCGATGATTTCCAAATTTTGCTCTTTCACTATGATGGTCGGACAAGTGAATGGGATCAATTTGAGTGGTCGCGGAATGCAGTTCATGTCAGTGCAAGAAAACAAACAAAATGGTAAGAATGTTTAGCACTTTACGTAGTTAGCATGTGCTACCACTGTAGCATGTTCAAAATGACAATTCATAAAACAGAAATGTCATTATACAATTCTGCAAGAAAAGAAGATGTTATAAAACAGAGAGTGCCTATTTTTTGGTTAATATTGCGTCCTTTTGTAAATTCAAGTGACTGAACTTTAAGATCAGTTCTCATTTATGTTTGTGTGTGTTCCTTACTGACTTGAGAAGTCTGGCTTCTTACATCTGTAAATTTTTATCTTGTACAGGTGGTATGCAAAGAGGTTTCTGCATCCTGATATTGTTGCAGCTTATGACTACATTTTCATCTGGGACGAAGATCTGGGAGTTGAACACTTCAATGCTGATAAGTAAATTTTCCTCTTCCTTTTTTCAAGTCATTCTATTTTAACTATCATGTTGCCATGGTCAAAATTTACATGTTTTCTCCTTGCAATCTACTAGGTACATTCAACTGGTTAAGAAACATGGTCTGGAGATTTCTCAACCAGGACTTGAGCCAAACAATGGGCTAACATGGCAGATGACAAAAAGGAGGGGTGACAGAGAAGTTCACAAGTAGGCTTTATTGTTTTTGCTCTGAAGCTCCCACCAACACCCCCACACCCCCAGGAAAAAAGTAAAAGAAAAAATGAAAATGATTATAACAATAATAAATTTGTGATATTGAATGTTGCATGGACTCCTGAAAGCATGATCTATGCATATGCTGGCCTCATTACTTTGGGCGCCAAATGAATTGTTTTTGACATTTCATATTGGATGTAGACCTTTCTAGGATGCCTTGTGATTCATTTCATGGTGTAATGGTACATAGACCTCTTCATCGTTGTTTTTATATATGACACAGTTGGTTGCTTCCAAGTGAGTGAGGCACCCATGGTGAATATCTTTTATGTACATGAAAGTAATGTTTTTATTAGCTTCCTTGGTCATGATGTTTTGTGCTTTGTGAACTTGATAAATTTTTATGCTTGGATGCATGCCTACATCTGAGCATATCCTCAAGTCCATGAAACAATTGACATTGCTGTGTCATATGTAACACTTTCTCCGTAGTCACCCAATTTAATCAATGTCTGAAGTTCTCCATGTCTGGATTGGTGAATAGGGATACAGAAGAAAAACCAGGCTGGTGCAGGGACCCACACTTGCCCCCATGTGCTGCGTAAGCTCTCTCTCTCTCTCTCTCTCTCACACACACACACACACAAACTCTGGAAGGCCTACCTGCCTGCAGAGTTGGTTCAATATGTTATTATCTTCTCTTGTTCTCATAGGACAAATGTCTTTATGAAATAAATACGTACGGGTTGCATTGCTTTTAAGCAATGGCTGTCTCCTTTTTAGTTTAAAAAATTCTTAAAAGGATAAGTTTGATATCCGACCTCTTTTTTGTTCTTGCATCAAGACTGTCAAGTGTGTCAAAGCTTAAATTTCTGCTCCAATGCTATCTTGAGTTGCTTCTGGATTAATAGTCAAATATAGACTGTTCAAGCTATACATGGGGAGAATGAAGATTGAGAAGTAGTTTCTTTATGCATTATCTGATGGTCCTGTTTCCTTGAATTATTTTGCCTTTCTTTTCCTGAAATTCTTCATCTTATTTTTATCAAATGAGATTACTGTTGCTCATGGAAGAAGCAAAATGTTTTGGCAGATACTGCAGTTCAATTGTGTCTCTTGTTGAAATTTGTTGCAGTAATGGATTTATCTATTCTATTTTCCTTTTCAAGTTCTCAATTGCAATCATGATCCTGGTTGATGGTTATGTTATAAGTTAATTGTGGGTGTTTACAGTACTGCTTCTGACTGGATTGGAATGATTTGGTGTATTGATTCAAATGCCTAGTATGTCTACATATTGTGTTGAAAGGATACAAGTGTAGAACTATGGAAATTACTGAAGATACTCGATAGTTACCTTACATGTTAGCTCCTTAGAATTGAGGGTCTGTATGCATTACCTGATGGTTGAAAATTTGAAAACAGAAGAAATTTTGGCCAGAGCTTTTAGGTCCATACAGGCACCAGTTAAGAGATCAACTAGCCTCCTAGGACACCAGTTAGGAGTTCAACTGCCTTGTAGGGTGCCAGTTAAGAGATTAACCTGCATTCTCCATGCTTTCTTGACTGCATGTATTTTTTTTTTTAATTACACCATTCATCTACTTTCTTTATAAACCTAATTATTTAGGCATTCAACTGTTCCCAACCTGTATCTGTCCATGCTGAGGGGTGAACTGATACCAGTTTGAAGCTGCATGTGGAAAATACTAATTGGTTATTGCTGCATTGGTTTGTGTCACAATAGTTATGGGGTTACATTTCTGCTTTTTGGAGTTCAAGCTGATAGCCAATTAGTGTTTTCCACATGCAGAAATATAACCCCATAACTATTGTGACACAAACCATAACTATTCTGACATAACTATTGGGAGAGAATGTTTCAGTTTAAGAATGCTAATAAACATGCACCGTTGCTGTTGGAACAGTATATGTTGTCCTGGTTAAAGGAAATGTTGTCCATTTGGAAATATATTATCACAGTCAAACCATGCGCAATCTAGCTTTCCCTGTTGGATCAAACTAGCAAGTGTGATGTACTTAGAAGTCCTGTTCCACATGCCAAAGCAATCTACCATCTATGGAACATTGGATGTGTTAGGCAAAGTAAAATTGGAGACTTTGGGCATTAAATTTGGGCAAATTTCGTAAGTAACATTCTAATGATCTGTCGTTGTCTATGAACATGCTAATGATGTGTCTAATACTTAAATTTCTTGATAAAACACCTGCTTCATAATTCATGTATGATAGAGGTGGACCTCACATTGACCATTAGCTAATTCTTTTTTTCTTTTTCTACGTTGTTGCATTTATTCAGATTTGTGGAGATCATGGCCCCTGTGTTTTCTCGGCAAGCATGGCGCTGTGTTTGGCACATGATTCAGGTGTTATTTTAGGTTTTAGGACTTAATATGTGAATCATGTATCTATATTTTCATATACATTGAACTCTCCCTTCCAAGCGTTTTCAAGTTTTCCAGCTGAAAAAAACAAAATCTTCCTTTCCTAACTTATTTAGTATACTGATTTGTCTGCTTGTATTATGCTTTTGTAGAATGATTTGGTGCACGGGTGGGGGTTGGATTTTGCCCTTAGAAGATGTGTTGAGGTAGTTTTCTCCTGACTTGTCATTGCTGATAAATGCAAATGTTTTACCCGCATCTACATTTTCATCAATGACATGTGCTCTTCCAGTTTCTTTATCTTCCCCATTGTAGATATGCGGAATAACATTCATATCTTCGGTATGAAATATAATATCACATTCACTTTTGTAAAAAAATAACTAAAACATGAAACTTAGTTTGGAACAATTTTCTGTGTTCTGATTCAGACCTATAAAAAAATACAGTTCCTCAGGTGGGAAATTTTATTTAATCAAAATAACTGTTTGGGGCTTTGATGCACGGCCGTTTCGGCATTTCCAAAAGGTTTCCTATCCCAAAATGCTAAGAAACACCAAAAAAAACTTTTTCGGTCCCTTTTCATGATTTGAAAACGTTTTAGAGCCGTTTCACAATATTGGGAAAATATTGGAAACACTTTTCCAATTTGGAAATGTGTTTAA
This sequence comes from Diospyros lotus, assembly GCF_014633365.1. Taxonomy (NCBI): domain Eukaryota; kingdom Viridiplantae; phylum Streptophyta; class Magnoliopsida; order Ericales; family Ebenaceae; genus Diospyros; species Diospyros lotus. Next base: position 30,679,319 of record NC_068338.1, on the reverse strand, counting down.
ACATGTTTCCTGTCCCAACGACCATGTTCCTATTCTGATTTGGAAATGTTTTTCATCTTCTCATCTGTATGTAAATATATTCATGTTCCTAACTTTTCCCAGGTAGATTGTGAATGTGTTAGTTAAGCATGTATATAGCTGTGACTGAATGTATTTACATATACAGCTGTGATCCTGTGAATGTATGTATATATGTAGAGAAAGAGAATGATGATAAAGTGGAGGAACTTTCATAAATTGTATTATGTTTGATTATTTTCTTTCTTCAGATTTATTGTTTGTTTTTAATTATTAAGTCATGATTCATGGATAATAGGACTTGTGTTTATGTTTGTTGAATGGATGATGGAATTTATGTTTATATTTGATTGAATAACTATTTTCTTTATAATTTTCTATATTAAAAATTATATTTACAAAAGGGCCCCCTATATTTCTTTTATTTACACGTTTCCATTTCTTACTTTTTTGGAAAATGTCATTTTCTTGTTTCCGTTTTGTATTGTATCCGTTTCTTGTTTCCATTTCCGTGCAGCCTAGGTTTGGGGCTCCTTTGAATGCTTTCTAGTTTCTACTAAAACAACATTGCATTTTGTACAACATCCTGGACTTGTTTTCACTGATATTGTCTGAGCCAAAATATTTGATTGGATATTTAGGCCCTTGAGTGTGACTGTGCGTGTGTGTGCGCAACACATCTTCTATGTAATATTCCATGTTGGCTTCAGCCAGCCTCTTCTTTTTGTCATTAAAATCATAACTGTCTGACAGTAACTGAATATCTTGTTTTCCTCTGCAGCCTGCACATGAGAAAATTGGCGTGGTTGATTCACAATGGATTATCCATCAAGTAATTCCATCACTTGGGAACCAGGTGAGTTGTCATGAACTTGAACTTTTAAAGACAAATTTCCTCGGTCTTTCTGCTGTATCAAGTAAAGTTTAGTTGTACAGCTATTGTTGGTCTAGTTTCTTTTATGTTTCTCTTTTTTCATTCTTTGGGTAGATGATGTTTGCACGGATGAAAGGATAGGGAGCATAAGGGAGACTGAAAACATAAGAAAAACAATAAATCGTGAAAAGGGAAAGAAAGAGCTAGACTGCTACTAGTTACTATGAATGCTCCTCTCTATTTACTATTACTTGTACATGTATATTTCAGTTTAACCATTCACTAAGACAACCATTCCTCCATCTTTCCTGAAGTGATTGTATATGTATTATAGTTGATCTTTAAACTATACTCAATTTTCTTTTTCATCCCATGAATATTGCCTCTGATTGTTAGAGAATGTTCTCCTATGCAATTCCATCCTTATTCATCATGCCGCCTTTTTTCTTCTAAACAAGCTTCCTGCTTCCCTTATGTAATTTTCTGTTTTTATCAAGTATGGTGGTCACCAAGGTAATGCCTACAAAATTTATTTCATTGTGATAAATGACTTAGAGAAATACCAAAACCCATAGGTCTACATTTCAAAGAAGTACTTATTGAAAAGTACGAGCACAAGAAAGTAAATAAATTTGAACATGAAGTCGAAACTACACATTAGGTTGGATCTTGGGCATCTATTTCTAATGTGTTTAGCTACTTGGATGATTGGAAACATTTAAGAACATATGATGTGGAAAGCTGTGTCATGAAGATAAAAGTGGGGGCTTAAGTAATGGTGTTCATTGCCATACATTAATTTTGGTAAGATTGATGGTTTTTTCAGGAAAATGCAGGCCTTAAAGTTTGAACTTGGAGGTCATCATTATGGAAATTCATTCAACTATGGCTAGTTGAAAAACATTGGGAAGAGGGGATTGAACCTTTGGCGTTTGAACCTTGTTTAGTAAACCTCAGGTAGAACATTAAGATAGCAGCACCAGTGCACCACCAAGAATTTTCAGTAAGAGATGGATGTAAGATGTAGATATTATATTTCTTCGGTGGCTAAACCAAACATTTTTACTTTACACGTGATTATGAGATCATTAATTTTAGTTTGAAGATAATTGGTTGCTATTATGTAATGAGCTTCTTCCTTTATTTTACACCAAACTTGAGCACTTGTTTTTCCTTTTCCTTTGTACTTCTTTTTTGGGGGGTTGTTGTTTGGGGGGGCTGAATTTATGTAGCAATGTTCTGAAAATTAGACCAGGGTATCAACCTAGAAAGTGGAAAGAGTCAAGGATCAATGATTTGAGTCAGGGCTGGGTTTTAAATATTAAATAATTAAATAATTATAACTTTGAAGTTTGATCTAAAGGTAAAAATATATATATATATATTGTGTAATAAACTTAGAATTTCATTAAGTAACATTCTCCTACTCTTAAAAAATAATCATACAACAATGTCCACATAAAGCTTATAAAGAAAATTTAAAAAAAAAAAAAACACTCAAGATTTCATTACAAATCAGTAATTATACAAAATTGCCCATGCATCTAAAACAAGTTTATGGGTTAATTCCATTATCATCATAATTGCTTCCATTGTGCTGTCCTTCATTTCCAATAAAATTTGCAAAAGAAAAAGAAAATAAATGACCAAAGCAGGTTGACCAGGCCTTTTTTGCAGCCACCCAGATTGGTCTAACAATTGGTTGCTGGCTAATTGGATCTGACTGGCTGATCTGGTCAAGTTTCCCAACAATTGCCATGTAGAGGGGCAGGAACCAAGACATATATATACTGTGCGGTTATCTATTATATATGATAAACTTTAACTTACACATGTTTTTAACTTTTAACCAGGAAAAAAGAGGCCTGGAAGGCTTTTGGTTGTAAACTTTGTGCTATTTGAAGAGTGTATGATATATGATGGGAACTTCCCCAATGAATGCTTAGCACTCTAAAATAGATATGATGTTCGTATTGTTAATTCTCAAATTTGAGACTTGAGCAATTCGGTAAATATAGTAGTCGTAGGAATTTGAATTGAGAGAGGGAGAGAGAATTAGAAATGGGAGAGAGAATTGAGAGAGAGAATAGGAGGGAAAAGAGTTTGAGAGGGAAAGAATTATGTTCAATTCATTCATAATTCCCATCCTCAAGTGCCCGATTCCTTTTATAGGCTGCCTTTGGTTGTAACCGACAATGTACAAGCGGCCCACAACTATAACCACTAAGTACAACAGTAGCTTATTACATGTATTCAGCTAATTACAACCTTACCCCCAGCTCTACTTATTACAATTGTACCCCTATCCACCCTTAGGGTCGTGACAAATTCCCCCCCCCCTCCGGCCTTTCTTGTCCCTAAGAAAGGATAGAAGATGAGCTGATCAGGGGTACTATCTCAGTAAATCCAGAAGGTACTCCCAGATAGTGTTGTTCAGGTGTAGGTGGCTCCCTTAAACAAGTACCTCTGTTCATTGCTGTGTGTCTTTGTAAGTAATCCTCCGGTCCACGATAGCTTAAGGGCTCCATAGTCATGTCTTGGTCCTCATCTACTGTGGGGAGGTTTTGGCTGGTAGTGGCTACAAGTTCCACTGCCTTTTTAAGCAGTGATACGTGGAACACCAGGTGAGTAGTGTTCCCCTTTGACAATTGTAGCTGGTATGCTACCTTGGCCAATATTGTATAGGGCCCAAAATACTTAGGGCTTAGTTTAGATACTAGGGTTGTTGAGAAAGAATGCTAGAGAAACCTCTTAACCTTCAGGTAGACCTTGTCTCCCACATTGAACTCTCGGTCACTTCTTCTTCTATTAGCCACTTGCTTCATTTTGTTTTGAGCCATGGCAAGCTCCTTCTTCAGTAACTGTATCATATTTTGGCGTCGTTGTAGATAATCCTCTACTGTAGATACTGTAGTAGGGGCATTCATCAAGGCAAGCAGGGTAGGAGCCTTGTAACCAAATAATGCTTCGAATGGGGACTTCTTTAGGGCACTATGGTAGCTAGAATTGTACCACCATTGTACCATAGACAACTATCGATTCCAACTTTTGGGCTTGGCAAAGCACATACACCTTAGATAGGACTCCAAGCACTGATTTACTCTTTCCGTTTGTCCATTGGTCTTCGGGTGGTAGGCCGTGGACATATACAGCCCTACTCCCAATCCTTTAAACAACTCCTGGCAAAAGTGGCTTGTGAAAATCTTGTCTCGGTCAGACACTATTGATTTGGGAACCCCGTGTATCTTTGCCACAACATCTAGGAACTGTCTAGCCACCTCTTGAGCCGTTAATGGGTGAGTAAGGCTCACAAAGTGAGAATCTGTCCACAGTCACCAGTGTTATGTCCTTGCCCTCTGACTTAGGTAGCCCTTCGATAAAATCCATAGATTTCCCTTCCCAAGCCTGTTCTGGAATGGCCAATGGTTGTAACAAGCCTGGTAAGGCCACGTGTTCATGCTTGCATCTCTGGCAGGTAAGGCAAGCTAATACAAACTCCACTACTTCCTTCTTTAGTCCTAGCCAAAAAAAGAGTTGTCTTACCTTGTGATAAGGAGCTCTAATTCTCGAATGGCCCCCTAGGGGTGAATCATGGAAGGATTGTAGGATTCTTCTTCTCACCCCTTGATCATTTCCCACCACTATTCTGCCCTTGTATCTGATCAATCTGTTTGATAGTATGTATCCTCTATTCCCCGTTGGCTCCATAGCCAATTGCTCTTGCAACTCCTTAAGCCACTCGGTGTATCAGTGATCTCCTTCACCCAATTTAGTATCACGACAGTGATGGCATTACAATAGACCCCTCCTTCCCTCCTGGAGAGTGCATCAACCACTTTGTTCTCTTTCCCTTGTCGGTAGTGGATTGTGTAATCCAACTCAAGAAGCTTGGATACCCCTTTCTTCTGCAGTTGGGTATGTAGCATTTGCTGTAACAAGTACCCAAGGCTTTCATGGTCAGTCTTTATTATGAAATTGTTACCCTTCAGGTAGTGCCTCCACTTATCTACTGCCACCAAAATTGCCAGTAACTCCTTATCAATTACACTTAGTTCCAAAAGGTTGTAATTAGTGCCTCTCGGGTAAGAGGGGTGCTTATGTAATAAAGATATACTATGAGTAGAAGATAGTATATTAGGAGTTTGCATTAAAAGGTTGTAATTAGTTTGTTGCTGCTTTGGGAGTAGTACATTCCCAGCAACGGCATTCTGTTACGCACATGGGCGTTGGTGGCTGGCTTTATAAGCAGCTGTCTAACTCGTGAATAGGCATGAATGAATGAATATTCTTAGAAGTTTCTATTCTCCCTCTTCCTTTCTCTCTTCTCCCTACTGATTCTCTCTTCCCTAAACCATTCGTATCATTCTATCGGAAATTCATAGTCAGCTCCTCGGAAGCTAACATTTGGTATCAGAGCGGTCTTCTTGGGCGCAAGCAAAGGCAGAGAAGAATATCCATATGGCCGAAGGGACGAGGATGAAGCAGATGGAGTCTCAATTACAGCAAGTGGCTACAACAGTGGCGGAGGTGCAGACGAGAATGGGAACTCTCGAATCTTCAATTGGAGCAGGGGTAGATGCTCGGATTGATCAGGCCATGGAGAGGTGGCAGGATGAGAATCGAGAACAGAATGCTCGGTTCCATGAGCAAGTAATGGAACAGATGCAGCAGATTATGCGAATGTTCTCAACTCAACAACCGGTGAGACTTTCCGCTGATTTTCCGCAAAGGGAGCGGTCGGAACCCATTCTTCAAGGGGTAGGAATGGAGCGCCGACCAGTGGGAATGTCGGAGATGGAATTCGAGCCGGAAGGGACTGGCGATAACATAAGGGAGAGAAGAGCGAGAGCTCAGGGAGATCGTTATCAACCAAACTTTCCGGTACCCAGAGATTTCGCTCTTCGATGGAGAAAATTCTAGATGGTGGGTAAGGAGGTGCGAACGGATGTTCGCCTTGTATCAGGTGCAGGAACAGCAGAAGGTCACCCTGGCCTCTGCCTACCTGAACGACATGGCTGATGCATGGTACCAGGGGTGGCTGGCGGAGAAAGAAGGCAGCCCATGGAACGAGTTCGCGGATGACTTGTGTGAAAGATTCGGAGATCGGAGTATGCGGGATATAGTTGAAGAGTTTAACAAGCTCAAGCAACTTGGAACGGTACAGAATTACCAGCTCAAGTTTGACGAGCTGAGATCCTTAATGATGATACACAATCCCCATCTATCAGAAGAGTATTTTGTATCGAGTTTTATTAGTGGCTTGGGAGATGAAGTAAGACCCATGGTGAAAATGATGCAGCCAACAACAGTAAGGTTGGCCGCCGAGAGTGCAAAGTTGCAGGAAATGATGATTGAAGCACTGTTAAAAAAGTAGCGCAATCAAGTGAAGGGAGTGATCACTGGGGGTTGGCAGACTGGTAGCAGGACTCAAGGACGAGATGCGGTGCACAGTGGTAAGGGGGTCCTGGCATTACCTCCTGCAGCCCCTAATCCGACGACTGGAGGAGGGTTAATGGAGCAGAGACGCCAAGCTAACCTATGTTATTGGTGCGGGGATAAATACTTTCCGGGACACAGATGCAAACGATAAATCTTGTTGCTGGAAGTGGAGGACGAGGAAGGACTCATGGAGGAAACTCCAGGAATGGAAGAAAGGTGATCAAGGAGAAATCTCCCTACACGCCCTAAAAGGGGTGGCACATAGCAAGATCATCAAGGTGGAAGGGCGAGCTCACCAATGTTCGCTAATGGTACTCATTGATAGCGGAAGCACCCACAGCTTCCTGGATGAAGGCATGGCGAAGAAGTTGGGATGTGAAGTCTCAGATGCCCACCCTCTCTCGGTAACAGTCGCAAACGGAAACAAGGTACTTAGTCAATCCTTGTGTTTGGGATTCTGTTGGGAGATGAATGGGGAAGCATTTGTGGTAGATTTGAGGCTGTTGAAATTGGGGGGTTGTGATGTGGTACTTGGGGTTGATTGGATGAGGGGTGTGAGTCCCATCAGCTTCGATTTCAACAAGATGGAGGTGACCTTTGAGAAGGATGGAAAAAAAAGGGTGCTCAAGGGCAGCCAGGAAGCAGGTATGTGCAAAATGATAACGGGAAAGAGACTTCAACGGTTGCTCAAAAGCAAGTTCTCCCAAGTAGTGCAGCTGTTTTCTATCCAGGCTTTGGAAGTGTTCGAGAAAGAACCAGAACAGGGAGGAGAATTGGCAATTACAGTGAGTAGCCACACACATGACCAGTTAAAGGTGCGCGAAACTAACGCTCTTAACATGCTATTATTTGAGTTCGAAGACCTCTTTTCCGAACCTAGCTCATTGCCTCCAAAAAGGCCCTGTGACCATACCATCCACCTCAAACCCAATTCAAAACCAGTGAACGTTAGGTCCTATCGTTATCCTCCCAAACAGAAAACTGAGATAGAGAAACTCATCCAAGACATGTTGCAAAAGTCGATTATCCAACACAGCCATAGCCCTTTCGCATCTCCCGTACTCCTTGTCAAAAAGAAAGATGGTTCATGGAGATTTTGTGTGGACTATAGGCAACTCAATGCCATAACCATCAAAGACAAGTTTCCCATACCCATTGTAGAAGACTTGCTTGATGAATTGAAGCACGCTTCAGTTTTCACTAAGCTGGATCTTAGAGCAGGGTACCACCAAATTCGGGTACCACCAAATTCGAATGGAACCTCGGGATATCCCTAAAACTGCTTTTAAAACTCATCAAGGGCACTACGAATTCAAGGTAATGCCCTTTGGACTCACTAACGCCCCAGCCACTTTTCAAGCATTAATGAACCAAATATGTGAGCCCTACTTGCGTGTATTCATTCTAGTCTTTTTCGATGACATTCTGATCTATAGTTCCACTTTCATTGAACACCTAGCCCACTTGAGAACTACCCTCGAGGTCCTTTGACTCAATAAACTATATGTTAAGAAGTCTAAGTGCTCCTTTGCACAAAGTCATGTGGAGTATTTAGGCCATATAATATCTCATGCAGGAGTCAGCACCGATCCTAGCAAGGTAGCAGCCATGGTGGAGTGGCCGAGGCCTCAAAATGTCAAAGGCTTACGGGGATTTCTAGGCTTAACTGGCTATTATCGCCGGTTTGTCAAGGATTATGGAGTTGTCAGTAGGCCACTAACGGAATTGCTGAAAAAGGATGGCTTCCAATGGAATGACCGGGCTGAGGAGGCTTTTGTTAAACTAAAGGGGGCTATGAGCGAAGTACCAATATTGGGCTTGCCGGATTTTGACAAGCCATTTGTATTGGAGACAAACACTAGCGCTGTTGGAATTGGAGCTGTCCTGGTACAAGGAGATAGACCCTTGGCCTTTCTTAGTAAGGCATTGGCTCCTCGGCATCTCGGGTTGAGCATTTACGAGAAGGAGCTGTTAGCGGTGCTAATGGCGGTAGAAAAGTGGAGGCATTACTTAGAAGGCAGTAAATTTGTGATCAAAACCGACCATGAAAGTCTGAAATTCCTACTTCAACAGAAATTACATACACAATTGCAACGAAAGGGGATGACTAAGTTGATGGGATTGGATTATGTTATCCAATACCGGAAGGGAAAAGAAAACTTAGCTGCAGATGCCTTGTCAAGGTGTCATGAGGAAGGGCATTCTGCTGCTCTTACGGTGATGGTTCCAGACTGGCACAGGGAAGTGGCCTCGAGTTATGAAAATGATGAGAGTATGCGAGAGCTACTACAACAACTGGTGGTGGATCCTAGTGCTAAACCAGGTTACACCTTGACTAATGGACTTATCAGAAACAGAGGGAGGCTGGTAATAGGAGATGATGAGAATTTGAGGAAAAAAATTGTGGAGACGCTGCACAGTTCTCCAATAGGGGGCCACTCCGGAATAGTTGCTACCTATCACAAAGTTAAGCAACACTTTCATTGGCCCGGGCTAAAAAAATATGTGATGGACTGGGTGTTGAGTTGTGATGTTTGTAAACGGTGTAAATCAGAATCGGTGGCCCACCCCGGGTTATTGCAGCCACTAAGTATTCCAGGAGGGCCTTGGGAAAGTATCTCAATGGACCTCATTGAGGGTCTACCCAAATCGGAGGGGCGAGATTGCATAATGGTGATAGTGGACAGATTCACCAAGTATGCCCATTTCATCGGATTGGCACATCCCTACACAGCTCAAGAGGTAGCAAAAGTGTTCCTAGACCAAGTGGTGAAGTTACATGGAACCCCTAAGACTATAGTGTCGGACAGGGACAGAATTTTTACGAGCCTCTTGTGGAAGGAATTGACTGGAATATTGGGAATTCAACTCAGCATGTCAACGGCCTATCATCCCGAATCCGATGGTCAGACCGAGCGAGTAAACCAATGTTTGGAGACCTACTTAAGATGTGCTTGCTTCTTACAGCCGAGGACTTGGCATAAGTGGCTCGCATTGGCACAATGGTGGTATAATTCTAACTACCACAACTCCATAAAGAGGTCCCCGTTTGAAGCCCTATATGGTTATAAACCGACCTTACTGCCAGACCTAGGAAGTTCTTCGACAGTGGCAGCCTTGGATACTTACCTTCAACAGAGACAACAAGCCTTCCAGTCAATCAAAACGGAATTGGCCAGCGCTAGGAATCGTATGAAACAATTTGCTGATAGAAGGAGAAGTGAACGAGAATTTCAAGTGGGAGAGTGGGTGTATCTTAAGCTTCAGCCAGGCCATCTGAAAGCTCTACTTGGGAAGCCCAGTTCAAAGCTCAATCCGAGGTATTATGGCCCTTTCCTGGTGTTAGCTTGAGTTGGGAATGTGGCTTATCGTTTACAGCTGCCGGAAAATTCCAATATACATCCGGTTTTTCATGTGTCCTTGCTAAAAAAGGCAATTGGGCAGCAAGCGGTCAATCCAGAGCTACCTCGCCTTCCAGATTCAAATGACAGCCCAAAGGAACCTATAGCGATACTTGACAGGAGAGTGATATACAACCAAGGAGCTCCCATCATCCAGGTGCTAGTGCAGTGGTCTAATCTACATTTCGACAACAACACTTGGGAATACCTTCCAGATATTCTCAAACAATTTCCCAAGGCAGCGGGACTTCTCACCATTTCTTGAGGACAAGAAGAATTTAAAGGGAGCGGAGATTGTCATGTGTCTCGGGTAAGAGGGGTGCTTATGTAATAAAGATATACTATGAGTAGAAGATAGTATATTAGGAGTTTGCATTAAAAGGTTGTAATTAGTTTGTTGCCGCTTTGGGAGTAGTACATTCCTAGCAACGACATTCTGTTACGCACATGGGCGCTGGTGGCTGGCTTTATAAGCAGCTGTCCAACTCGTGAATAGGCATGAATGAATGAATATTCTTAGAAGTTTCTATTCTCTCTCTTCCTTTCTCTCTTCTCCCTACTGATTCTCTCTTCCCTAAACCATTCGTATCATTCTATCGGAAATTCATAGTCAGCTCCTCGAAAGTTGACACCTAGCTGATGTATGCTAAGGGTCTTCCCTCTTTTATGAGCAATGCACCTACCCCCAAATCACCAGCATCAGTTTCCCCCACAATTTTTTTTGAGAAATTAGGCAGGGCTAAAACTGGTGCTTGAGCCTTGGCCTCTTTCAGTGTTGTGACCGATGTTTTTGCCTTGGGGTTCCACTGAAATTTATCTTTCTTTAGCAATTCTGTAGGGGTTTATTGATTACCCCATAGTGAGAGACAAACCTCTGATAATACCTTGTCAATCCCAAGAAACCCCTCAATTCCCTCACCATGGAAGGCCTAGGTCGCTATGCCATGGCAAATATCTTCTTTGGGTCTGTACTAACAGCTTCACTCGAGATCACATGCCCCAAGTATTCCACCACCTCCTTGGTAAATAAGCACTTAGACATTTTAAGATACAGTTAATTGATTTTAAGGATCTCAAAAGCTATCCTTAGGTGGTTTAAGTGTAGCTCAAGGTTAGGGCTATAGATGAGTATGTCATCAAAGAACACCAATATGAATTTCCTTAGGTAGGGTGCAAACAGTTGGTTCATTAGGGATTGGAAAGTGGTAAGGGCATTGGTAAGTTCGAAGGGCATTACCAAAATTCGTAGAGGCCCTGATGGGTACGGAAGGCTGTTTTTGGGATAACAATGGGGTGCATGCAGATTTGATGGTACCCCAATCTCAAGTCTAGTATAGAAAAAATGGTTGCTCCATGTAACTCATCCATCAAGACTTCTATGATAAGTATGGGGAATTTGTTCTTGATGGTGAGGTCATTTAGTTGGCGATAATTCACATAAAAATGCCACGTCCCATCCTTTTTCTTTACTAATAGGACTAGTGAGGCAAATGGACTCTGGTTGGGTTGAATAATGGAGGTTGAGAGCATTTGTTTCACTTGTTTTTCGATTTCAAATTTTTGCATAGGTGAATAACGGTATGGCCTAACATTAACTGGTTTAGAATTGGGTTTAAGAGTAATAGAGTGGTCTAAGGTTCGAGTAGGAGGGAGCGAGGTAGGCTTAGCAAATAGATCCGTAAACTTTGTCAAGAGTACATTGAGGGAGTCTAGTGTGGTTACCTCATCTTGGGGCAATGTGGATACTGATGTTTGCTTCCCCTTGTCACTTTTAGCCGTGCATTCTCCTTCCTCTACCTCTATGGCTTGAATGGAGAATAGTTGAGAGATTTGAACCTTCCTCTTTTTCCACAACTTTTGTAGTCGTTTCCTTGAAATAAGCTTGCACTCCCCTGTTTCCAGACTCCCCACCAAGGTTAGTTTTTCATTAGCCACATTCATTGTAACTTCCAACTTGTTGAAATCAAATGTCAGAGGACTGACCGTTCTCATCCAATCGACCCCCAAGACAATATCACATCCTCCCAACTCTAGGACCCTTAAATCCAGTGAGAATTCTTTCCCCTGCATAAACCACGTGAAGTCAGAACACCTATAGTGGTTGTACATGCGATTACCATTGGCTACACTGACCAACAATGGGGTAATGGCCTTCACTTCACACTTTTGATCAGTGGCAATGGCCTCATTTATGAAGCTATGTGTGTTGTCACTATCTATAAGGACCATCGACCTCCTTTTCCCTGCTTGTCCCCTCATTTTAATGATCTTCCCTGTGGATTCCCCCCTTAGTGCATGGAAGGATATCTCCCCTCCTTCATCTTCCACTTCTACTTCCTCTGCCATCTCTACAACCCCTTCATTGTCTTCCCCTTCTTCATCATCATCCTCCTTTTCTTTGCCTTCCATTTTCAATAGTTGTCGTTCACACTAGTGGCTTGGACCAAACATATCACCACATTTGTAGCAAAGCCCCAACTGCCTTCCCTACTCCATTGTAGCCCAGTTCATTCCATTATAATTGGTCCTAGGGGCTCCCAGTGCTAACCCAACATTCATCCCCTTCGAATTCATCCCCATAGGTTGTGGAGGGTTCATGCTACTCTAAGGCCATGCCTTGCCTTTACCAAAAATGGCTTCTAATGTCAATTCCTATAACATGGCCTTTTCTGCCGCCTACCTAACAATGGTAGGCATCATCATTTTGACCATAGATTGTAGTTCTCCCTTCAGGCCACTCACAAAATTAGATACGAAGTGTTGTTCCATGAGATATGGATGTGCATTCCACATTAAGGCCCCCAATTCTTCAAACTTACCAAAGTATTCAACCACTGATCGCGTCTGCTTCAACATCTTGAACTCTTCAACCACATTAGACATGTTCTTCTCCCCAAACCTCACACATAGCTCTTTCGCAAAATCATTCCATCCAACCTCCACCTCTCTTGCCTTGGTCCACCCTTGATACCAGGAGCCGGCAGTATCACTGAGATACGTCGCTGCCATGGTGACCCTCTGCACCTCGGGTACATTATACAGTTGAAAAAGCCTCTCACACCAACGAATCCACCACCTAGGCTTGGATCTGTCAAACAGGGGAATATCCAAATGAAGCATAGGGGTGCGGACAATAATGTGCGAATTCAAGCCTCTTACCAACGCTCTGGTGTCCGCCTCCGACGATTCACTTGGTTCCTCTAATCCTTTTGGTCGTGGAAGTATCCCATGGCCGAAGTGATTGAGATCCGTCATTGACTAGGGTGGGAATTCAGTTGGTAGCCTGAATTGTGGAAGGGCAGAAAGCATATTGAATATATTGTGAATTCTCTGCCCGTATTGATCGATAGTCTCTCGTTGTTTTTCTAATTCCCGTTGCATAGCTTCTTTGGCAACGGCTTGATCTTCCCTTCCTTGAGCAATTGCCTCGTGAGTCTGATTCATTCTGAACTCCAGTGCCTCCATGCACGTTGTCACGACCCTAGGGAATAGTGTGTAATATTGTAAAATGTTAGGGTTTAAATGAGGAAATAAAGGAGTTAGTAGAAATGTTGTGAATAGCTCATTGAAGCCGTTGGGTAGTTAGAAGGTAGTTGATGTAGCTAGAGGTCCTATAAACATGGACCTACGACACTTTGAGGGATATCTTGGAAGTGAATAATCAATTTCTCTCTCTCTTGATTCTCTCTCTCTCTCCTTCTTCTTTATTTATGTTCTCTTTCTTTCTATCAATTCTCAAGTTCATATATTACCAAATTGCAAGCCCTAATTCAACGGGGCTTGACAAAGTGGTATCAGAGCCGGTTGGTCTGGCAGTGACAATAGCGAAAAGAACAAACGTAGCCCAGTGCAATCGAGGATCAAGAAGCAATGGCTGAAGGGACACGCCTGAGGCAACTGGAGGTGAGGTTGGAAACCATGGAATTCAGCATGAATAACACCCAAGAGGCTCTATGCCAAACGAGGGAAGAATTGACTGAGTGGAAGGAGCTCATGCAAGCGGCCTCAAAAAAGCAACAAGAAACAGTTGAAAGATGCCAAGAATCGGTCCAAAGGTGTCAAGAAATTGTTGAACAACAAGGGCAGAGGATCAACAATATGTTAAATATGTTAGCCTCTCTGCCCCAATTCCAGCTATCACCGAAATTTCCTCCAAGACAGGCATCAATATCGATCTTGCCGCACCACGGTGATCGATGGAGGAGGTGGAGCAGCAGTTAGTTCAAGAAAACCTGGGAAGAACTGTGCAACCGATGGTGCACGACCATGCACCCATGTCGAAGTTGGAAATACTATTGTTTGAGGGAAAGAGCCCAAGTTGGTGGCTAAGGCAATGCAAACAATTCTTCCAGCTCTATCAGACGACTGAGGATCAAAAAGTGACTCTAGCGGCAGCCTATTTGAACGAAGTAACAGATTCTTGGTACTAGGGGTGGGTCTAGGATGGAGGGTTGCAAGGGGGGTGGAGAGCTTTCGCGGATGGCCTTTTGCGAACGCTTTGGAGAGAAGAAAATGACGGATGTGATTGAAGAATTTAGTAAACTAAAGCAAAAAGGTACTATAATGGAGTACCTTGTCCGTTTTGAAGAATTGAGATCATTGGTATTTACCATTCAACCCGGACTTACCGAACAGTATGTGGTATCAATTTTTATGAGTGGGTTGAAGGAGGAACTATAGCCCATGGTAAATATGATGACTCCGACAACAATGGGTCAGGCGGCAGAAAAGGCGAGGCTTCAAGAAATGACCTTGGAGGCCATTTTCAAGAAACACAAGATCCCTTATAAGCCAAGTATCTTGGCTAGACAGTATGGGGGAGGGAGCTCTAGACCCTTGATAACATGGCCAAACCAATCAGCGACCAAGCCAGTAGTAAACAACAATGGAGGGAAGGGAAGTCTAATGGAACAAAGGAGGCAATTGGGGTTGTGCTTCAAGTGTGGCAACAAATACGGGCCTGGTCATCAGTGTAAAAGACAACTGATGAAGCTAGAGGGAATGGATGAAGAGGAAGAAGTGGCAGAAGGAAAAGGATTGCTAGAAGATGAAGAAAATGTGCAAAGGGAGGAAGGAGGGGAGATCTCATTTCATGCGTTAAAAGGCAGTCCAATGGGACAGATAATCAAAGTAAAGGGCCAGATGGGAAAAAGGAAGTAAATGGTGTTGATTGACAGTAGAAGCACCCATAGCTTCCTTAGCGAAGCAACAGCTACAGACCTAAAGTGCCCTTTGATAGCCACGACTCCCTTGTCTGTCACTGTAACTAATGGCAGTTGAATGTTCAGTCACTACAAATGCTTGGGATTCACATGGATTATGCAAGGGCAGGAATTTGTGGCAGATTTAAGAACTATGGAATTAGGAGGGTGTGACATCGTTCTTGGTGTGGATTGGATGAGGACAGTGAGTCCCCTCACTTTTTACTCCAATAAATTAGAAGTGACGGTGGTAATTGTAGGTAAGAAATTGACCTTACTGGGCATGGGCAGCCTAGAATAGGGAGAATTCAAGCTCATTAAAAGGAAAAGGCTGTAGAAGATGATGGGGAAGAAATGAGGGAAGATAGCACAACTCTATTCCATAAGAGCTGTAGAATTGGAAGATGACAGCCAGCCCAAAGAGGGGACCCCACCTATAGACTCTCTAGAGGCACATATCGCAAAGAAGGTACAATTTTTGGATAGCTTACATTCAATTTTGGTTGAGTTTAAGGATTTATTTGCGGAACCAAATTCCTTGCCTCCCCAAAGACCCTTGAACCATGCAATTCATCTCAAACCTAACTTAGCTCCTGTTAACATTCGAGCATATAGGTACCCCCCTATTCAAAAAACAGAAATTGAGAAATAAGTGAAAATCATGTTAGACTCAACTATCATTCAGCTAAGTCAAAGCCCCTATGCTTCTCCAGTTCTCCTTGTCAAAAAGAAGGATGGAACTTAGAGGGTTTGCATAGATTATAGGCAACTCAATTCTAATACAATAAAGAACAAGTTCCCCATACCTTTGATTGATGACCTATTGGATGAGTTGTTTAGTGCAAAAATATTCTCCAAGCTGGATTTTAGGTCTGGTTACCACCAAATTCGAATGGCACCATCTGACATACCTAAAACAGCTTTTAGAACTCATCAAGGCCTATACGAATTCATTGTTATGCCATTTGGCTCAACCAACGCCCCTGCAACTTTTCAAGCCTTGATGAACCAGATTTTCTTACCCCATTTGAGGAAGTTCATCCTAGTTTTTTTTTATGACGTCCTCGTTTGTAGTTCCACTTTTGACCAGCACTTATCACACCTTCGCACCACATTTGAGATCCTTAAGTCTCACTAATTGTTTGTTAAGCTCTCCAAATGTACTTTTGCTGCCAAGGAAGTTGAGTATTTGGGCCATATCATTTGTGATGATGGAGTGAGAACGGATCCTAAGAAAGTAGAAGCTATGAGAGAGTGGCCTAGGCAACAGTAAAGGAGTTGAAAGGATTTTTGGGCCTAACCAGTTATTATTGGAAATTTGTTCAGCACTACGGTATGATCAGCAAGTCACTTACTGAGCTACTCAAGAATGAGGGTTTTCAGTGGAATCCAAGTGCAAAAGCAACTTTCATTGCCCTCAAGAAATCCATGTCTATGGCCCTGGTCCTTGCTTTACCAAATTTCTCCAAGTCTTTTATAGTGGAGACGGATGCGTGTGAATCGGGGATTGGGGTTGTTTTGGTACAACAAGGGCGACCCTTGGCCTTTATAAGCCGAGCCCTTTCCCAAAAACACTTGGGCTTAAGTGTTTATGACAAAGAACTATTAGTGGTGCTAAGAGTTGTCGATAAGTGGTGTCATGACCTAGAAGGGAGTCCATTTGTGATCAAAGCAGACCACGAGAGCTTGCAATTTTTAGTTCAACAGAAGCTGCACAAGCATCTCTAGCGAAAGGGAGTTTCGAAACTTATGGGTGTGGATTTTACTATTCAGTACAGAAGGGGTAAAGAGAATGTAGTGGTCGATGCCCTTTCGAGATGATATGAGAATGTAGCTTGTCAGTCTATTACAGTTGTAGTGCTGGAGTGGATGAAGGAGTTGAAAGAAAGCTATGAGAAAACTGAGTGGCTCAAAGAGATTTTGGCGCAACTGGTAGTTAATCCTACTGCAGTCTGTGATTATACCTTGGCTAATGGGTTGGTGAGATACAAAGGACGATTGGTGGTGGGAGATGACACTACCCTAAAAGAGAAGATTCTTAAAGCTCTGCATTGTTCTCCCATAAGTGGTCATTCAGGAATTCATGCCACTTATCAAAAGGTAAAGCAACTGTTCTTTTGGCCAAGACAGAAAACTTAAGTATTGAAGTTTGTAATGGCATGTGCAGTATGCCAGCAATGTAAACACGAGTAGGTCCCATATCCTGAGTTACTACAACCTCTGGAAATATCAATGTTATTAAAGGCGCGCAAGCTTAGTGCCTAGAAACAAACTAGGCGGCCGAGATTTGCCCAGGCGTGCCTGGGCGCACCCAGGCCCTCAGGCGCAGCCTTGCGCTCATAGATGTTAAAGGCACCTAGGCGCACGTCATGAAATTAGCTGTCAAGCAACCCACCGCCCACCGAAACCAGTTGCCATTCTTGGTTCCAGCCTCCCCTCTTCTCAGTTCCAGCATGTATACATTATAACATATTTACATTTCTTTAATTTATGTATTTACTTTAATACAAAAATGTAAATAAGAAAGTACCTCCCATTTGGATTCAATAAAAATATCTAAAAAATCAAAATCCATAATAATAAGAAAATAAAATTTTGGTTTTAGTACAAACTTGGGATTTAGCGATTTTACCCTCCCCCCTCCCCCCCCCAAAAAAAAAAAATACATACTTACTATTTCTTGAAAAATTCATTAAAAATCATTTTAACAACAATGAATATTAGCTATCAAAATACCGAGAGATAGTTTTTCAAAATGAAAATATTTTCTTATATGTTTCCTTATAATGTGGTAATCTTCCAGACTTAGAAAAATAGCATTTTTCAAAATGAAAATATTTTCTTGATTGTGGATTTGTAGTGTTTATTGATTGTGGACTTAGTGTTTATGTGTTTGTTTAGAACTTTGCATGATGATTGGTACCTGTTTGAGTTTGAGTATTATCTCTTTGTTTTTCTGATGGTCTTTAGAGTGGTATTGTTGTTGACATGTTGTGAATCTTGCAAGAATAAAAAATTTAAAATGTCATCCAACACTATTGATCCTAATCCTGATAGTAGCTTTGCTGATAGAAGAAAATATCTAGCATGGAAATATCATAGTTAACATATGTTGAATTTTATATTTTTTTTATAACATGTCTGTTAAAATATTATTAGAAGTTAGGACCTATTTTATACATTTTTCTTCAACTAGGATATATATTTTTATTTATTTATTTTTTATTAACTTGCGCTTAGTTCCACCAGGCTCGTGTCTCGCCTTGTGCCTCAGGCTCTAAGACCCTTGTGCGCCTTGGGCCTTTAATAACACTTGGAAATACCACAGCAAACATGGGAAAGCATTTCTATGGACTTTGTAGAAGGCCTTCCTAAATCAGAAGGTAAGGATGTGATTATGGTGATAGTCGATCGACTGACTAAGTTTGGGCATTTCCTTAGCTTATCTCATCCATTTACGGCCCGAGAAGTGGCCAGGACATTTTTGGACAGAGTGGCCAGCTTCCATGGTATCCCTAAACCATTGTTTTGGATAGAGATAAGGTTTTCACAAGTTCATTTTGGTAGGAGTTATTCAAGAAGTTAGGAGTGGAATTATGTATGTCAACAGCCTACCACCCTCAAACGAATGACCAAACAGAACAAGTGAACTAGTGTTTGGAGGCGTATTTGAGGTGTATGCGCTTCAACCACCCCAAGAGTTGGAATAAGTGACTATCGTTAGCACAATGGTGGTATAATTCCACTTATCAGAGTGCCATCAAAAGAAGTCCTTTCGAAGCTATGTTTGGATACAAACCTACTTTACTACCTGCACTATCAAGGTTTCAACCTACTATGGCTAATGTGGAGCATTACTTCCAACAGCTACTAAAGGTCCTAAAAAGAGAATTAGCTACTGCCCGTAACAGGATGAAACAAGCAGCAGACAGAAAACGCAGTGAGAGGACTTTTGAGGTAGGAGATATGGTCTACCTCAAGGTATGATAGTTCTTACAGTAGCCCTACACTTCTATACCAATTTCTAAACTAAGTCCAAAGTATTTTGGACCTTATCAGATTGTAGCCAGGGTAGGTCCAGTGGCATACAGGTTGTTGCTACCTGAAGGGGTGAATCAACATCCTATATTCCATGCATCTTTGCTCAAAATGGCAAAGGGAGTGGTTGTTTTTGCTAGACAGGACTTACCCTCTAGTGCATAAGAGGAGATAATTGAACCTCGCGGGGTGTTGGAGAAACGGGTACAATACCAAGGGCAACTACCTCTAGTTCAAGTGAGGGTGCAGTGGTCTTATTTACCACCAGACAACACTACATGGGAGTATCTCTCAGATCTCATGAAGAAGTTTCCCCGAGTTATAGGCCTTCTTTGAATTCTTGGGGATAAGAATGATTTGAAGGGGTGGGGATTTGTCACTGCCTGTCGTTGTGGGCACCGGGCTGCAGAGCGTGGTGGTATGTTACGGTCCACTGCAAGGTATGAGGATTGTCCCATGTTGGAAATTCAGACTTCTAGTGTGGGGTTTATAACTTCTTGGGCACCCTCCCCTTAATAGCTAGCTTTTTAAGGGTGAATTCTACCTGAGAGTTGTAACACACATCTCCAACTGCTTCATGCGTGTGCCTTCTGCCATTGATCTTGCTCGAGTTGATGCCACCTTCAATCTCCGAGGACAATCGGCTCTAATACCAAAGTGTTAAAGTCTCATATCTGAGACTTGAGCAATTCGATAAATATAATAGCCATAGGAATTTGAATTGAGAGAGGGAGAGAGAACTAGAAATGGGAGGGAGAATTAAGAGAGAGAATAGGAGGGAAAAGAGTTTGAGAGTGAAAAAGTTATGTTCAATTCATTCATAATCCCCATCCTCAGGCCTGATTTCTTTTATAGGCTGCCTTTGGCTGTAACCAACAATGTACAAGTGGCCCACAGCTATAACCTCTAAGTACAACAGTAGCTTATTACATGTATTCAGCTAATTACAGCCTTACCACCAGCTCTACTTATTACAATTATACCCGTCCCCCCTTAGGGTTGTGACACATATCAAATTCACATTGGACAGACATATTCATTGGATATGTCAAACTACATGTTGCATGGCTTATCCACTTGCGGCAATTTCTTGGACACATGAACACACAGCATACACCGTCTCATGTATTGAGTGACAATGACTTTGTTAAAATTTGGTCTACTTGAAAGTTAGAATGCTATTATGGGTGTGATTTTGGACACTTGTGTTGGTACCTTTCAAATTTTGACTGTCTGATTTTGATGGATAAATGATTGACTACTTAAATCTTAATTTGTCTGTATTTATGGTACAATCGTATATGATTAATGAAACTGCTACTTTTAGATTTTGAATTGAATTATTGTTCTATTTTCAATATTTTTTGGTGATTAATGCATATTATTTTTGTAGATGCAAATAAGAAATACATAATTGTATATTTTTTATCACACCTGCTCTTTATGTATCCCTATTTTCTCAAATTATCATATCTCGTATTTGTATTCTTGTCTGTTTCGGTGTCTCCTTGTGTGTCCTAGACTTATTTTTTTATCTTTCATCTTGTTTTTTCTTTTCTTTTTTTCCCTGCCCAAAGTATAGTGCTTTTTCAGTTAGACTTGTTACTATCTATCTATAAGGCCGTATTGATATTTAAATGTTGTTAGCATTTTTATCTTATTATAAACTGGGGAACCTACTTTTAAGTTATCATTGTCGTTAATCTGAAACTTTTCCGTGAAATTCAGGGAAACAGCGAGAATGGGAAAGCTCCATGGCAAGGGGTATGTTGTAATGTACATTTTAGAGAGCTGTGTCCTGCTTTATTTTTTTCTTGCAAATTAGTCGGCAGAAGATTTGCCTTTATTTTTTATCTCCTGTCGGTGTTGCTAGAGTTTGAACTTGCTGATGCATATCTTTATGCATTTTAACAGCAAGATCATCACAACCATGTTTAATCTTAATGTCAGGTGAGAGAAAGGTGCAGAAGCGAGTGGGCTATGTTCCAGGACCGGCTTGCTGACGCAGACAAGGCATACCTTGCGCAGTTGGGAAGGAGGGGTTAACCTTCACAGGTTCCCTCCGGGATGTGAAGTGTGTCCTGTACATTGCTTTTGTTTTTCTCTCCACTGCTATCGTCTTCTTCAGAGGAGGGGTTTTTCGAAGCCCAATTCTTTTACGTTATGCGCTGTATTTTTGGTAGGAGATGCAGTAGCCATATTTGCGGGTAGCCGTAGAAATACTCACAATCAGACGTGACAAAAGTTTTCACATTTTGTGCAGATAAGCTTAGATTTAGTTGTAATAGTTTTGTGTATTCTATGGTGGTTTCTTGTGTGCTTGATCCCTGTACCTGTACTGTCACGTCCTTAACTGCTATTCAATGATTTTCTACTTTTATTATTCTTTTAGGCAAATGTGAGGTTCTTGTTCCAGCCCCATGTCTAAAAGAAGAGGGTATGCCAAAGACTCTCTTGGGCCATGCTTGCAACAAGGATGGATGGATTGTTCATCAAAATGGAAATTTAAATTTTCGTGTGTATAATGAATTTTTTCTCTTTTCCTTTTCATGCATCATAGTTCCCCTAACAAGATGGTGCGTTTGAAGCCAAATGGCCTGAGCAATCACCCACGCTATGTGAAGTGTTGTACAAGTAGTCAAACAGCCAAGTAAGGGTGTTCGAACTGGCTGAGAGGTTTTCAATTTGAGTTCTTGTAAGTTATTTCACCTGTCTCAAGTACCCAGTGTGGATGGCTTACTGCAAACAAACTTATAAGGAATTATTAGATGGTTGAAGTCCCTTTGGCGGCCTGTTGGTTTTTCTTGTGTATCGAATTTTTCCTTTCCTTTTGGAGGAAAAAAAAAAAAGGGATCTACAAGTGGCTTTGCCCTGCAGCTCATGAGCCGCCCTCCCGCCTAGGCATGGTCCCAATTTGGGCCTCTTATTTGGGTTCCCTTTCCGCCAATTCTGGGGGGGCATGTGTGAACCCAGGGGCCATTGACAAATATATTTCCATAAATATCCACAAAATGTCAATCAACAGTTGGAATGTCACTGGAAGGCGAGTGAGATCAAAATGATTAATTATAAGACAAAGAGGGAGTCAAACAATCGTCTTATTCACTAATAATTATCACAATTATTAACTTAAAAACATATTGAGCATTCAGGCCAGTGGTGAAGTTGACCTCATGGTGTTGACAGACGACAATAATAAGGCGTTGATCGCCTGAGCTTTCATAGCCAACAACTCTAATCATCCATCCCCTTCCCTCCCAAGGAAAGTTCCGGCCGCCCAACCCAGCGGCCAAGTGAACGTCGCCAATGTTTCCTTAATCATCATCGTCATGGCATAAAAAAATGCCCAGCAGCTTGAGCCTCCTGGTCAGGCCATGTGGCAAATTCTTCTTTTCAATATATCCAAAAAAAAAATGTAACTAATAATCAAAAATTCCCTTTTCCTTTGGACCACCCGTGAACTGAACCACCCAACTGCTTCGTGATGCTTGGCTCGTGATGTTGACAGCAAAACAGCAAATCCAACCAAGGGTTCTGATCAATCCAATCCATGCGTCTCAGAGAGTGAGATTGAAGTTTGTTATAATTTTCTCACTCACCGAACACCCGAGAGAGTTTGTGGGTCTCTTTCGCTTCAATTGCCAGCCAATTCCCCCATATCACATAAATTAAACGTTTATTTCTCACCTTCCTGCCTTCTGTCCCAAGCTTTGACAATTAATTAATTTTTATTATCATCCCCGTCAAACTCTCTACCACGCAAGTAAACTAGTTTAAACTAAGTACTACAGTGAGAATTCAGATGAACTTTTGGACCAAAACGCCCTTTGCTAGACACCCTTAATATTCAGTATTAATACAGGAAACACCGAACGCACTTGTCAAAAATTACACTGAACACATTTATGGTTTAAAAAAGTTATATCAGATTATTATACTTGCATTACCCAGAACACCCTTAAAGTTTTATAAAAAAATTAAAAAAAAAATAGTACTATTTACTGTAATTTTCAGGATGTCAAGGGTACAGTTAAAATTTAATAAAAACTTCAGGGGTGTCGGACGAAATTTATCCTTGAAACTATGACCGTTCTTAAGGAGGAGGATTAAATAAAATAAATTGACGGCCATGTGAACCTCCCCTTTGCTTCTGCAGGCCGTCAACTTCCCCCTCCCTCCTGGCAGTACCAATAAAACCAACGACCGCGGGAACCGACGACAGCTTGAACTAACGCCGTTATTGACCAACAACCCCTCAGAATTTAAAAGAGACCCTGATGATCAACATTCTCACACAAGCCGCTGTTCTCTCTTCCCCTCTCTTTCTCTCTCTCTGAGAGTAGCTTCATCGCCGGCCGGCGATACCTCACCATTTCTTTGATTTTGGTAGATTGAAGATAGTTTTGGGTTTCTTTTCGGACTTTCTCAGGCTCCCACGTCGCAGCAACACTCCTGCGGTGTCGCCAAATTCTTTCAAGGTACCTACCAGTATTCATTTATATTGTATTTTTCATTCTGTAAACGAAGCGGATAAGCGTGTGCGATGTCCTCCTTTATCTAATTTTTATATAAAAAAATGATTTTTAAATTATATAGACGTGATATCAGCATGTTCTCTTTTCAAATTAATTAATTGTTAATTTAATTAGCTCCATTGTTCAATGCTGGCTGCTGAATGATTTCACAATTAGTCATGGCTACGTATTATCTAATAATAATCATGGGTTAATTTGGTTTCTTCATCCTTTGGGTTTGGGTTTCATTCGTGGACTTTAGATGGGAGAAATGGCATCGGGAGGCTTCCAGTTGGGTGTTATCGGCGCCCTATTTCTTTCGGTCGCATCATCCGTTTCCATTGTCATCTGCAACAAAGCCTTGATGAGCAATCTGGGCTTCCCATTTGGTAACTTAAAACTTTTTTTTTTTTCTCTTTTTTAAGGTTTTTGTCGATGCGTGTTCATGATCGTCGTCTTATCAACTTTTCTAATTTGTAATTTCAATTGTTTAAGAGCAGTGAAAGAGTAACTCAAACTTCAACTCCAAATCTAATGATCGCTTAATTAATCAATTAATTTGTTTTTTGGGCACACAGCTACCACACTGACTAGTTGGCATCTAATGGTAACATATTGCACTCTGCATGTGGCGCATCGCCTCAACTTTTTCGAGAACAAGCCGATCGATCTCAAGACTGTCATTCTCTTCGGCATTCTTAATGGTGTTTCCATAGGCTTCCTCAACTTAAGCCTCGGATTTAACTCCATTGGCTTCTACCAGGTCCACTAATTAATTAATTACATGTTTACCCAGTTCATTAATTGGCAAAATATTTCATCCTGGTTTGTTAATCAATTTTGCAGATGACCAAACTTGCAATCATACCCTTCACTGTACTGCTGGAAACCATTTTCTTGAAAAAGCAATTCAGGTTCATTAACTACTTTGAGAAACCTTTTATTAATAATTACTAGTATTTTCAGCTGAAATTGATTACCGAGAGTGGTTAATTAATTAATGCAGCCAAAATATTAAATTCTCTCTCTTACTCTTACTTGTCGGAGTTGGCATCGCTTCTGTGACTGATCTTCAACTCAATTTTGTGGGCACAATCCTTTCTCTTCTAGCCATAGTCACAACCTGTGTTGGCCAAATTGTATCCTTTTTCTATAATTATTGTCTCCTTCCATTATTACTTTTCTTGTTAATTATTTGTCCTTAAAATTCATTACAACTAGTGGCTCATCATCAATTTTAGTCTTTGCTTAATCCCTAATTAATATATTTAGCTGACAAACACAATACAAAAGAGGCTGAATGTGTCTTCCACCCAGTTGCTGTATCAGTCTGCGCCATTTCAAGCTGCCATTCTCTTTGTCTCCGGCCCCTTGGTGGACAAGTGCCTCACCAAGCAAAATGTCTTTGCATACAGATACTCTACTATTGTGTTGGTACGTTTTCTTATCTTTTTTTAACTTTTTGTTGATGACAACCCACAAACAATCATTACCCATATTTTGTCCTTGTGAATTGAGTACCTACGGTGAATGATTTACTTATATAATGCAGGGATTCATCATCCTGTCATGCTTGATAGCAGTATCAGTGAATTTCAGCACATTTCTGGTGATTGGGAAGACATCACCAGTGACATATCAAGTGTTGGGCCATCTAAAGACATGCCTTGTGCTTGCATTCGGGTATACATTGTTGCATGACCCATTCACATACAGAAACATCATTGGCATACTGGTGGCCATCCTTGGAATGCTCGTCTACTCTTATTTTTGCACCCAAGAGAACAAAAAGAAGCAACTAGGGGACCTCTCTGCTGCCTCTCAGGTACCCCACCCTCAAAATTAAGGGCTAAGGGTTTAAAATGTGAAAGTAATGTCCTTGTGAATTTATGATGGTTTTGAGTTGGATTTTTCAGGTTAAGGAGAAGGAGGCGGCGGCACTTTTGGTGGGGCAAGAGAAAGATGGGCATCATCATGAGGTGAAGAAATCAGCCAAAGACTCCCTCGTTTAATTTGATGTGTAAATCAATCAGTCTGAATTTTTTGAAATAAAAATTAAGCAATTATTTCTTGATTCAGTTGGCACTACTCTCCCATATACACACATGCTGCTACGCTATGTACTCCAATTTGTTAGCCAATGGGGCAGACAACACTTATACTTCTCACATTTTCATATCATAATGCAGTTGAAGAACTGACTTCATTTAATATACCACACAATCTTCGGTACAGTACAGACCAAGCAATCCAACTCTTGATTCTGTGGGCTGGGGTTTGGCCTACTCCCTTGGGGGTTGGCTGTGGCACAGCCTGGTCCCAACTACAATGAGATTAGTTGTTAGAGCCAATATTAATAGAGAAAACACAGTATTTCTCAATCCTTACAGGAATTCCATAAAATATAAGATAATAAAATACAGAAAAAAGATTAGCATGGAATATCAAATAAAAATCCTTTTATATATATTAAAAATAAGTGTTTTCAAATAAATATTATTTATACCAAGTTATAATTAAGGTAGAGTGATTACATATAAAATTGCTAGTCATAACATAACATATAGTTAACCAACCAATATCATCTTAATTTAGTAACACTCCAAAACTTTTTATAATGCCTAAAGAAGGAAAAGAAATCTCCATTCTTTCTAATACTATAATAGAACAAATATAATAAAATTATTTGGTAATTTAAGCTGCTTTTCATCTTACATTATTATTTATAATAATCAATTTAAATTACCCTATTACTCTTTAACATACTAATGCTGATAAACAATAGCAAATCTCATGAAGTTTCTACAGTCTGAAAGTAACTATTTATTTCAAGAATTATCAATGATTTGGGAGGACTTCTTGTTTGATCATTTTTGAAATGTGATTTATTTATATGTGTTTAGTATTTAGTATTAATCGATTATATATAATATGTATATTGCTTAATAGATACGAAATTATATATTTTAAACAGACCATTTTTAATATCTTGGTCATCGAATGGTGGAACCCACGAAATACAAAAGACTGTGGGATGATGGGGCGTTGGGCCGCACCCTTGGTGAAATTGGTGGCAGGGCATCGCCGAATTAAATGCTTAAACAGACGAAAGATGTAATCTCCTACACCAAGATCAAGATGCGTGTGGAGAGTTTGTTTGGATGGTGGGAAAATTACAAATTATGCGATGTCATCGGGGGAAAGAGCAAGTGGACCCACCATTGAAAGAAATATGAGTTAGCTCTGCTCTGCTAATCTAAATGACCGCCTCCAACCAGGGATGGAATCAGAATTTTAATTCAGTGATATAAAAAATAATAATAATAAAATAAAATTATAATGATAATAGTAAAATAAAAAAAATTATAATTATTTCTTATAACTTTTCATATTATAAATTATAATTATTTAAGAAAATTATCTTGATTATTTGAATTTTTAAATTCATTATGGGTGAAAGGTTAGTTATTGTCCTAGAAGAAGCCGAACACAATCAATTGATACATTCAGACGAATTCGATAATCATACAATATTTATTCTAATTGCTTGATGAAAACTGTCTTAATATTTTGCTCTTGATTCATTAAAGTTTCACAGTTGTTTCGAGCTTAACTGTGTGCACTATCAGCATCTCCAATATGAACTTAAAATCTATCTTCTTCTTTTTTTTTTAATTATTAAATCATTCTTTCACAAAAGAATCACAATTTCCTTGTTCTTCATTATTTGTTTTAAAAAGATAACGATATAAGCAAAATACGACATATTTCCTTATACTATATTCCAACCAATCACCAAATTCATTAAACCAAGTTATAATGAATCGTCTTGATTTTGAGACTGATACAAACCTCTTTGCAAGTAGGCTCTTCTAATTTGGTCTTGAAAATTAATATTGTAATTCTTAGCTTGGGATCCATAGAAAATTGTGCAACATCAATTTACTTAATTCTTGCTTTGTTAATTTGTTCATTTTCTTCAATATAAATTTCCTCCATACTTGTTTTCTTTGCTTCATAATTTTCTTCAATACTTAGTTTTATTTGCATCATCATTGTAAAAAAATAAAATTATGAGCAAATTATAAAAAATGTTGTGATGGTTACTACTGGACCATTATATACTTACTTTCTTCCATACTTACTTTTTTTTATTTCTAATAGTAAAATATAATATAATATTTTTATGTCTAATAATAAATCATTGTAAAAAATAAATTTTTTAAAAAAAAATCTAGCTAAGTGGGGGCAGTTGCCCCTACTGGGCCTCACGTGGCTCCGCCCCTACCTCCAACAAAGATTCATATTAGATTTTATGTGTTGTATTGTTTTAGTTAGTGGTTAGATATTAGAGTTTGTTGTTGTTAGTGTTGCAGTTTGTTAGTGGCATTTTTGTAAATTATACTTATAGTTTTGGTTTACTATTTAAGTTGAGATCTATATTGAATAAAGGGATTGATGAGGCATTTGCATTTTTGTCTTACAATATGGTATCAGAGCGCTCTCAAAAGTCCTAAGGTTTCAATCTTCGACATCGTGCCCTAGGTTTCCTTTTGTCTAATTCGTTTGATAACTTTCATTGATTTTGACGTCGTCTCTTTCTTTTTTGGTGATTGGTACGAATCTTCTTTGTTCGGAGATCGATTATCGTCTCTGGCGTTCTTCTCTGTTTTGAGTAATTTTATTTCTTTATCTCCAATAGGTTTTCAATGACTTGCTCGAATCGTGTTTACCTTCTTTCTTTATAACCGATTGTTCGTCGTTTATTTTGTTCAATGGCGACTGTAAATCCAAATCTGTCGTCTGCGTAGATGAACAATTCTGCCATCGACGACGGATTGAATCCTTACTTCTTGCATCATTCCAGTAGTCTTGGTCTTCTACTGGTATCTCAGCCATTGACATGGGACTATTATGTCTCATGGAGTCGATCAATGACAATAGCCTTGTCCGTGAAAAACAAGTTGGGTTCATAGATAGTTCGATACAACGTCCAACAAGTGATCAATTTATTCTTAATGCTTGGATTAGGAATAACAATATCGTTATTTCATGGATTCTTAACTCTGTTTCCAAGGAAATTTTGACAAGTATCGTATATTTTGAATCAACTCAAGATATATGGATTGATCTCAATGAGTGGTACCAACAAAGCAATGGACTTAATATTTTTCAGTTGAAGCGAGATCTAATGAATCTTACTCAAGGTTCTTTATCTGTAAATGTATACTTTTCCAAACTTAAAATTGTTTGGGATGAACTCGAGAATATTAGGCATGCTTGTAGTTGTAGCAATTGTTCTTGTGGTGGTATTAAGGCTTTGGTAGAACACCACCAAATGGAGTATGTCATGTCTTTTCTAATGGGGTTGAAAGAGTCATTTGCTCAAGTAAGAGGTTAGTTACTGCTAATGGATCATCTTCCTCCTATTAACAAGGTAGTTACTTTAATTTCTCAAGAAGAAAATCAAAGGAATGTTGTGCTTAATGCTAGTAATCATGTGTTTTTCACTATTAAACATGATGTGCATAAGGCTAGTCAAAATAGGTTTCAGAAGAATAAACCTATATGTACACATTGTGGTTTTTATGGCCATACTATTGAAAAATGCTACAAGTTACATGGTTATCCTCCCAAGTATAAGGTCAAACAAAGGAATCCTAACAATAGTATTCCTAATCACCTAAACTGTAATCAACTAAGCTCAAATATTATGAGTCAAGTTTCAGAGAGCCATCATACTCTTTCTAGCAATCAAGGAATGGGGGATTTTATGCATTCCTTGAGTCCTACACGGTACCAATAGCTGTTGAGTATACATCTTGATGTAATGAAGATCAAGACAAAACCTTATGCTCATTAAGATTAAGCATCAGGTATATGTTTCTATGTTTTGGACATGTCAATTTTTAATCAACCTAGGTACTGGATAATAGACTCAAGGGCCACGAGTCATGTGTGTTTTGATAAAACCTTCTCTCATCAATTAAGGTCAGTTGGGGATGTTTTTGTTACCTTATCATATCAATCTCAGGTGTATGTGCCTTGTGTAAAGATTGTGATACTTAATCCATTTTTGGTGCTGGAAAATGTTTTATATGTGCTTGGTTTCAAATTTAACTTGCTTCTATGAGTGCACTAGTAGGAAAGAATTATGTAAGCCTTTGTTTTTCTCCTTATTCATGTGATATTCAGGTTACCCATCTTTCAAAGATGATTGGCAGAGGTAGGCTTCATGAAGGCCTATATGTGATTGATGTTGAATCTTTGGTTTGTAATTCAAAATCTATTGCTATTGTTGCATATGTTGTAAGTAAACAAACTTGGCACAATAGATTTGGCCATATTTCTTTTCAAAAATTGGATTGAGATATAAAGATGATAGAGATATTCCTTGTACTGTATGTGCTTTAGCTAAACAAATGAGGTTATCTTTTGTCTCTAATAATCATCTTTTTGAGCATGCATTTGATTTAATTCATTGTGATACTTGGGGCCCTTATCATGTTCATACTCATGCTGGTTACAAGTATTTTCTTATTCTGGTTGATGATTGCACACATTTTACTTGGATATTCTTAATGAGACAAAAATCAGAGGCTAGAGATATAATTCACAAGTTCTTTTCTATGGTTGAGACACAGTTTAACATACAGGTGAAGAAGTTTAGGTCAGATAATGCACCTGAACTAAGGTTTTATGATTTCTTTGGTTTTAAAGGGGTGGTCCATCAGTTTTCTTGTGTGGAAATAGCTGAACAAAATTCTGTGGTAAAACGTAAACATCAACACCTTCTTAGTGTAACTAGGACATTGTTATTCCAATCTCATGTACCTATTCAATTTCGGGGTGACTTTATTTTAATTGCAGCTTTCCTAATCAACAAGACTCATGTTCCTATTTTGAATCATCAGTCTCCTTATCAACTCCTTTATTACTCACCAGTGGATTATAACTCTTTTAAGATTGTTGAGCCAACTCGCTCATATTAATTAAGTTTTGATGATTAACAAAAATATTTTTATGATATAAATGTTTTCTCTTATTCATACAAAAAGTAAATTTATTTTGAATTAAAAGATAACTGCTTTTAGACATGTTTTCTTGTTTTAATCATTTATGTCTCAAAAGCTTATATTTGAATTTTTAAATTTTAAATTAAAGAAGAATTATTTTTAGATATGTTTTCTCTTACTCATACAAAAAGTAAATTTATTTTGAATTAAAGGAGATTATTTTTAGACATGTTTTCTTATTTTAATCATTTATGTCTCAAAAACTTATATTTGAATTTTCAAATCTTGATTTCTCATGTAAAAAGTAAATTTATTTTGAATTAAAAGTGAGACATATTTTCTTATTGTTTGAGAAAGTCTAAACATTTTTTGAATTTCAAACTTCATATTAATCCTTTCTTTAGTGGTTAAAATGCTTATAAATACCTCCCAAACTCATTTTTTAAGTATCCAAGTGTTTCCATTGCATATCCAAAGCACCCGAATGCTCTCAAATGCTCTCAAGCAAAGCATTCAAGCAATCCGAGACTCTCAAAATATTATTGCACATCCACCAAAGAGCCACAAGGCAAGAGGAGAAAAGTTCTTCAAGTCTCTTACGACAAATCTGAACTTCTCCATTTGAGGTTACAAATTTATTTATTTATTTAAATATTATTATCTTGTATAATTTGTTCTTAATTATTTATTTGTGTCCAAGTGTGAATAAATTATTTGTAACATTTAAATTACTATTGTGGATTGTATAGGTTTCCTAGAACCATTAAAATCTAGATGAATCTAGTTTCCAAGGTAAGGTAGGAAAAAAACTATGGTGTAGTAGTTGCCTAGAACCCATTGTAATCTAGGTATGTATCTAGTTTCCAATGTGAGCTAGTGTGGAAACCTTGGTGAAATTATTTTAGTGGAACTCTAAGGATGGTTAAATCTTGGGAAAGTGGACTAGGTGTGTGTGAAGACACTGAACCACTATAAATTGTGTTGTGCCTCATTGTATTTATTTTTGTTATATCTTGTGGCATACATTTATTATCAATCTCAAATATAATTTATTATATTTATCAAATATATATTTTACAATAAAATCATTAATCAAGAATATTTATTAAAATTGAGAAAAATTTTAATCACTCAATTCACCCCCCCTCTTGAGTGGTCATACCCTAAGGGACCAACAAATGTGTTTGGTACACTTTGCTTTGCTTCCACCTTGCCTTCCCATTGGTCAAAATTCACTCCTAGAGCTATAGCTTGTGTTTTCGTTGGATATATAATGGTATAAAAATGTTACAAGCTTTATGACATAGCCTCACAAAAATTCTTTGTTTCCTATGATGGTTTCATGAAGATAATTTTCCCTTTCACTCTATTATTTCTAAAGATGCAGTTGTGGATCCTTTTCTTGATTTGGTCTTGCCCAAACCTATTCCTAATATGAATTTTTCTACTACAACTGCACATGATTCTATACCCTCAATTGAACATTCCTCTCTTGTTAATCCTGGCCCTTGTCCCAACAATCATGCTCCTTCTCTTCGTAAATCTACTAGGATTACCAGACCTCCTTCTTATCTTCAAGAGTTTCATTGTTATTTGCTAACTCAGATGCCATTTTCTCCTACATCTTCTTCATATCCTTTAGATAATTTTATTTCACATTCTACTTTGTCACTTGTTCACAGATAGTTCATTCTCAATGTTTCTTCCAATTTTAAACCCCAATTTTATCATCAGTCAGTGCACTGTACTCACTAGAGGGATGCCATAAATGTTGAACTAGAGGCTATGCATCTCAATGGTACTTGGATTGTTACTCTCTTACCTCGAGACAAACATTCCAGTGGGTGTATAATATTAAATACAAGTCAAATGGGTCCATATAGAGGCATAAGGCTTGTTTAATGGCTAAGGAATACACATAGCAAGAAGGTTTGGATTTCTTGGACACGTTTTCCCTCGTAGCCAAGCTAGTTACAGTTAAAGTCCTCTTAACTCTATCTTCTGCTCATAAGTGGCCTCTTGTCCAGCTTGATGTAAATAACATCTTCCTTAATGGAGATCTTTTTAAGGAGGTTTATATGGATTTTCCTCTTGAGTATAAGTCTTAGGTTGCTATTGCTTAGGGGGAACGATTGGTGTGTCAGCTTCATAAGTCCATCTATAGCCTGAAACAAGCCTCAAGGCAATGGTTTTCCAAGTTTTCTACTGCCTTGATTAAGTATGGTTGTCTTCAATCCAAATCAGATTATTCTCTTTTTGCTAAGGGTGTTGGTTTAATTTTGCGATCTTGCTAGTGTATGTTGATGATATCACCATCACAGGTTCAGATAATGTTGTTATAGCCTCACTTAAGGTATTTCTCCATAGTCATTTCAAGCTTAAGGACCTTGGACGCTTATGGTACTTTCTTGGACTTGAGATTACTCGGTCTCATAAAGGTATTTTTCTTTCACAAAGACACTATACTCTAGAGCTCCTTGAGGTTAATCTACTATTAAGTAATAACCAAGGTTTATTATTAAAACAAAGACACTATACTCTCAAAGATTTATTATTAAGTATTATATATGTTTCTTAGATCCGTTAAAATCTAAGTGAATCTAGTTTTCAAGATAAGATAGGGAGAAAATCTTAGTGTAGTGGTTGCCTATAACTCATTGTAATCTATGTGTGTATCTAGTTTCCAATGTGAATTAGTGTAGAAACCTTGGTGATTTTGATTTAGTGGAACTCCAATGGTGGTTAGACATTGGGAAAGTGGACTAGGTGTATGTAAAGACACTGAACCACTATAAATTGTGTTGTGCCTCATTGTATTTATTTTTGTTATATCTTATGACTTACATTTATTATTAATCTCAAATATAATTTATTATATTTATCAAATATATATTTTTTAATAAAATCATTAATCAATAATATTTATTAAAATTGAGAACAAATTTAATCACTCAATTCACCTCCCTTCTTGAGTGACCATATCCTAAGGGACCAACAGTATTCAATAAGTTACCTAAATTTTATTTAAAATTAGCATCTAATTATTGAATAAATGGGTGAGTGGTTAAAATAATCCCTTATCAAAATGAAAAAACAATTTAAGAAAGAATCATGTTAGATGTACATCATTTTTGTACATCTTGGACTACACAAAAAGATATTATGACCAAAATACCTCTCGCATTCATGCGCCTTATGAGAGACATTTTTGTCATTGATACACCTTTGTGTAGTCTAAAGTGCATACAAAGCTGTACCAATAGCATTATTCTTTAAGAAACATTCTTTTTTAACTATTTTTATGGATCGAAACGCTTTTGTATTTAATTTAACTAATTATCAACTTATTCAGTTTATTTTTAAAATATCGCATATTTTAAAAGTGCAACATCTACTTGTTTGTTACCGTAGGTGAGAGCAATTTCGAAGGTGATCACTTTAAAAGAACAAAAATATATACAAATAACATTCATATGAGAATTCATAAATTAGTATATGATATAAATATTGGAGAGGAAATAAAAATATGTGTATATATATATATATAATTTTTACCATTAATGAGAATTCACAAGTACTAATTTTGTATTGAGTAAATTTATCGAACAAATGTAATAATCCCCAAAGAAATTATTTAACATAATAGGGATACATGTTGCTGATATAATATTACTTTATAATATATTATGTGTATTATTATTCACTAATATTTTAAGATTTACGTAACTAACTCCACTTAATGAAATTAAGGACAAATTTTAAGGTACCAATACCTATTCTCTCTGCACTTGCATTGCACCTCACCCTTCTCATGTTGCGCGGCACCCTCTTCCGGGTTGTACCATATCCCCTTTCAATGGTACCTCGAGCTCTTCAGAGTAATTTTACCCTTTGACTGTCCTAAAAACTCATAAGATTGAAACTTTTGGTTGCTATTAAATTAAGAAAAATCCCATATTCAAACTAAAAACAGAGGCAAATAAGGTTGGGTAAATGTTTTGTGCATGAAGTGGCACGTGTTGACTCTAAACATGCAAGTCCTCTACCATTTGCAAAGAACGAAAGAAGGCTGGGCCATGGCCGCTGCATGTCTCATGATGTAGCTTAATTAGGAAGAAGTAAAGAACAAAGGTTGGTGTTATCATATGCAATCGGTTGGTGACAGTAAGCAGCATCAGATTATAGTTGGGACAATATTATTGAGTTAGCTCACCCACACCAATCATGCCAAATTTCTTGCCAATTCTCATCATTCTTTCATAGTCCAGCATTTTTTTTTTTTATCTTTAATAAAGAAATATTCAAATGACTAAAGATACAACACTCTACTTTCCATTCTAGTTTGGCAAAGTATCATCTCCTTTCTAATTCATAAATTAGTACGTTTTGTAATGAGCAATCTCATAAATAATTGAAAGGCATATGACACGATTTTGAGACAATATTTTCTTCTTTAGATGGTTGGATGGTTTATATCAAGGTAACGTTTGTTAAAATAAATAAAATAAGATTGTATCAAAATAAGGTTTGAATGATGTTCAAACTAAGATATAAAATGGCAAAATAAGTTTAGAAAATATTATAATATTTTTATTAAACTGTTTATTAACTTTTTTTAGAATGCATTAGAAGACATATGTATCATTTTTTTTTATCTGTAAGGTTTAATATATATTTATCTTGAAAAAATGAGAAATAAACATATATAGAAAATAATAAATAACAAGTCACGTAACTTCTTTTTTTTAAAATTGTTTAGTAAATTTAATAAATATATTAAAAAAAAAATCTTAAATATTTTTTATATCTTATATTTTTTTATCTATATATTAATTAACAAACACTACAAAAGGTACTTATTAAATTTAATAATAATTTTTCTAATTTTGCCCGTAATCAAATGAATGGTGCAGGGGCAAAATAGTAAAAATACCTCATCAACCTCACACTTTGATGCCTTATATCATTATTCTCTCAAAAAATATGTTTAGCTTTAATTTGTTTATTTATAATTTAAGAAGAATGAGTTTGAATAAATGCACCCCCAAATTTGTTTCACATATTGGCACCGAAAAGGAAAAATGGGGAGAGGGCAAAAGAGTCAATTGACGTCCATGAGTTGGATTGTAGTGTACGCCCGCTGGCGATGTTTTTGTCCCACAATAAGTAGCGATTCTCAGTTGAGTTACTTGGCCAGAGAGCAACTGAGCAACAGAGCCACAGCCAAAAGGAGACAAAAAAAGAGAAAGAAAGAAGGAAAGAAGAAAGAAACAGAAATTAAAGAGCCGCGGCGTCACCTGAAATTCCGAAGAGTCTTTTTCTTTTGATTCTCTGATTCCCCTTTGACCGGGCCCGAACCCAGCAGCCTCTGTGAATTCATTGAATTTATCGGTGGGCCTAATACTGAAAAACTGACCAAAAGTACTGAAAATATATATGCATTTGTATGTATGAAATTGCTTTGAGCGAGCGTCTGATGAGCCAAATTTGAGGAATCTGGGAGGTGGGTTTCTCACTTTCTTGACATTTCTCAAATGGGTGTCTCCCAGAACGATGGCAAGATGGAAGGTTGGCTGTATCTCATTCGTTCCAACCGGTTTGGTCTGCAATACCCGCGAAAGCGCTACTTTGTTCTCCAAGATCACCATCTCAAGAGCTTCAAATCAGTTCCTGCCTCGAACAACGAGGTCCATTCTTGATTTTGGTCCATTCCGTGCTTTCCTAATTTTTGGGTGGATATCTGCCACTTCATTTTGTTGTGCAAATTGTTTCTCTTTAGTGTTCTTGTTTGTTTTACCCATTGATTTACCTACAATGAATGTTCCAAGAAACAATCCTTGCTTTCTTTCTGGTTCGATGGGAAGGTCTATCAGCAAAAATTTTCATCATCCATTATATGATGTGTATATATAGATAATATCCCAATACGCCGTGTTTGTCCGTGTAAAGGAATTTTACCCTTTTGCAACTTCTGTTAATGGAATGGTTAATGGTTCTAGCTGGATTTTTGGTTCTGATTGTCGGCTATTTTTCTTCTTTTTGCCTTCCCATCTTTAATATGGTACTTCTGGTGCATTAGAAGTTTTAACATGCTTTAATTTCAGGTTATTGGGATTCTTTCGTTTGTGAATCATGCTTAAAGAGTCTTCTTTTGTGTACTGCAAGGAATATCCAGGGTAACAGATAAAAAGACAGATACTTCCAAATAGTTGATTTGGTCGTACTTGT
Organism: Diospyros lotus; assembly: GCF_014633365.1. Taxonomy (NCBI): domain Eukaryota; kingdom Viridiplantae; phylum Streptophyta; class Magnoliopsida; order Ericales; family Ebenaceae; genus Diospyros; species Diospyros lotus. The sequence continues at coordinate 30,642,590 of NC_068338.1, read as the reverse complement.
CTTGCTAGGAATTGATTCTTGTCTAGTCCATCTGAACCTCACAAAAAGTGAGAAGCATTAGTAGTGTCGTTAGCTTTTCCTTCTTCATCCACCTCTGCCTTTTTCTCCCCCGCTTTTTCTTGCTTCTGTTCCTTTTCCAAAGTGTTCTTTTTTATGCTGCCTACCAGATTTTTGTGGTGTCTTTATTTGGATTCAGATATTGACAAACAAAGGCATAAAAAGGATGATGTAGATCCTGCAACTGGATGGGTAGATCAAGAGTTTTTCTTTTTCCCTTACAGGCTTACACTATGTTCCTTAACACCAAAAATTAATGCAAAAACAAGTGAAAACTTTTCTAAAAAAGAAGTTTTGGGCATGTTATATTGCAGAAAGAATTGATTGTGAAAATAGAATAATAGAAATGCAGTTCATCAGTATCTAATATGGTGTTTGGAGATTATGGGGAAATTTTAGTGATAGAAGATAAGGTCCTAACCTTTTCTTGTTCTCTCTGCCTCGTTCCATTTTATTTATCCAAGAGTCCTAGCAGTGTTTCTTTATTGCTGTTGAGGTGTGTCAGTCTTTTGTGGTGTGATTGTTCTAGCCTCACTATATTTACTTAAAAGGAGTTCCTGTCTTCAAAATGTGATGTTTGTTAAGTATCAGTAGGAATTAGTTGTGAGGTTATTTTGGACTTTGGTCTTGACCATCTTCTGGAGCCCGGTTTGTTGTCATTACACATTGGTTGGTAGAGGTATAAGTCTATAGAGGAGATAGAACACGTGCAGTGTACATTAATTCATGGTAAGTACTGCAAAATAAAGAAAAAAAATTATAATTTCTGCATTTTCATGTGCTAAGCTCATGCTTGACTTGTGTGAAAATCTTTGCTTCACATTTGAAATCTTTCTGTGGGAAAATACATAATTCAACACATGTTCATGGAAACTCAGGACACTAACTGGCATCATCAGAGATATAATTGGTTTCATAGCTCATTTTTATTTGATTTGCACCGGAATCAAGTCCAAGGGCAGGCTGAAATATTACGCTGCTGCCAAGAAAGAGCATATTAGTGTTGGCTTTGTCGAAGTGTTACTATCATGTCACAGTATGGACTCAAGATAATAAGTGGAAAAAATGAATTGTAAAGCATCTTTGCATGAGCACTCGTTAAAATATTTCATGCCATTCATTTGAAATGGGCATACAGCTTTTGCAACTTTGTCTCTTGGACTTCCACATTTTTCAAGTGCACAAAAATTTCAGAATATTAGCTTAATTGGTAATGCTGCTTTTATGCCAGGATCCTATTAGAAGTGCAATTATAGACTCTTGTGTTCGGGTGACAGACAATGGGAGAGAAAGCATTCAAAGAAAAGTATAATGTTGAACCATTTTTCTCTGGGGGCAACCATATATTCTGGTTTAATTTTCTGATTAGTTTGTTCCAAGTTGTGTTTTCCACTCTTTTGTTATTGACTGTCATGGAAATCTAATGTGCAAACTTGCAGGAATTCTTCATTTTCACACTCTACAATACTTCTAATCACAATGATCAACTGAAGGTGGGGTAAATTTCTTGTTGAATATTGCATGATTCAATAGACAACCTAGATGCTTGATTTATGAAAACTATGCTTGTAGCTAGGAGCAAGTAGCCCAGAAGAAGCTGCTCGATGGATTCATTCCTTGCAGGAAGCAGCATTAAAGGTATCAAGCTACTCATTTTTGTTAATCTGGTGAGTTATTGCAAACAAAGAAACTAACTATTATGTGCATGTGCAGGCAGACCAGAACCCAGCAGATGTTCTGGGTGGCCCCAAGAGTGAGAGGCACTCCTGGAGGTAAATTGTATACTTAAAAATGTAATTATCATATTTGAAAAGCATATAGCTTTTCATTATGCCTTACTTTTTGGTAATTGGCATAGATATCTTTTTCTACTAAGAAAATTAGTGGAAATTTTGGAAAAAAATATGGTACCAGCATAAGTTTGTCAGTTTGAGCTGATTTCTTTCTATTCATTGTTACTTTGTTGTATCTCCTGTTGTTCACAGCTTGAAGCATTCTAAAAGGGCACATTGTATGAACTCCATTGACTGGACTCTGTGTTCATCCAGACACATGGATCCAGTATCATCTGATGTTATTGCACCTTCACCTTGGACAATCTTTGGTTGTCAGAATGGTAAGTTCAGGAAAATATCTGCCTTTAAATTCGGCTGAAATTGTGTATTTAATACTGGGTGTTGTACAGGTCTTCGACTATTTAAAGAAGCAAAAGATAATGAATCTAATGGAAAGGTTAGCGGCATCTTAATATGCTACCAAGGTTTTTCAAGAGCAATCATGTTAAACATGCTCCTAATTCATGCAGTGGGATGATCATCCTGCAATAATGGCCGTTGGTGTAGTTGATGGAACTTCAGAGGCCATCTTTAAAACACTCATGTCTCTTGGTCCTTCAAGATCAGAGTGAGTTTACAAAATATCCCTTTATATTTCTGTATTGAAGCATTTATATCCTTAAAATCTTTCAGAATAGTCTGGTTGGGGTGTGATGCCTTACTGTTCACCTTTGAGCCATGCAAAGATGTGACCATAGGTCAGACATCACTATGATAAAAAAATACAGAAAGGAAGAGACTAGATATAAATAGATGACCATAGTGCATCAATAGTACAACTTATGCCGATACATGTTATGCTAGTAATTTGGATCAAAAGCTCAAACTGACAATAGATGTGTTTTTAATGTAATTTATTTGATTAATTTTCTGATTGTGATGGACAATTAGTTGTAATTAATCAAAATGCTTATAATTTTATCTATTGATTCATGTAAGCCTTGTAGCAATTCTAGAATACTCCTACGCTGCTTCTGTCCCATCTGTGTATCACATAACACTAGCTTCACATGCTGAGCATATCTGCTCATGTTTGTGCCTTATGCACCCATAGTAATGAATGCCTCACTTTAGTAGTGATAAGTCTGGCTTTGTTTGGTCTTTGAGGTGTGAATTCTTCTCTGACTCATTTAATGGCATGTCTCAGTATCAATTATGGTATAATAAACCCTGAAAGTAGAAGCCAAGAAGTTGTGAAACTACACTATACCATAGCATAATATTTCTGTGTTCTAAGTTTTTGTTTTCTTGGAATTGTCTACCTTCATATTCATGTCACATTTTGAATTCCGTCTATCATTTTGTGTCCTTTTCCAATGGTAACTATTCTTTGTCTTGCAGATGGGATTTCTGTTTCTACAAAGGCAGTGTGATTGAGCACCTTGATGGTCACACTGATATTGTGCACAAGCTATTAAAAAAAGATTGGTTACCTTGGTATGATTCAAGTCGTACCTTGTAGCAAATGTTTATGATGCTTTTATTCAAGAGCCCATATGTGTAATATAGACCTTTTATTGATTGATCATTGTTTGCAGGGCAATGAAGCGAAGAGATCTATTGTTACGGCGTTATTGGAGAAGGGAGGATGATGGCACATATGGTACTAATATTTTAAAATGCAACTTAGAAGACAACGCATTTATCATCTGAAAATAACTTCTCCATGTGTATTCTCTTGCAGTTATACTCTACCATTCAGTGTTCCATAAGAAGTGTCCACCTCAGAAGCGCTACATCCGTGCTTGCCTTAAAAGTAATGTATGCTTAAAATTCAGCAGTAGGAGAAGATTTTATTTGACATTTTTGAGTTTCTTGTATTGTGTGTCCTCCAAATAAATATGCATACTTGATGCCTGCTGCTATCTCGATCTTTATGCAAGGAACTAGATATCTATGGCTCTTGAATTTATGTGTGTATTCAATGTATTTACACATGCTTGTGACAGTGCGTTATCCACTTTGGAGCAGCTGGTCTGATATGAATTATGCTGGTTGGCTTATTATTCCATTTCTTTTCTGGTTCTAATATTTGTTATTGTGGCTGCTGTCGGGGTTCTGTCCTTTGTGGTATCCGACTTGTACTTTATTTAAAGCTCTCTGGTGTGTTTTCTTTTTAATCCAATGATGGTGTTCCAGTTGTGCTTGATACTGCCTAGCTTGAACAGTACAATAAAAAGCAATATTGCCTTTTCAATAAAGCTCTCTGGAATTTTCTTTTCAATAATCTATCAAGAGAAGAAAAAAAGATAACCTTTTCCTGCTCTTTCAGGTGGAGGATATGTAATATCTCCTGCGAATCAAGGGAAACAATCAGTTGTGAAACACATGCTTGCCATTGATTGGAAATTCTGGAAATCCTATCTACATGCATCTTCAGCTAGAAATATAACGATCCGTATGCTTGGGAGGGTTGCTGGTATTCTTCTTCATGTGCATGCCTTTATTCTGGGCTCTTTTCAAATGTTTAGTTTTTTCCAATACTGAATAGATATTTCCATATTTTCATTTGCAGCATTGCGAGAATATTTTAGAGCTAAAGTAGGAGATTACCCCCCCTCTGATTCTTCATCAGGTGAGTTGACAACAGATAATAGGTTGGCTCAAAATGAAGATGTTATGGTTAAGGTTCAAACAAGAGCGGAGATTGGGAAGGATAAGGAGGATATGGAGGAAGAAGTTATCAAATCACCTTCAGAACAAGCTAGCCTCATGGGATTGGATGATGAAGCAGATGAGTTCTTTGATGTCTCCGAACCACTAGATTACAATCATTTAGAGAATGATTGGTGTTCCGATATGGGTGCAGAAGCATATTCTCAGGTACTTATAGTAGTTCCCAGTGGGATAGAGTACTATGATGTGCCGTTTCAGTTTTGTTGCATAAGATCAACTAGTCAAAGTGTTATTTTTTTAACTAACCTGTGTGTGGTGTTTAGAGCATGATTTGATGATAAGGATAAACTGATTGTGTTTCAAATTCCTCTTATGATATTTGATGATTTAATTGTGGTGTTTTCTTCACTAGCATGTAACTGCATTTGAATGTCTGTTCCAATCATATTGTTAAACCAATTCCTTGGCTTAATGGATAGTCTGCATCAGCATCGTGTGTGTTTTTAGTCCCCTAGATGTAGGCGATGCAATCTACATTCTGAAGCCAAAGGCACTCAGATCCCACTATTTTGTTCTTCTGCCTAGCTCATCCTGGTCAAGTTTTCCCTTGTAAACATAAACACTAGGTGACAAATAATTGTACAGTTTGTTCAGTCATATGTGGGAATGCTGTGTTCTTCTAGGTGTTTCTTGTTTTACCGTACTCACTTTCCTTCTTGGGTGTTGAGAATGACAGGATATCCACCATCCACCAAGATTATCAACTGCTGCCAGTTTTGTGAAAAAATTGCATGATCTTGCAGGTGAGTCGAATTTTACAAAACTCAATTTACTGACTGGTGGTTCTCTTTCTCCCCCTTCACTACTCTCTAGTAGTTTTTGTTCTTTCTGTAAAATGCTGCTTGACTTGGGCTTCTGCTTGCCACAGTCCAAAAGAGGGGTTATATAGACTTACAGGAGATGGCCAGGGAAGATGCTTTCTCATGTTACTACGGTTCCACTCTCCCGAAGGATCCAACTTGCAATATGCCTTGCAGTTGGACAGAAGCAGATTCGTCAACATTTCTAATTCGTGGAAAGACTTACTTAGAGGACCATAAGAAGGTGTGGCGAATATTTTATCTTAATTATCAAACCTCAAAGATTTCATAAACATGCTTTTTGAAGAATGTTATGCTGCATCCATCAAAGCTCAGGATCCTATCATCAGCAGCAATTCCATTATTTCTTCAGCATGATAAAAGTTTTCTGGGGGAAACTTCTTTGGATAGTCCACAGTATGTTCACTATGCCAAGGAACGGAAGTTGCAAGAAGAATATTGCTTGTCCTGCAATGTCTGATAGCTATTGGACTAGATGTGCCCTGTTTCACATCTTGCTTCTGAAATTAGATTTTCCACATTTAAAAACTTGATGGGAAACTATTTGGCATGATATGAGATATAATGGCTTTACAGAGAATCTGGTATCAGGTAGAGATGATTGAGGAACTACAATACATGTAGCCAACCCCACCTGGTGGAATTAAGGCTTGGTATTTTGTTAGTTTTTCTTTCTTCATTTGTCAATAGGTAGAGAAAACCATCTCAACTGATTGAAAACTTTCTGGCTTTCTCTGCATCATGCCTAAAAGTGTTTTGATATGTACTTTTATCTCTCTTGAGATTTTTCAATTAGTAAATTTGTTTCAGTTTTATTTAAAATTGAGCCGTATGTTCCGCATATAATTTAATGATCTCCTGCCTTTATGAAATATACTTTCATTTGTGAAATGCCCCCCCAAAATTACAGTCTTCCTATAAGATATGAACTTTCATGTGCTGCTATTCACTTCATTGTACTGCATTTTTTTTTTTTTCAGTTCAAGGCAAAAAGCACTCTAATGCAAATGGTTGCGGCTGATTGGCTGAGATCTGACAAGCGAGAAGACAACCTTGGAAGCCGTCATGGGAGCATAGTCCAGGCAAGTCTGCCTTTCACATTAACTCTTATTTTAAACCAATATTTTATGCCTCAACTCAGTTCTTGCAGATCTCAGTCGTTGCAATAACTGGATATATATGGTTGAATATAGTTTTAACTACTAGGATCTTTGTGCAGAAATTTGCAGCAAAGGGTGGCCCCGAATTCTTTTTCATTGTAAACATACAGGTGAAACTGGTCCTACCTTGTTGATCTATTTCTGGATAGAACTGAAAGTCAAAATCATTTACCATGAAACATTACAATGAACCAGGTTCCAGGTTCAACAACATATAGCCTTGCTCTGTATTATATGATAAACACTCCCATACAAGACATTCCTCTGCTGGAGAGCTTCGTCAGAGGGGATGATGCATATAGAAATTCAAGGTTTAAGCTCATACCCTACATATCTAAGGTTAGTATGTCACATAACTGTCAATTTGGCATTCAATTGCATGCCTAACAAGGTTGATCTTGTTCTATGTTTTGTTTCGGGAATAGATACAATTAAACGTGTAGGAGTGAGTCTTGTGATTGTTGTTGTTGTTACACAATTTTTGCGCCCCCCCCCCCCCCCCCTTTCCGGGGGGTGAAAGCGGCCAAAAACAAAGGAAAACAAGCTTTATAAAGCATAAGAAATGTAAAATCCATGCTTCATGATGTTTAATGGTCTCGGGTACTAGTGTATTAATAAATGTCTCTTCTTCTCAACCTTGTTTGATGGAAAAGAAATGAATAGAGCCAACACTTTCTATGACATCCCTGCTAAAGAACTTTGGGCATTTTTCTTTGAATGTCTAGTATCACGTCCGTGAAGTTTATGCCCACCAGATGGTTCTTGAAGGAAGAGTGGTTATCTATATATATTAGCTTTTTGCGTTTCGCTTGCAATCTGACTAAAGAATTTGCAACTTGTTGCATAAACTGAATTTATTATCATGTATGGTTCGTACATCACTAGTCCGCTCTTTTTACTTCTCAGGGTTCGTGGATAGTCAAGCAGAGTGTTGGCAAGAAAGCATGCTTGGTGGGTCAAGCGCTTGAAATAAATTATTTTCATGGGAAGAACTACTTAGAGGTAAGGAAGGCACAGGAGTGATCATCACTGTAAAGTATGAACCATGAGTAACTGGTATTAGCGCTGCCAACTTCTTCATCTTTCTTTGCATGCCAGCAAAAAGAGCTCTTGTTAACTACATTGTTAAATGCTCAAAGAGCTCTTGTATTAATATGGCGCTTCATGTTACATAAAGCTAATTCCACAATAATAAATTGTGCTTTCAGCTCGGCATCGATATTGGGTCGTCTACAGTGGCAAGGGGTGTGGTCAGCCTTGTCCTTGGCTACCTTGACAATTTGGTCATTGAAATGGCATTCCTAATACAGGTAAAAGAACTCTACTTTCTGCCAAACAGAGTAAATTTGTCATTCACTTGGTCCATGTTAAGTTCTTAAAACAGGACCCAGCCTACTTTATGAATGGTCATAAGACTCTGTCTAATATTTGAGTATTCTCCTACCACTATAGTCAATCCCGCTAGAGAGATATATCTGTTAATATGAGCTGTCATTTTCTCTTGGCAGGCTAATACGCGAGGGGAGCTCCCGGAGCATCTGCTCGGGACCTGCCGCCTGAACCATCTGGATGCCTCTAAAGCAGTTTGGGTGAATCCATGAAAGTCTGCTCGCTTCTCTGCAGGCCTGCACTGCAAGCATCTGGAATTTGCTCAATGGAACATAATATATGGTTATGCCAACTGAAAATATGCTTTTGTGGAAGATCAATTTGTCAACTCATTCTTAGAACTCGGCAACTTCAAATGGGCAGAGTAAAGGGTGGTGCCATATATGGTGGTTTTTAGTAGGGATGGCCCATGGCCATACTTCACATGGCAGGGACTCTTTGAACTACATTTAATAGATTGAATGTTCTAATATTTCTCTGCTTATAAGTTGCAATATTAAGCACCTATGCATTGTCTTACATAAACAAATTCTGTAATAACCAATTTTAGCATAGTTGACAAAAAACACCAAATGACTAACGATCATCAATTTAATTATAAACATGCAACTAAAAATGATAAGATTGTGACAGTATTATATGCAGTGCACAAGATCCTGACTCTAATATGATTTGATGATATATTTTAGCAAACAAAAATAAATGATAAATTTAAGATGATAAAAAGTAATCAAAAGATATTTAATCACTAAACAAAAAAATCACAATGGAAAATTTAAAAATTAAAGACATATACAAAATAAATAAATTGAAACAAAACTAAGATTTATCTCAGTGCATCGAATTTTTTAAAACATAAAGGTAATAAGTGCAATTTAAACAAATTTTATGAAGAATATATAAAATTTTACCTAATTTTAAAATATATTTAAAATGTATCATCTATTTTTCAATTGTACATTATAAAAAAAATCAAATATCATGTTAGAGTTATTTTATCAACGCATCTTGTATTTATGCTAAAAGGATATTCAACTTATATAATATTTGTTAAAATTAATAAGATAAGATTGTATTAATATAAAATTAAAATATATTTCGCACGAATATATGAAATGGTCGAGATAAGAATGATAAATATTTTAAATTTTTTATCAAATTATTTGTTTAATTTTTTAGAATGCATTGAGGGTATATAGGTTTTTTTTTTTTTATCTATAAGATTCAAAATAAATTTATCTGAACGGATGAGAGATAAATTTATTTGAAAAATCTCAAATAAGAAGTTACGTGTTTTCTTTTCAATGATTGTCAAATAAATTTAATAAATATAATAAAAACCACTTTTGTCCAAACTATTTTTTATATATCACTTTTTTTTTACTCATATATTGGTTAACAAACACTATTTTTTAATATAAATGACTAAAAACATGTTTTTGCCCTTTAGCTCTCACCATTTAATCACTTATGTCCTTTAATTTGAGGGGGATCTATTATGCCCCCATCAACTTGTAGAAAGGGATTTATTACTCCTTAAATCCCAAAGTCCTGCGTGTGACATATACGCAATTGGACCAAAAATTATATTAATATAATATATATGTTAATAGATTATACATAATTATTTTATCATTAAATGTTAATAAATTATACACAATGATTTATCAAAATTTTATATTAATACATACATACATACACATGATGTATAATAACTGTTAAATAAATATATATATATATATACACACACAACGCACAATGATGGGGCGGGCGCCAACAATGGAGGCGTGGGCGATGGACAACAGCGACGAAAAAGCTGTGTGCGACGAAGAAAATTGATGAAACTTGACGACAACGACGGAGAACGGGTTTCACCCATTTTTTTTGTTGAGCCAATTTGTTCATATTGATTAAGTTTTAATAATTAACAAAAATATTTTTATGATATAAATATATTTATTTTTTATATAAAAAAATAAATTTATTTTAAATTAAAAGTTAGTATAAAGAGTAAATTTATTTTGAATTAAAGGTGGATTATCTTTAAACATGTTTCCTTTTTTTAATCATTTATATCTCAAAAATTTATATTTAAATTTTTATTTATTGATAAATGATTTTATTACTTATACAAAAAGTATATTTATTTTGAATTAAATAATAATTACTTTTAAGCATGTTTTATTTTTTTCATACAAAAAATAAATTCATTTTGAATTAAAGAGAATTAGTTTTATACATGTTTTCTTTTACTCATGCAAAAAATAAATTTATTTTAAATTAAATAAAATTATTTTTAGACATGTTTTATTATTTTAATAATTTATGTCTCAAAAGTTTATATTTGAATTTTCAAATCTTGATTTTTTATGTAAAAAATAAATTTATTTTGAATTAAAAATGAAACATGTTTTTGAGAAAGTCTAAATATTTTTTGAATTTCAAATTTCATATTAATCATTTATTTAGTGGTTAAAATGCTTATAAATACTCACAAACTCATTTTTTGAATATCTATTGCACAAATTGTACATCCAAAACTCCCAAAGTCTCTCAAACTAATTTCCAAGCATTCAAAGACTCTCAAAGATTTATTGTTCATTCATCGAAGAGCCACAAGGCAAGAGGAGAAAAGTTTTCCAAGTCTTTTATGACAAATCTGAACTTCTCCATTTGAGATTATAAATTTATTTATTTATTTAAATATTATTATCTTGTATAATTTGTTTTTAATTACTTATTTGTATCCAAGTGTGGACAAATTATTTGTAAACATTTAAATTATTATTGAGGGTTGTATAGGTTTTATAGATCCATTAAAATTTAGGTGAATTTAGTTTCCAAGGTAAGTTAGGAAGAAAATATTGATATAGTAGTTGCCTAAAACCCATTGTAATCTAGGTGTGTATATAGTTTTCAAGATGAACTAGTGTGAAAATCTTTGTGATTTTGATTTACTGGAACCCCAATGGTGGTTAGATTTGGGAGAGTGGACTAGGTATATGTGAAGACACCGAACCACTATAAATTGTCTTGCGTCTTATTGTATTTATTTTTGTTATATTTTGTGGCTTACATTTACATTTATCAAATATATATTTTTCAATCAAATCATTAATCAATAATATTTATTAAAATTGAGAAAAATTTTAATCACTAATTCACCTCCCTCATGAGTGGCCATACCTTAAGGGACCATCAATTCGTCACACACAACTTTTCCATCGTTGTTGTCCACCACCTCCTCCATTGCCGACGTCCTTATCCTCATCGCTATTTGTGTGTATATATATTTAACGACCACTTTTATATATATCAAAATGTTATATTAATACAATATATATATATATATTGACGTCTAATTGATAAAAATTTATCATTAGATGTTGCCTAAGATTGGTGTTTGGCTGCCATGAGGAGATGGGGCGCTGACAGTAACAAAAAAACTAGGAATGAGTTTGGAGAGAGAAAATACATAGAGAGGAAATACCAATTTCATGTCTCATCTTTCTCAATTGTGCATTATTTCAAGCATGGTGTTTGCTAGACAATAAGGTGCATGATAGATCAAAAATTGAAACTTGGTGTAATGTAACAACTTGAAGGGTACAATATATTTCACATTGAGTTAAGGGAGTTAAATGATTAAAATAAAATTTAGGGGTATGAATGTGTTTTTAACGAATATAAAATGCTGCTGCTTGCTTGCCAACTAGATGATGAATTGGTCTTTGAGAGGACTATTTTTAAACCAACAAGAAAAGTTAGCCAATACAATTTATTCTTAAAATATGTTAAATTAAATTGGGTTTTTTTAGAATATATTATACAATTGATATCAAAATTAATAAGAGTTATTAAACAGCAAAGAGGACATCTAATTGAATTTATCATTAAAGATAAAAAAAATGATACATTAATATGTGTGATATGCAATGATAAAATTATTAAATTTAAATTAAAATCAATTTTGCATAATAGGTATTGAACCAACAATTCTGGCAAAGAACAAAATATTTTTGTTAATTGAACTAAAACGTGGTTGACAAATGAGATTATATATGAAAAATATTTTTAATATTTTTTGAAATTATTTGCTGCAATTTTAATTATCAAAATTAATAAGAATAAAAAAAAACAACATTTATGTTGTAATGATTTTTATTTATTTAAATACGTATAATTTTTAATATTAAATAAAATTTAAAATAAAACCTTACTGGTATCAGCCCAGCTCGTGAATAGGTTGGCCTAAGGCTATATTCAACGCAATCGCCAAATTGCTTGCCAAGTCAAGTTATAACGAGTTAATTGGATTTGTCCACCTCCAATGTTGCTCGCCATCCCCAAATATGCTTGGTAAATTTTTGGTGAAATCAAGCCACCATCGCCATCTCTTCCCTGGCCATCTTAACATTGGAAAAAAATAGACTAGACGTGATTAAAGACAAACTTAACTAGAGAAAACAAGGTGCAAACACATCGATAAGTAGATCTGGATAAGACAAGTTACAGATGTGATGGAAGATGAAATCAGGGCGACGACCACCAAATTTGATGGTAACAACGTCCAACGAAAGCAACTACAGTGATGAACAGCAACAACGATGACGAATAGAATGAGCCGCAGTGTCTTGTTTGGTGATGAGTAGATTGAGCACAAAGCTGAGCTGTGATTTTGGAGAATTTTTTATTTATTTTTGTGTTGAATGGGTGATATTGTGTATTTGGTTATTAATTTCATGTATGTGTATATTTGATTATTTTGTATATTTAATTATTGATTTTGTGTATACATGTATCTGATAATTTTATATATTTGATTATTAATTTTTTGTATGTGTGTATTTGATTATTTTATGTATTTGATGATTGATTTTGTGAAAATAAATAATAAATTTTTATAATAGTAAAAATTATAAGTAAGATAAATAAATAAAATTAAAATTTATTAATAAATAAATAAAAATAGTAAGTAAAATAGGGAAATAATAGAGGGTGCTTCGAACCAACATCATTTTTAAGATAAAATTAAAATAAGAAATAAATTATTTATAATAATATAGTAAGAGTTGCATTAGACATATCCTAATTGCCAAGGTCGGATTGTGAGTTGGGCAGGCTTCCATCGTTCCAAGTTCCAACTAGGGACCCGACCTTGATCCATGGGCGTTGCTATAAAATCGCTTCATTGAGGCAGATAGGGTTTGGAAAACCCTTGGATTGCCGTTCACTCACCTTTTCCCGTCTTGTCCGATAGGCGGTGGCGTTCGCCGCCGGCCACCATCTCCTCCTCCTTCCGGCCAGCGCGACGTCGGAAGGCTACCGCGATACAGCCATTATCGCTCACAACTGACTGGCGCATGACCGCCGCGTAGCACCACACGGGACCTCGCCCCTCCGTTTTCTCTCCGGTACCTGCCTCCGTCATATTCCACTCGTGAACCACCGCCCGACCACCATCTGTGTCGACGGACAGCATCGCGAAGCGACCACCGCTTATGTGCGTCCCAGATAACTTGCCACCGTCCCCTATCATCATCCCCAGCCATCATATCTGCCGCTGTCGCCCCTCTGTCGTGTGCCGCCGGTCTCTGTTGCGGGTAATCGTGAAGCGATCGGCTTCTGTCACCAACCGTCCGGGCTGACCTGTCACCGCCATCGATCTCTACTTTAGGTAACATGCTTCGCTTATTATATGTATAATAAATATTAGATAATATATAAATAGATAGATATTATAAGGATAGAGTAAGTGAATATATATACTTGTGTTTTCAAGAGACATTATCATTTGGTCTAAATTTAAAAGACATGTTTTGTTAATTTTAAAAAGATATGTACTTTAGTTTTAAAAGTTATGTTGTGGGTAAATCATACCAAATGTCACAAAACTTTTGTGTCCTTTTCAATTTGGTCACTAAACTTCAATTCTTTGTAAAGTAATAACAAAACTTTAAAATATTTTGCAATATGGTCATTAAAGTGATTTTTGGATAATTTCTCACTAAAATTGCTGACGTGGCAATGGCCACATCATCGCCACGTCAGCAATTTCAGCTAGAAATCATCAAAAAATCACTTTAGTGACCACATTACAAAACATTTTAAACTTTTGTTATCACTTTGCAAGAAATTGAAGTTTAGTGACCAAATTGAAAAGAACACCAAAGTTTTGTGACCTTTAGTGTGATTTACCCATTATGTTGTTCTTGAAAGTTTTTAACGCTCTTTAGGACACATCCATCTTAAAAGACATGATATTTTCAAAGATACATTCAGAGAACATGAACCCTACCAATTTCCCACTAATCAAACCACACAAATTAGATTAATAGAAAAACGAGAAACTCCTCTGGTTTCTCACTCATTAGTTTATAAACCCCTTCTCCGAATTTCATTAAGAGTGAAGAATCAGATTTGTCAATTTATTTCCATTGTTAGAAATTGGGAGCACTGGTAACCTTTAAACACACCCAAGAAACCAATCAAACACCACTCATCACACTCACAACTCACCGGCCAACACACCACAACACAAACATATAATAAAGAACAGAACAAGAAATGAAACACGCAAACCACATGAGGAGACACCGGTTTTTATCCTAATTCATGCCACGTGAATGGCATTACATCTAGCCTTGAAACCACCACCGAGCAGCCTTCTTTATTGATGGATAAAAATACAGGATTTTTCCTCTCCCACAATACAAGCTTGCCCAAGAATGTACAAGACTATTCTAACTCACAATTTTCTCACTCTCTTGGCTCTCATGAAAATAGAAAGAGAACATGTGATTCTTAGAACCTCAGCCCCCTGCCCTATTTATGGAAAATAGGGTGATATTTCCTAGGGTCGGTTATGACATTATTGGATTTGCCCTCCACTAATAACTAATATTACAAGAGTGCCACCCCGCCTGTCAACTACCCCGTAACCGCATACAAAACACTGCACATAATCCTATCACTAACTTGAGACAATCTTTAACATCCATAAAAATGTTACATAACAGGTCTATGAAAGAGACGAGAATTGAGTTGGGGGATGAAATTGGGCAACCTGTGTTTGGTTTCAAGATCTCATGCTCATAAATGCCCTTAACTTGTGTTGGGTCTCCACTAGACAAAGCTTGCAATCGGAGAGGATTGTCAAGACCCTAGGGCTATAACAGTAATTGCAGCTCATTGCAATTACTGCATAATATTTTTTTCTATTACAACTTGTAACCTTTTCAGTTTACAGTTACAACTGAAAGCAACTAGTAACCTTCAGTTACAACTTCTTGTAACTTTCAGTTACAATTGTAACTGAAAGCTAGAAGTTCTATAAATAGGCCACTAATTGGAGAATGGAGGATTGTGATGTGAAAATAACAAGAATTCATTCTCTCTATCTTCTCTCTCTCTCTTTCATATTTCTCTCTGTTTTCTCCGTCATCTTTCTCTCCGTTCTTCTTGATTTCTCTCTCTTTCATATTTCTCTCTGTTTTCTCCATCATCTTTCTCTCCGTTCTTCTTGATTTCTCTCTCTTTCTTGCTAATTACCTTGTAAACCTTAGGTCAGGTCTAGGAACTTGACAATTGGTATCAGAGCAGCCGATCTTCGATTGTTGAATTTAGATTCTGGTGATTATTGGAGGCTGTTTCAGAGGAAGATCCAGGCGATTCTTAGAGGAAGTGTCAGAGGCGAGTAGTGAAGATGGCCGAAGGAAATCGGATGAAACAATTGGAAGCAAGGGTGGACAATCTGGAACTAGGCTTACAGCAGATTCTGGAGAAGGGTGAGTTGCTGTTGAGCAGAAAATGCTGTAACAAGAGAAAGTGTGCAGCCAATAGAGAAAGGAATCGCTGAAGATTTTGCTAATCTTGGCCAAAAGCTGGATGAATTTTTGAATAAGTTCTCAAAGATGCTTCAAGCTAGTCTACTAGTGGATTTTCCTCCAAGATCCACCGCAGAACCAATTCTAGCAGGAGCTGGAATTCTACCCAATATCCACGATTTGCAAAAAGCTAAGGAATTACCTGTCTTGGATTAGGCAATTCCGACTGAAAGATCATTCATCCGTGCGAATATTGGTGCTATAGTGAATGAGGCTACAAAATGTGTTTAGTCTTACAAGAATGGAAATATTGGGTTTTCATTTGAAGAGCTTTTAAGGATAATGAAAACCCTTCAGGCGATCTTCGTCTTTTCAGTTTCAACCCATTGAGGTGCTTAAAAGAATATCACAACTGTGCTGGAATCCTTCCTCAAACTTCTGACTTACAGGAAGCTGAGGAACAATCTGAATTGAATCAGTCATTTGTAACTCAAGATTTTGGTGATTGTGATTTCTTGGTAAAAAACACTGGTTCATTAGATATTTTGGCTATAAATCATGTCAGATATGAAGGTCGCGATGAAGAAATCTTTCATGCATCTGATGAGTGTTGTGTACCTAGGGTTTAGCCTAGGGTTGGATTGGAAATTGAGAGAAATTAGAGGGAAATTAGACAGAGAGGGAGGAAAATGCAACAAGAAATGGGGGAAGGATTACAGAGGAACAACAAGGAGAGGGAATTGTAATAGAGAAGGGAAGAAATTAGAGAGAGCAGAGGGAACGAGAGGGAGATTGGGAGAGAATTCTAGAGAGAGAAATCAGAGCTTCATTTATCAATTCAAAACATGCTTACCCTCCTACAGCAGTGGCTTATTTATAGCCTCCCCCTGCACTCATGTGCAATACAACCGTTTGTCCTTAGCTCATGCACCCATGTGCAGTACAACTGTAATCCTAACAAATTGAAAAATACCTCTTAACAACTATTATATCCCTATTACAATATTGCTTCTCTATTGCTCCTAGGGACATGACAATGAGATGTGTGCCTTTGGCATCTATTCTAGGTTGGATCAAGTTTTTGATGCTCCACAATCCACATGCAGCCAAAGAAGTTCTGATTGGGCAATTTGGGCTGGAACACTCTTATATTGGTTCCCAGGAAACTGATTCTAGGGCTGATGAGGTCCTAAGATCAGAAATTTTGGACCTTTGGACTCCAGAAAATCATTACAGATGGTCTAAATCTTGATATGGAGGTCATGTTTCAGCCATTGCGGAACCTGTGGAACATTTTCGTCTCTTCCTATGCAATCAGGATGTTGGGGAAATTGAGAGGCTTAGGTCCAGAAAAAAAGAACTTGATGAAAATATTGAAGTCCTAGATGGACGTTTGAAGTTTCTTCAGATTGAAATAAGACATGCAGAGGATGAAGCAGCTAAACTTCTCAGGTGACGCGGGAAGTTTATCAATATTGTACAACTTGAGAAGAGAAAATGGCCATAGAAAACCATGTTAATCAAAGGAAGAGAAAGAGGCATGCAGAATCAATTGCTATAATCACTCCAGAACTTTACTGTGATTTCTTGGGGACCAGAAATCTTTTAAAGAGGGAGGATTGTCAAGACCCTACGGCTATAACAGTAATTGCAGCTTGTTGCAATTATTGCATTGTATTTTTTCTGTTACAACTTGTAACTTTTTCAGTTTACAGTTACAACTGAAAGCAACTAGAACCTTCAGTCACAGCAACTTGTAACTGAAAGCTAGAAGGCCTATAAATAGGCCACTAATTGGAGAATGGAGGTTTATGATGTGAAAATAACAAGAATTCATTCTCTCTAATTCTCTCTGTCTTTTCTCTCTCGGCCCTCTGTCTGTTTTCTCGCTCATCTTTCTCTCTTTCTCTTTGTTCTCCCTAATTTCTCTCTCTCTCTCATGATTTCTTCCTAATTACCTTATAAACCCTAGGTCAGGTCTGGGAACCTGACAAGGGGCCCACAGCTGCCACTGGTTGAAGCATGTAGACTGCCCTAATTTCTCTTTCTCACCAATCCACTCTCTTATATGCCTTAACCTCCAAATTTTTTTCAGAAAATCTGAATCCTAGTGAGAAAAGTAACAGATTAAACATGCATACAATGGATGAGAACATCTGGCGACTTACAATGGCAAAATGGTAAATAATGTTCTTTTTTGACAAGTGCTTCGACCACTATAGAAGACTGACTACTTAAATACTGTATCATAAGTTTTCTTTTTTATTTTTTTCTTAGTAACGACTGTCATGACCCAAAGGGCAGTAGCTGTAATTGTACTAGAGTTTGTTAGTTTGTAGTTACTTGAGTTTGTTAGTGTGTTAGTTGATTACTTTGGTAATAACCACAAGCATGTAAACAGCCTATAAATAACCTGTTGAATAGAGAATAGGTAGCTACGAATTGAATGAAATCAATTGGTTTCCCTCTCTCTCATCTCCCTCTCTCTTCATCCAAACCCTTACCTTCTCTTCTCAAATTTTTCTTCTTTCCGTTCTGTCTTCTTCCTCCAAAATTCCATTCCAAACCCTAGGAAACCTAGGGTTGTGACAATGACTTCCACGATATGTATTAGATTAGTATCCAAGGATAAATAATATATTCTCCATCTATCTATTATATGTAATGAAGCCGAAGAAGGGGTTTATAAACTAATGAGTGGGAAATCAGAGAAGGGGTTTTCATTTTTCCATTAATCTAATTAGTGTGGCTTAATTATTGAAAAATTGGAAAGGGTTTTTGTTCTTTGATTCTCTCTTTGAAAAAGATGTATCCATTGAAAAGATCATGTCTTTTAGGATGGATGTGTCTTAAAGAACAATTATAATCTTTCAGGAACAACATAATTTTTAAAAGTAAAGTACATGTTTCTTTAAATTTAACAGAACATGTTTTTTAAATTTAAACCGAAGGACATGTCTCTTGGAAACAATAGTATATATATTCACTAGCTCCTTTCCTTTTAATATCTATCTATCTATCTATTACCTAACATTGAAGATTGAAAGTTTTGTTGTTGGTTTTGCTCTGTCTAACTATGAGCAGTCAATTTATAATTTGATTTCTTTCCTGTTCACCATAATCAATTATAACTCATTATCTATGAATTGTAACCGATTTTAAATAAAAAGTGTTATTACTTATTATTGCATTGATAGAATAATTCACTGCATTTAAATACTTATTTATATAAACACCTATAGGTTATGGAAAGAATTCATGATCATATTAAGTGTGGCTTCATGATCTAGTATTGTTGATGCTTGAAATTTATGTTTAATCATAAATTAGATTTTGTAATTTAATTTATTTTATAGTAATTATTAAAATTTTAATTTAGTCCCTCATTAAAAAATTCATCAAAAAAATTATGATGTGCCAAATACATAAAATGAAAAAAATAAAAAGCATAGAAGTAGTGATTGCCAGCGTTTGTCACTACTCACTAGTAGTCATTGCTATAGACCCAATGGAAGAATCCATCATGGGTTCTTTCTTCTTCTTTAGAAATGTGTTATGTTTTATTTTTAATTTCTCAAAAAACCCTTGCCAAATTTTTTATTTTTCTTTATTTTATATATTTGCAACATGATAATTTTATAGAGCCTAAGAAATTGTTGAAAAGGGATTAAATTGTAACGAAATTAAAAGTTTATTGGTTGTTATAAGACAAACTGAAATAAAAGGACTATTTTGTTAGAGCGCATAAAGTTAAGGGACCAATTGTGTTATTTACTTGTTTAATAAAATTTACAAATTATTTTGTGTATGAGAAATTATATTATTTTTTATTTAATTTTAAAAGATAAATTTGACATAACACTTCTGAAGTTGGTCTAAATTTCATTAATCACCCATGTGTTTTTAAAAATACCACCAACCCCCCTTGAGGTTAGTTATTGTGCATCGCATACCCTTTCTGGGTTAATTTTATTAAAAATTCCAAAATGACTTTGTAATTAAAAAACAAAAAAATGTATTAATGGTGGTTGACTGATGAAATCCCCGAAGAACCCATATTAACTTTGGAGAGAGATTGAATTTGGAACCAATATCTCTGTTTTGGGTTCTTTGAACCTAAAGTTGATATGGGGTCAAAGAACTCAAAATCGTCTAGGTTTGTGTTGTTCTTCGAACCCCAAAATAGAGGGAGATTGAATCTAGGTTTTTCAAACCTATATATCTGTTATGGGTTTTTTGAACCTAGATCTAATATAGATTTGAAAATAAATCTAGATCAATTTGGGTGTTCTTTAAACTTGTAGAGAGAGGGAAAGAGAATTGCTGGTCATAAATAGTAGCTGGTTTGTGGGAGAGGAGAAAGAAAGAAAGATGAGATGGGATGAGGGAGCAAGCGGGAGTAGATAATAGAGAGAGAAATATGGTTTGTATATAGGGGTAAAGTGGTCAATTTATTTTCTCTATTAAGTGGAAGGGAGTTGAGCGACATTTTTGAAAACATAAAGGTAATAAGTGCAATTTAAACAAACTTTAAATTTTAAAATATATTTAAAGTGTATCATCTATATTGCAGTTGTACTTTATAAAAAAAAATGAAATAATCATTTTATCAATACGTTTTTTCTTTATGCTAAAAGGATGTTGAACTTAGAATATAAAATATTCATGCATGCTTACCAACAAGATGTCTCTTAGAAACAGAAGTATATATATTCACTTGCTCTTTCCTTATAATATCAAATATCTATCTATTGTCTATTATCTAACTCTGAAGATTGAATGTTTTCAAAGAGACAATTAGAGAACATGAACCCTTCCAATTTTTCACTAATTAAGCCACACTAATTAGATTGATAGAAAAATAAGAAACTCATTCTTCGGTTTCTCATTCATTAGTTTATAAACCCCTTCGTCGGCTTAATTATAAATAATAGCTACGTAGATAATAGATTATTTATCCTTTATTACAAGTCGTTACTTTAGAAAAATTAAAAAAGAAAAGTTCTGATATAGTATTTAAGTAGTTAATATTCAATTGTGGCAGGAGCACTTGTCAAAAAAGAACATTATTTGCCCTTGCAAGTCGCTAGCTGTTCCTGCCCATTGTATGTATGTTTAATCTGTTACTTTTCTCCCTAGGGTTCATTTTTTTGGGGAAAATTTTGGAGGTGCAGGCATATAAAAGAGAGGATTGGTGAGAAAGAGAAATTAGGGCAGTCTAGATGCTTCGATAGGTGGTGGCTGTGAACCCCTCTCTGATTGCGAGCTTTGTCTAGTGGAGACCCAACATGACCTAATGGAATTTTTGAGTACGAGATCTCAAAGGCCTACACAAGTTGCCCATTTTCATCTCCCAACTCAATTCCAGTCCCTTTTGTAGATCTGTTATGCAACATTTTATGGACATAGATTGACAAATCTGTTTCTTCACTCTTTCTCTTATCTTCAGTTCCTTTAGGCTCTCTTTGGTATGTTACTCTGGACATCAGAACTTAGATATTCAAAGTAGTCTGGAAGTTCCGATATTCAACACTTAAAAGTCTCAAAAACTTCATTGATTTAGATTTTTTCCTCTGTATCTGCTGTTGTTTTTTATCTGGTTAGATTGAATCTGATAGTAACATATTTGCTTTTCTAGTCATTTTCAGGAATTGGAGTAATTAGAGCCAAACCGAGCTGGATGGATCATGTTCCTAAGTTGGCTGTGTTGCTCTTGCTCCTTGGATATGGTATGTTACATTGAGAGAACTGCTATTTTTCTTATTTAGGTTTAGAGGAGCTATGGTAAATAGTGCACCATTCTTCTTGCGACTTTTTGGTAGTTTGTGTGGGAATGTTAGGTTACTAGATACATTAGCAGCCAAATTTGTACAGAACGTTTTGTTACTAAAATGTAATTGACAGCCTTACACTTGCCTTTCATTGCTGGCTGTACAATTGCCTTCACATGAAATGTGTTGGAGTTCATCCTCTGTTAGTGGCCCTCATTTCTTAATGTCTTTGATGAACTCCCAGATTTCCCCATGAAATTTCACTTTACCACTGCCAACTGCACTTATAAATTGGATGCCACATAGTGCGATTTACACTTGTGACAGATACTGGTGAATGACCACATCAGCACTGACATTGGGATGTTCATTAATCTTGATCTTATGTTCCATGAATTTGGAGCAACACAGCTGATCTTTTTAACATTTTGCCATATGTGATAGGAATCGATGTCCCTGCACAAAATGGAAAGATGATTTGAAAGTGCACAATAATTTTTTTAAAGCAAATTGGATAAATGCAGTTAATGTTTAACACACACCAAGGCAAACGATTTTGACAGCTATGATATATATAGGAGTGAAAATTTAGGATAACTACTTGGCTAATAGTGTTCTCTGCATGTTTGTGCTTCAGCTTTTCTATTATTGTTTGATTTATCCTGTTAGTCTTCTTAATATTGTCCCAGTTTCTTTCACAATAAGTGCCTTGCGTGGCAATGATGATTATGAACATTGCAAACATACTGTCAAAAAGTGGGCTTCTTCTTCTGTTGACATAGAACCCAAAGAAGACAAGCATATACTACAGGATTTGCTGTTTTTCCTTCACATACCAAGAACTGGTGGGCGAACATACTTCCATTGGTAATTATTGATTGAGATAAAATCTAGATTTCTTTATGTTATTTCTGCTTCCCTGCCTCCTCTCTCTATTCTTTCAATTGCTAGTTTGATGCATAGTAGAACACTTGCTCATTTAAATGGTACATACTTGCAGTTTCTTGAAAAGATTGTATGCTAGCTCTTTCGAATGTCCTCGTTCTTATGACAAGTTGCGGTTTGATCCAAGGTAATTTCTTTTCTTGTTATGCTGGACATTTTATTATCATGAAAAGAAGGGACAACTACCTTTGTATCTTTTGCATATGTTAATAACTAAAGCCATATAAACTGATACAGAGGTAGGCTATACATTATCAGGCATAATTCTGAGTTACTCCAACCAAAATTACACTGCATTTGAACAATTTGGACTTGATTTTAGGTGGCAGTTCTGATCCTTTTAGGATAAGATAGAAGCATCCAGTTAGTAGATATCCCATCTGTTAGTGGGGAGGTCATCCCCATCCCATTCTTTCCTGAAGTCAGTAATTACTGGATGGGTCCCCCTGCACTGCCAGCTGGTAGTGGATCTTATTTTCTGAGTTCATTTTTGTTTTGTTTGTTTTTGCCTTACAGATGATGAGTCTATAGATATAAATGACTAATTGACCCCACAAGCACATAGCGGGATAAAGTTAAGGCTTGATATGTTGTTATTTTTTGTTTTGTTTGTTTAATTTTTCTTTTTTCATGACATTCTGATTTGTGCAGAAATATCAGCCCTCAAATCATTTTCTTGCTATTTTTTTATATCATTGGAGTAAAGCTGTTACTTGTTTGGTCTTCTATACTAGGACCCATAAGTAAGAGCTGATGACATGAAGCTAGATGAATTCATTTATTTGTTTCTCCTTTCCAGATGGAGAGCTATGAGTTACAATGAAGCAAAAGCATACGACTGCCTTGCTTAGCTAGTAAACATTTGTATTTGATTATTTAAGAAAATGATTACCGTATGAATTTTCTTAATAGTATACAGTTAACAAATTTGTTGTTTAACAAATTAGGATGAAATAAAGACCACAATGGAAACTTAATTAGCAAACTTCTTTTCTAAAATTGTATACCAAATAATATGTGCTTAATAATTTTGCTATATTGGTTATTCTCAATGAGATGTTTTTTTGTTTTGTGCAGCAAATCAAATTGCAGATTATTGGTTAGCCACGATGACTATGGCATCATGTCGAAACTTCTAAGGGAAAGAACTTCAGTGGTGACCATACTTAGGAATCCTATTGACCGTGTCTTTAGTACTTATGAATTTTCAATAGAGGTAGCAGCTAGGTTTTTGGTGCATCCTAACCTAACATCTGCCACACAAATGGCTGGACGCCTGCGTTCAAAGACCAAAGGAGTAAGTACACTGGATATTTGGCCATGGAAGTATCTGGTTCCATGGATGAGAGAGGACCTATTTGCTCGGGTATGTTTTCTCAAAGTTTTCATGTGGATGCTTCTCATTGATTATTCTTATTTGGTTTCTGTTTCCTTATGCTAACTGTTATGTGCTTGTTTTTTGTAAATATCCACTTAGTAGATACAATCTCGAAAAAGGTAGGCAAATTTCCCCAAGCTTGGCTATATATCCTAGTTTCTCACGGAGGTGTCCTTTCTTAAGATGCACCTACTCCAGCCTTATCCTCATCTTCCTAAGGAGTTAGTGTCAGAAAATAAAAATTAACTGCAGTACTCCTTATTGATTCCAAGATCTTCTTTTAGAACTCCCTGATATGGGATTTGCATTTTAAACCAAACATAGTTTAAAGAGTATTGGTCAATTAAGAACAAACAGTTTATAAAATAACTATAGTGAGATGCATTACAAACTAGGTGAGGTAGGGTTGAGAATAAACAGATAAAATGATAAAGTAGTATCTGTCAAATATAAAGAGAGAGAATCAGTTGAGATGGCTTAAGCTTGTATATTAAGGCTAATGGATGTTATAGAAGTGGCAATATCCACATTGAGGATAATGCTAGGGATGCGAAAAACAGAAATTAACTTGCATTCGTATCATAAAAAAAGATGCACCTTTAGCTGAAAATATTTGCCTTGATAGACATAATTGAGAAAGAGGATATATATAGCTGTTAACCTTAGGACTCTTAGATTACAACCTTAGGCGAGAAAACCCTCTTAAACACTCTCGGATGCAATGTAAATGTAAGAACATAAAACTGAACAACAGAAAAGAAAATAACTGAATTTAAAAGATCAAACCAAACAGCATTAGGTGCAGATTTATCCTGGTTCGGAATGCCTTTGGCAATCTTACATCCAGCCTTCAAACACCCACCAAGAGCAGCCTTTTATTAGGATGAAACTGATCAGTACAAAGCCCAAGCCCTCTCTCAACCCTATTGCTCAAGTACAACCCTTGTTCACTCCAAGAAAACTCAAGAACACAATACACATGCCTCACTTTCTCTAGAACAAAGAATACTCACAATAGAAACAGAGAACTTGACAAGAGAGAGGAGTTATTAGACTGCTGCCTTGCCCTCTTATTTATAGAGGAGGCAGACACACTTGGGCAACTAACTAACTTAGGGAAATTACATATTAACCCCAACAAAATGTACTAATTACACTTAACCCCTAGCTGCCTAATTTCTTCAGCCAAAACTACTCTTTTATACTCCTTCTGGTTCCGCTATCTTCTAGGACAAAACTCGAGGCAAACTTCAACAAATCTCCACCATTTGCCTTGAGTTCTTCACCTGATAGCCAACTCCTGCTTTCTCCATGGATGATGAACAAACCTGATCATATCAAACACAAACACATCAAAGAAAACATATCAATGCTGTAAAACATAATAATGGACCACTCTTTGGATAAATTCCAGCTGCAATAACTAACCTGCAACTCTCATTAAAAAATTATCCTCCTCAAGGGTTTTCCTAATGAATAACTTTTCCTAACATCAATATGATTGATATACTCCATGGTGGGACTAAAGACTAAGCCAAATGGACTGTCCATTGGCTGTTTCAACTCCTCCTACCTAGACTATATTTTAGGGTTCCTGTTGCATACAAAATGCAACATATACACCCTAAATGCATAACTTCCAGCTAGGCACACTCCACCATAAACCAAATCCATATATGATGTTACTCATTAATCCCAAAGGGTCTAAACTTTTACACAGCATTTCAACACCAGTGAACCTCTCCCGGAATTGAACTTAACATTGCTAGACTTCCTCCTAGCTTCCAAAACCGGCCTTTTTAGGATTTACCACTGCCTTTTCCTTTATGTTTGCTTCAAAACAAGACTGCTAGACCTCTTTTCTTAACTCTCCTCTATTTCCAGCTTAACAAAGGTATAATTAAGATTTGGGTATTCCTAGGCTGCCATGAGCTGTCCTATTCCTATTCCAACCTCTATGCCTTATCTTTCCAGCTTCCCCTCCTTCCAACAATCTCAAACACTGAACTACCACCTCAGCTACACCTTGAGATTCCCATTGGATAACTATCAATGAAGCTGCCTTACTTTTCCTAGGCATACCATTGAAATTGACACAGCTTTCCTATGCACTCAATTTACCCCTTTAACCTAAGGGATTTTCCACCTGAGTCCAAGACTCTCCCCAAATTTTCATGGCTCCATGCCATTCATTTGGTCATGAGTGCAACCCTCTTTTATACAAGGGGCTCTATATCCCATCCTATCCTTAGCACTCAAACCTGAGCCTAAGCATCTTATAAACCCAAATTTCCATACCTCACTGGAAACTAACTTAAGACCTATCACTACCCATCCTAGGCAGCACTCTAAACCTTCTATTCCCTTGCTCATTTCCTACAAGATGATTCTCCTTCCCTTTCCTTGCTTAATCTGGACTTTTGATCAATAATGGCTACACCATACAAGGAAACACTTGCACACACCATTTCTCCTCACTGTTCACAAGGACCCTCACTGCAAGAGCCAAAGCTATATTAAATACTAGCTTCTTCCCTCTCACAATCTAGCCCAAGCTTACACAATGAATTTGACCAAAATATTTTCCAGATTTCCCTATTGATATACCCTGGTTCATAGGTTAGATCCAGACATCCAAAGGATTTTCCTTACTGGCCAGCATTCCAAATTTCATCCCTTGGCCTTGGAATCAACTAATTCCATGTCCTATTATTAGAGTTTTCCCTCATAGGTAAGAACCCTAGTTTTTGAAAGACCTAGGCATACCTATTCCACAACTCTACTACACTTAACCTTTCACACCAGAAGCAATTTACAGCAAGCTAATACTTAATTCCAGCAAGCTCATATACGCTTGGGAATTCCTTAGGGACACACCATCACCACTAGGTTCACCTCACCTAGTTCCACCATGAGACAAGACCTAGATAGGTTCCCAAAACATCCTAGAAACTGATTTCTAATGGGATTTACTGATTTTGGAGACTTCTACATATGGAGACCTAGTCAAAACTACATGGATTCTATTCCTATACACCTGCAAATTTTCCCCTCCCCTAATATCCCTAGCTTTAGATACCTTTCCTAGTCCTTGCTCACCATTGTGAGCCATCCTCAAGAAATGAGCTAACCTAACTTATCATAGGCTATCCTTAGTGGCTGCAGCTTATCCACAAAACCTGCAAGCATGCACCACATATCCTCTATTCTTGAGGGTTGCTACCATCTCTCTAAGAGATCCTTACAACTTCTTAGGACTCCAATTCTCACTATCTAATTATTCCTAAGGACATTAGGCTTTCTATTAGAACAGAGACATATTTTACAGCTTCTAATATTCTGGAACAGCTCCACCATGCTTCCTATTCTCACATCTCCAATTATCTTGACCTTAGATTGATGCCTAGACAAACCATTTCCCCCTCCACCATGTCTCTATGGGTAAATACCCATTTCCTATGAGAAGTACACCCTAAACCTAGGATCTATGCTACTATACCTGCATACCTAGGAAAAACTATAGGACATCCGCACTCTCATAGACCACACATGGTGCTAGAGCATTCGGGGCTGGTTTTCTCCTAGGTTTCTTTCTTCTTATTTGGGCAGTTTCTCTTGATGTGGCCCTCCTCATGACACAAGAAACACCTAATAGATCTCCTACTATTTCTAGACTTAGATCTTCCCCTACCCTTATTTCTTTGATCCCCCTTTTCCGGCCTAGACCCAGCTGCTAGGGCATCTCCAGGAGAACTATTTACCTCTACCTTTTGTTGCAATTCCTTGGAGTTTAAAGCTCCAATTACATCATCAAATGAAAGGTTTTCCCTGCCATGCTTTAGTATGTCAACAAAGGTCTCATAGGTCTTAGGCAAAGAATGCAAGAGAACGAGAGCCTTGTCCTCATCATCATACTTGATATCTATGTTCTCTAGGTCCAAACACAGCTTTGTAAAATCATCAATATGTTCATGTATTTTCTGACCTTCTCCCATTCTAAATGAGAAGAAGCGGGTTTTCAAGAACAATCGAGTAGAAAGGGTCTTGGTTAGATATAGAGTCTCTAACCTATTCCATAGGGATAAGGCGGTGGTCATCTTGGATACTTCTCTTAAAACCTTATCACCAAGGCTAAGAATCAACGTATTAAAGGCCTTCTCATCAATTTCCTCTTTCTGTTTTAACCTTTCTTGTTTCTGTTCTGCCGAGAGAGTTTCAGGCAATTTTCCTTCCTCTTCTAAGGCTGATTTCAATCCTAAGTTCCCTAGTAAAGCTTCCATTTTAATCCTCCAAAGGCCAAAATCATTATGGCCAGTGAATTTCTCTACATCATATCTTGTTGTAGCCATGGCCGAAGACAGTAGGTAGATTAAATCAACAAGAAATATAAAGAAACCTTGCAAGAAAGCAGTTCTTGATCTTAGGGGAGGCTCTGATACCAAATTGTTAACCTTAGGACTCTTAGATTACAACCTTAGGCGAGAAAACCCTCTTAAACACTCTCAGGTGCAATGTAAATGCAAGAACAAAAAACTGAACAACAGAAAAGAAAATAACTGAATTTAAAAGATCAAACCAAACAGCATTAGGCGCAGATTTATCCTGGTTCGGAATGCCTTTGGCAATCCTACATCTAGCCTTCAAACACCCACCAAGAGCAGCCTTTTATTAGGATGAAACTGATCAGTACAAAGCCCAAGCCCTCTCTCAACCCTATTGCTCAAGTACAACCCTTGTTCACTCCAAGAAAACTCAAGAACACAATACACATGCCTCACTTTCTCTAGAACAAAGAATACTCACAATAGAAACAGAGAACTTGACAAGAGAGAGGAGTTATTAGACTGCTGCCTTGCCCTCTTATTTATAGAGGAGGCAGACACACTTGGGCAACTAACTAACTTAGGGAAATTACATATTAACCCCAACAAAATGTACTAATTACACTTAACCCCTAGCTACCTAATTTCTTCAGCCAAAACTACTCTTTTATACTCCTTTCGGTTCTGCTATCTTTTAGGACAAAACTCGAGGCAAACTTCAACAATAGCTAACCCCAAGTAGTTAGGAAAAAATGATTAGCTGTGTGAGTCTGAATATTTGAAAATTTCATAAAATGTTCTTTAAATGTTTACTTATTAAGAAAATAAATAAATAGAATAAAATAAACACTGTTTCTTGCCCTACTTCTATTTATTATTTGAGTTTTCTAGGAATTTTTACAGTTGTCTTTATTTTAAATCATATCTTGTTAAATCTAAGATAATCATCTCCTTTCTAGCCATCTCAACCTGTCTTGGCAATTAGTTGGATTTTTTTATTGTATCTTTAATTAGTCTGGCTTTATTGTATCATCCTGGTTGTTTTTCGTTTTCTTACTTTAGAAGCAATCACTTATGCATGATAGCTTGTGCAGATACCAGTATTACCCTTTTTCCCATGGGCATTAGCATGTTTGTCCTCCATCCTATGAATCTGTAAAAATCTTCAATTTTGTCCCTAAAAACTCTTCATTACCTAAAATGCTAAAACCCCAAGGATTGTGAATCCTATGCAGACTTCGTATTACCTCTGTTCTATAGTTTCTGGAAAATCTACAATTTGTTTTCCTTCTAAGCTATTAAGTTCCTAAGTTCCTTGGCTGATTTATATTAAATAACTTTTGAAGTAACTTTTCCATTTTGGTTGTTTTCAGTTTTCACTAGTGCTTACTAATGCCAGCTATGATGCTCCTAATTCACTTTGAGTCTATTTTTGTTCTCCTTTACATTAGCAAGTTAATCTGTATCTTTATTCCTATCTTTTATGTTTAATTTAATAGAAACCAAAATAAATATGCACATACGCATGGAGTTTGACTGACGGAAGGGAAGGAGTTTCCTCAATATTTTCCTCAGCTTGGTTTATGTTGAATTGTTAACCAATATCTCATCTAAAAGCTTAACCTGTTAGACAAATGGTTAACTTTATCTTTTATGTTATTATTTTTACTCTCAAATAGGTGCCCTCAAGTGTAGCTAGACTTCACTGCATAATTCGTCCAAACTCGTGCAATAATTTAAATATTGTGTTGGCAGTGACATTTAAACTTAGGGCCTTTACCTACTTTGGTACCAAGTTGAATGGTTAACTACCATCTCATTTAAAAGCTTAAGTTGTTTGATAGAGGGTTAATTTTATTTTTCATATTATTAATTTTACTCTCAACATGGACGTGTGGTTGTACTTAATTGCATAACTCGTCCAAATATGTGTGCAACAAATTAAATATTGGGTTGGCTGTGAGGTTTGAACTCAAGACTTTGCCTGCTTTGATACCATATTGAATTGTTAACCGGCATCTCATAATTTCTACTCTCAACAGTTTCAAAGTCAAATTGTCAAGGAAGGGACTGGTTGTTGCTGTTCTATGGGCAAAGACAATTAAAGAAAAGTTCTTTAACAACAACATTTGTCAATTTTAATACTCACATCCCTGTATGATAATTAATGATTTTTATCCTTTTCTCATACTACATGGTTCAATGCTTTATTATTAACTCGCATTATTTCATCTAATGAGTCTTTCCTCCATCTATTTCATGGGACAGAGAGATGTCAGAGTGCAAAGAGGCCCAACTTATGCTAAGAACGTTAACTCATATAATATGGGGGACATTGTGATGCCATTACATGAATACATTAATGATCCTATAGCTCGGGATATCATCCACAATGGAGCCACATTTCAGGTATTGTAGGATATCACTATCTGCAATTAGGACCTGCTATTTAATTTAAATCTAAGTTCTGGTCTGTACATTAGAAATTTTGCTTTTAAAAACAATGGAGCCACATTTCAGGTCCTGTAGCCCATCACTATCTGCAATCTGGACCTGTTATTTACTTTAATCTTTGTTCTGGTCTGTACATTAGAAACTTTGCTTTTAAAACAACAAAATCTTTGACTAAGGTCCCTTGAACTCAATGGAATTGTTATGGCCAGACTAATGATGCTTTTTTACTGCCTTTAGAACTGAGGAAAATGTGAAGAAGAAAAAAAAAAAAGGTGAACTAGGGAAAAAGAAAAGAAGAAAAATGTTGAAGGTTGAGATTGGGAATGTTGCCCATGCGGCTATGCCTATAAAAGCTGTTCCACTCTTTCTCTTGGTGCCCCTGTGATTAGGTGAGGCAATGTTTTATCCATAGTAGGAAAGTGTCAGGACCCTAGATTTCAAATCTAGGATTTCTAGTTGACAATCATGAAAGAAGAAAGAAAGAAAGAGAGGGAGAAATGAGAAGATTTAGGGCGAAAACAGGGAGAAGAACAGGTGGAAACAGAGAATAGAGAGAAATGGGAGAATTTAAGGAGAAAATAGAGAGAAGAACAGAGGGAAACAGAGAATAGATAGAGGGAAAAATGAGATAACTTCAATATAATTGCTTGATTCCTCCGTAAACTGTGGTATAGCTTTCTATAGGGCTATCCCAGCAGTTACCATTACTACACAATTGTAAAATAACACCCCACTACCACATAACTATAAAAATGACAACCCACTACACATAATTGCTCTGCTTATCTCCTAATTCCTCTCCTAATTCTTTGATTCCCAACAAAAAGTTGGATTATGTTTGCAGCTCACAATATGGATATTCTATGAGACAAATCACCTTCAGTCGAATTGCATAAATTGTTCACGTGAAGCTAAAAATGGATTATATGATTTACATTTGCCTTCCAGGTCAAGCACGCTTAACCCTGGAGTTCTTTGTCTGTATTCAGCCCAAAAGGCATCCAGCTGATGTTGTTTCCTTCCTTACCTATCCTCGATATATACTATAATCTTCTGGGCTCTCGGAGTATTATATTCTCCTCCCTTGAGCACGTGACGTTCTTGTCATGCGACCTTAACTGGTCCCAGATCTTGTTCTCTTGGGGGTTGCCATCCTAGAAGCCTGCCAGAAGTCGCTCCTTGTACAGGCCCTTGAGCCTCGGCGCCACTCCCCGCCCTCATCGGATCGCCTTCGCCAAGGGTCGGCTCTGATACCATCTGTAAAATAAGATTGAACTAGGAGAGGGAAGGGTGTTTAGGATTCCCCATTCAAGGGTACCAAGTGGTGGTAGAAGGCTCAAGAGATTAGCCCAAGCTAGTGGCTTAGCACTCCTTTATGTGATGTCTCAAAGGTATTATGATAACTAATCTGGTTGCTTGGCCAGCGGTGGACTTGTTAAGCTATGTTGATGTACCAGCTGGTTTCTATTAGGATTGCCAGCCGTGGCTAGATTGCTCTGCAGGGAATGTTTTATGGGGTAATGGCAGCACCTCTTATGTCCAAGGCAGGTTGAGAATCCACTCAGTGCTCACACAACCAAGGGGTAATGTCAATGCTGATTAGTTTCTTAGCTACTGATTCAACACAATTTGGCATCTCAGTGCCAACAACAGGGCTCCTAATTGGCAGCATAACAAATAAAAATTGTAATAAAAGCTTCCTCATGAGTTTTTATAACTTCCAGATATCATTTCATTCTCAGGACAACTTTTAGCAGGTATTTCAGTACACTTGGAAAACCTCAATGGGGACTTGTGACTAAAGCAGTTCCTAAAACTTTTGTAGGCCTTTTTGACAATACCCCTCTTCCCCACCCTCTTCCTCCCTCCCAAATAAGAAAACAAGCTAATCCTTGTTATTTTTTGGATATATTTATATACACAAAGAATGCCTTAGATTGGGAAAACCAGTATAAGTTCACCTCTATGTGCAGTTAAGAACTAAAATGTTATTGATGAAATGTAGAATGGAGGAGAAACAAGGAGAGTTCATGTTCACACAAGAAAGAGAGAAGAAACAGTATTCCCTTTAAACAAAAAAGAGAAAATGATGCCTCTATGCCCTCATAAGCTCTCTCTTGTTTCTCTCACACCATATAGACTATAAAACTGAAAAGGAAACAGTGTGGGTAGCCATTTATAATCTGTCTGCAACCACACAAAATGAATCCAAAACTGAGACTAGCATACCCCATTATTTTCCTAGAATCATGTAACAAAGTTCCAAATCTCTTTAGCTATCTTATTATAAAGGAAAAGATGGTCCAGCAATTCCCTACTGCTCTTGCATGTATTAACACCAATAAGACAGCCTGCCTTTGCTCCCTAAGTTATCAAATGTGAAATAAGCATCCAAGAGAGCTGCCTGGACAAAAAAAGGTGACTGAGGAAAAATTGGACTCCGAAATTTGTTTGGTTTTGTACAACTTTTGTAAGATATAATATTCATCGTTCTCTATTATCTTGCTGATTATGTTTCTCTTCTATTTCCAATATTGAAATTTCATCCTTTTGTTCAATGTTCCTTCTGATTTTATGGATTATTTGGCCTTTTCTTCAGGATTTTTTCCCACTAAATGAGGGGATTGTCTTTTTAGGATTTTATCCCCCTGTTTTCTTTTGCACATAAATATTTGGGTCCTTCCTTTATCTGTACTTGTGGGCCTTTTTGTTTTTAACATCTCTTCCTTGTATTGTCTAATAGAAGTGGCTGTATGTATAAAGGAAATTATCTTATAGAAGTAATAAAATAAAGTTTAGAATAAGTTAACATGATGTCATTTGAGGAAGGAAGCTGAGTTCTATTGATATCACACTGCTGGGGAGGTGATAGACAACTTCTTGTGCTGGTTATTCAATTGTTAGGGGTCAGTGCCTCACTAATTGAGTGTGGTATGTAAATGCATGATTGAATTTGGTTTCAGTGGGTTAAGCATTGCTCAGCATTGATGATTTGACTTATTTGCAGAGAGGGATGGTAAGGCATTTTATGCTGTGTAGTGGGTGTCCCCATTCTGTTTGTGGTCACATGTTGGGAAATAAGAAAAAAAAAGATTTTAATGGCATGAATGAGTTGACTCTTGAAGATTTGAGTATAGGAAATTGTATTTTTGGTTTGATTCACATGCCCTTGCTTTTGCCTAGATCTCTTATACATTTTCCCGTAGACCTGATGCTTTATTGGTTATATTTCATTTAATACCATGCTGATGTCTGATGCATGAGGGACATCAGTGCTTTCTCATAAATTATGTCTTATGCAACTTCTTGCTTATGTCTGATGCATGAAGGACATCTGTGCTTTCTGTTATGTGAAGTTTGTACATGTGCAGCAATCGCATTAAAACTAGATGTTGGACCAAACTTAGTATTCCATTAATTTTGTAAAATTTTGAGACCAGGGAAGAAATCAGCTGTAGATGGTGCCAAGTAAGTAAGAACAGTATGCTAGGTATTCCCATTTCATTCGGTGGTTTACTTTGGGAAAGCAAAGTTCCACATCTGTTATGGAAGAGCCAACCTTCACAATCAAACTCATTTTTTTGGTTGATATGTTTATTCTATATGTTGATTAGTCCTTCGTTAGTTTCTTCAGAAGATGAGAGTTTAGCAGTTCTGATTTATTTGGTCTGTGTACTATGGTAGATTGCAATATATAAATGACATACAGTCAACATGTATGCTGTGAATTTCTGATCTAACAGAAATACCCGTCCAGGTTTCCTGATTTACTTTGTTTATAAATTGTTGGCTAATTTCTTGCATGAACAGATTGCAGGACTCACAAACAACTCTAATCTACCTGAGTCGCATGATGTGCGCAATTGTGTACTAAAGCATCAATCTCTTGGTGAATATGTTCTCGAAGTTGCAAAGGTAATGACATTAGTTCCTTAGTCTGTATGATGTTGGATGGTGATGTTTCTCTGATGTAATATTTTTTCTTGTTATGTTTGCAATCACAGTACATCATTGTAAATCTTGCAGAAGAGGTTGGATAATATGTTATATGTTGGACTCACTGAGGACCACAAAGAATCTGCTACGATGTTTGCAAATGTGGTTGGCGCACAGGTGATTTCTCAGTCAATTGTGGCCAGTTACAGCAATGATCCTGCAGCTAATGATAAATCAGGTGAGATTGCTAAATATTTTCTATGGGTTGGCCGTTTAACCAATAATTAATAATTAATAATTATCAATCCCCACTGTGAAGGAATAGGAGGACCAAAAAAGAAAGATGAAAAGGAAGGTAAATGTTCTGGTCACTCTGACCTTTGTTGGTTGTGAGTCCTGGTCTTTTTCTTCTCAAATACTTCCAGAATTGAATTCCCCTTGTGAATTAGATTGTGGCCCGACTCTTTTTTTCTTTTTCTTGTTGATTACTTTATCCATTAGTAATGAGAGTTGGGGAGATCATCGAGTAAAACTTGCTATTAGGCTGGTTGCTTTTGCATTTTGATTTTGAAATTCATGGTTACCGCTGTGTCAATGAATTTTAGAATTGAGATGTGTGCATCAAGATAGATATTTTCTGTATACTCAAAACTAATATATTTCAACCTATATATATACAAACACTACATGGGTCATGACATAGGCCATGACATAAACATAGATCATGACATAAGCCTAAAGCTAACCCTAGGAGAGATATACACACACAACAATATACAATATATAACTCAACGCTCTCCCTCAAGAGAAGCAACATTAGCATGAGGAGGGCGGCCATGTAGCTCATAACACTGTTCCTTAGTATGCCCCCACTTTTGACAATAGTTACACTTGGGGCGTTTGCCCCAATTACCACCACGATCTCCTCCTTGTGCTCCACGACTTTGAATTTGCGAAGCCATGATTGAATTATCACTTGTGGAAGAGGCAGTCATGGTAGGAATAGAGGAAACCTGAAGAATACAGGAATATACTTCATCCATCGACTGGCAATGATCTGGTCACGAATAGGAGCAAGCTCAGGACCAAGGCAGTGACGATCGAGATGCATTCCTTGCACAACCCAAATGACTAGCAAGGCTCTAATACCATTTGTGAGCTGAAATGCCTACAATGACATGTGTTAGTGCAAGGATTAAACCAAAAAACCTGAATACCGACAAGTACAAGAACAAGAAGAACACAAAGAACTCCCTGTTTCCAGCCACCAATGGCTGTAGCAATGAAGCTTTCAAGGCTCAGATCTTGGTATCCAAAACACCACTTAGGTAACACGAAGAATAGGACCACCAAGCATCAACAAGCCCAACCCCCAAATCGACCACTCGCCAAACCCAATTAACTACACGGAGTAGAGTCCACAAAGGAGCAGTAATATCACCAAGATATACGGGTAAAAGAGGTGAACCAGAGAGGGCTGAGAATCGGTCAGGGAGGCGAAGGGCACTCTGCTTCCAATGGATTGGCCAAAACAATATAGAGGGGAAACCAAGAGGCGCAGTACATAGCAGCAAGGAGGCGCTGCACAAAGCGGCAAAGGAGGTGCTACTAACAGCAAGGCAGGCATGGGGAGCGGATTCGGCGCCAAGCTTGAGAGAGCCTTCAAGATAAAGCATATGTAGAGTGATAGCTAGGGCAAGAGATTGGGTTGGGCTTGCCATTCTTGAGCAAATGGGCTTGGGCCCATTTTTTCCTCCAAAGAAATGGAGCAGCAAATACTCGCTTGGAGCACCGACGAAGGTGGACGGTGACAATAGCAGATCTGGGCTAAGTGGATCTGAAATGGCAACAGCAGCGGCAGCGGCAGCGGCAGGTGAGACATAGATGCCGGATCTGGGCAGATCTGAAGGTTGGCGGCGGCTGGATTTGTTCAGATCTGAAGGTTGGCGGTGGCTGGATCTGTTCGGATCTGAAGGTCAGTGGCCGGATCTGGGTAGGTCTGAAGGTCAACGGATGGATTTGGGCAGATCTGAAGATTGACGGCCAGATCTGGTCAGTGGTGGCCGGATCTGAAGACTTGCAGCTGGATCTGGTCGATGGCAACCAGATTTGAAGACTTAACAGCTGGATCTGGGTGATGGTGTCAATGGGTGAGATCACCAGTGAGGCGGCAAGGTCTGCGGCGGCGACTTCGTGAGGTCGGTGACGGCTGATGCTGGTGGCGATTTTGCGAGGTCAGTGGCGGTCAGATCTGTTAGATCTGGGGGCGTCTTTGCAGGCGAGATCTGGTGGGGGCGGCGACTTCACGGTCAGATTGGCGGAAGGGAATGCACGCCAGAGTTGGAGAGACTTGCGCAGTGGAGGCTTACATCTAGGGTTTGTATGATGGCTCTAATACCATGTGCATCAAGATATATATTCTGTATACTCAAACTAATAGATTGCAATCTATATATATACAAACACTACATGGGTCATGATATAAGCCATGACATAAACATAGGTCATGACATAAGCCTAAGGCTAACCCTAGGAGAGATATCCACACACAACAATATACAATATACAACTCAACAAGATGAAACAAACTGCAAATTTCTTAATAAATTAAAGGCATAAATAATTATATGGGAAATGGAAGAAAGAGCAAAATCAGTAGTTTAAGAAACTATCACATCCTTGTTGCCCAGAAGTTCGGGTAGAGTCTCAAGATTTGCTTTTCTCATCTCCAATAGGGAATATCTTTATAACTGTGTTTTTCTTAATTATTTTGTATTGCTCTACAGATGGGAGCTTGTCATCTCCAGATATGAAATCTGATACGAGTCATTATCAGGTAGAATTTTAACATTTGACTGCTCAGTGCTGAGGTGCTTAGACCTTGTTTGCATTTTTAATACTTTATTTTTCTTGTATTGTAGAATCGCACTGGTCAGAACACAAGTAAAATTTCAACTGAAAATGTTAATGCTACAAGTGGAAATGTGAGCATACATTGCGTTATATAATTTCTCCCTCCATATCTGCTTATATTATTTATAACCATTCATTTGAAATAAGTGACCAAGAGCCCCTCTTCTATTGCAGATGACTGTGGGAAAACTTATGCAAGTTTATGAGAGTTGCATTTCTAGCTTAAGAAAGGCCCAAGCACAACGACGTACTTCTTCTTTGAAGAGAATCTCCCCAGCAAACTTTACAAAGGAGGTACTATTGCTTTTCAGTTCCTCAATGACTTGCAGGTTCTGTTTAGCTTCCTCCTTATATATGTTTTGTATTTGTGGTAGTTTTGTCATCTATCTGTTCTGTTGTGGGTCTATTTGTTGTCTCTTCACGATGCATTTTGATTTTTGAGTGAGGTTGATGATATGAAGGTATTATGTCTTTTAAGTTAATAATAGATGACATTAAATTAATAATCCTTATATCAAATGAAACCTGGACCAGGCAAAATAAAATATTAGTGGCGCACAGAAGAAAATTCCTTCATGGTTGACATGGTGCAAATGTGGGAAAATTAGTTAATTTTTTATTTCTCAACAGCTTGACAAATTTCATGTTACTTGCTGTAAATATCGATCTTATTATGCAAAGTATGACCTTTTCTTCTTCTTATTTGTTCCTTTGGGAGAGTTGGGATGGGGTGGGAGGGATATCAGTTTGAACCTTCTTTTCTTGTTATTCTTTTTGCTTCTATGATCAGCAAAGATTAACTAAAAAGAAAGATTACAAGATATCAAGCGTTAATCCTTCTAGGCAAAATTGGCTACAAGAATTCTAGCTTGCCATTCTATCTTATGGTTATACCTTTGTAAGGCTCTTATAACTCATTATACCTAAGAGTCACCCACAAAAAGTTTTTCTTGGTCTTTCTCTACCTCGTTTGTAGCATCTATTTATCTTTTTCTCACATGACCAAACTATTTTAATCATGTCTTATGCATCTTCTTAACTTCAATAGGATTAGGAGCTACTCTTAACTTTACTATATATAATCTCATTTCCAATGTCATCTTTTCTTTTATGCCCTCTCATCCATCATAGCATTCACATCTCTATTATGCCCATGTTTTGCACACTTTTGATGCTTTATTACCCCACATTCTGTCATACAACAAAGCTAGTTGTATAACCATCTTATAATGTTTTTCTAGTTTTAGCAATATCTTACTGTAACATAAAACACCAGATACGCATTTTCATTTTAACCATTCTATTATAATTCTATGGATAACATCCTCATTAAGTTTCACTATAACATCATCTACACTTCATTTTCGCTAAATTTACATTTCATGTATTCAGTTTTCAATCTGCTCAATTTAAGACCTCTAGATTTTAAATTGTTCCTCTGTATCTCAAGCTTTGAATTCACACATTCTTATGTCTCGTCCACTAAGATAATGTCATTTGTTATAGTATACACAAAGGCACCTGGATTTGTGTAGTAAGTTCATGCATTTCTAGGGCAAAGAGATAAGTTCTTAACACATATCTTTGATATAATCTGACTGTAATTGAAAAAGTTTTAGCATGACCTCCAAATATTCTAGCACATGTTTCTGCTCCAAGATACATGTTTTTAATAACTTGTGCATAAGAAAAATTCATTTCCTCTCCAAGACTCTACATAAGACTTCTCTAGGGAATTTGTCACAGCCTTTTTCTAAATTGTAAGCACCATATATAAATCCGTTTGTTTATCTCTATATATTTCCCTTAATGTATATAGCTTCCATTCTTAACCTATCAGGCATAAAACCAAATTGGTTTTTAGACACCTTGATTTCTTTTCTTAATATTTTCTCAATCATTGTCTCCCAAAGTTTCTTGGTGTGGCTTACTAGTTTGATTCCTCTAGAACTTATACAACTTTGAACATCTTCTGTATTCATATAAAATAGGCCACGTTATTGTTTTTCACCATTTCCTCCACTTATCCATCATCTTTTTTGTCCCCAAGGGTGGCTTGGGTGGACATTTCCTGTAATTTATTATGTACCAAAAAAAAAAAAAGGCCGTTTTCTCTGGTGCATTTTCATGGTTTATTGGGATATTATCTAGTTCAATTGCTTTACTATTCTAAGAAAATGTAATTCTTATCTTCTTCAAAGCTAAGACGCTCCAACTTAATACTTGTTTCTCCAATTTCATTAAATAACTAGAAGAAATACGCAATTCATCTCTACTTCTGGTTTAGTCTTTTATACATTTCAGTTGGCTCAAATCCCTTATTTTTCTCTCTTGCCTTAACGCACACACACACATCTTTTCTCATCTTGTCTGTCAGTTGTTGGTATAAATTTAAGCTTTTGACTCTACTGTCTTCTTTACTTCTTTTTTGGCCCAAACCTCTTTAGATTTTCTTTTTTTTCTTTTTTTTGCCAAGACTCTTTAAATTTTCTTTATTACGCCTTGTGTGTAAAGTGTTGTAGTAAGCTATCTTACTTTTGTATGAAATGAAAGATTGAATTAAATTTTTTATTTACTAGGTCTAAATTCATGTTATTCTTTTCTTCTTAAGGTAGCGTTTGTTAAAATGACTAAGATAAGAGAATATTAAGATAAGGTCGGAATGCTTTCCAGACCAAGATATGAAATGGTTAAAATAAGGTTGTGAAACATTTCAAGATTTCTATCAGATTGTTTTTTAAATTTTTTGGACTCTATTGAGAATTGTACTTTTTTTTTTTTTCATATGTTTGTTAAATGCATATGATAAGCACCTAAATAAGGATTTTTTTTACCAAAATATCCCTGTTATCAAATTCATTCAAAATGGTATGTTAACATCAATAACAAATTTATGATTAAAATAATATTTTATGATTAATGTGAATTATTAAAAAATAAAAATTAAAAATAGTGTTTTATTTTCTAAATCTATGTTAAAAAATAGATTCTAAAATACTTAGAAATAATTATTGGTGGAATTACAATAATAAAATATTTTCGTTATTAAAAATTACCAAAACATATTTTCATATTAGATAATAAAATATAAAATAATTTAAAAAATTGAAGGGGAAAAGGAAAGGGGAGGAAGATCGGTGAAGCTTGCGAAGGGGGGAGCCAAGGGCAAGATTAGTGAGCAGGCGAAGGAGAAGAAATGGGTGAGGAAGAAGATGAAGAAATCCGTGATCAGAAATGGGTGAGGGTTTTATACAAGGGCATATGGGTAATTTGGGCTTATCTATAAAATATTAGATAAATTTATCTGAGGGGAGAGGACAGATAAATTTATCTATAAAAAATCATATAAGAGTCAAGTGAGGGCTTTTTTAGATATTATTAGATAATTTTAACAACATATTGGAAAGTTAAAAAATTCAGAATGCTTCCTATATCTTACCTTTTTTGTCTTATAGTGGTTAACAAACACTACATAAATGAAAAAATACTTTTAGCTCTTAATCTTTGTTATGACTTGCAACCATACTGTGGTAAGCATTTCTGCCTTTTACAACAGGCATCCAATTGTGACAACACTGGTTTCATCTGGTAGTGTAGAATGGAAGATGGAGAGGAATGTTAAAAGGAAATAAATATCTCTATGAGATATTTAAGTCAAATTGATTGTTTCAGCTACATTTTAGGATGACATGTTTGGTCTTAGTTGTGGGATAAAACTTGCTTCTGTCACTTTCTAAACTTTTTATTAACTCTTACAGGCACGTCGTCAGGTTCCTGAAATGCTGCTTCAGGAGATTAAGTCACTTAACAGCTTAGATATGAAACTCTATCAGTATGCTCAGAACATCTTCTCAAAGCAACACAAACAGATGGTGGAAAAACTTGGTGGTGCTGTAAGTGCTCATATTTTTACAGACTTGTTTCAGCTGTCTTAGTAGTGCTGTTTGTGCTCTGCTGTTCCGTATTACTTGTACTCCATTGATTGACTTATTGTGACATGCAATACTTGTCTCGTACATGGAATTCTCATGAAACGTAAAGACTAGTTATGAAGGTTTCCTTGGGTTTAAAAAGTCAGCCTATTCAAATTCTGATGTCAAAAGCAAAATTTACCTTCTTTTGTGTATGTATCAAGCACTAAAACTTCTTTCTACTTTTTGACGCTCAGAAGTTCCAAATTCTTCTCTACTAACTAGAGTCATCAGGGATTTTGATAGATTAATCAGCTGTCAAAAATTTTGGCTTCGAAAATATTACTGCTTAATTTGTGCAATGAGTATTAGGAAGATCACGATTAACTTCAAAGATTCAACAGTTTTTGGAAGTTGATTGCTAAATAACCCCCCCTCTCCTTTGTGGACCATGGTATTCTGTCATGGGTTGTTGACACGTACATGCACTAAACGGTATCCATGTTAATTAAACTAATAATCTAATTCTGCTTCTTCCATGTGTTGGTACTGTTATCTTCTAGTTGTTTGAAGTAATTTGTAACTGCCTCCTAATGCATTCATCTCTGACTACAATGCTTAGATTTGGATATAGCACTATACAGTCGTACAATTAGCCCTGCAGACGGAACACTATCTAATTCTTGTCTCTTGCTATCAAGTTCCTTCATGGTGAGGGAGAACAGAAAGAAAAGTTCACCCTTTTTGGCCCACCACCTCTGCTGCCTCGAACATATGTGAAATGCAGTGATCTGTTTTTTTCTTAATATGATAAATTGCAGGGAAGGCAGGAGAGCATGTTCAACAATCCATACCGCGCTGCCTCTTGGAACTTCCTTTACTTGGGAATGCTCATGATCATACTGCTTTTGTTGGTTGCATTATTTGTAAATGCCAGAAGAAGAACGTCAAAAGTGAAAATATGAACATGAACGCAATTTAGTTGCAGTTGCTAGGCATACACGAAGTCCGTATGCTGTAAGTAAGAATTACTTTAGTGTCCATTTATTGTCAGGTGCTGATGCCCCTTGATGTAAAGTCATATTTGGAAATTTTGTTTGTTGAGGTGGGCAATCATGAAAGGTGAAAGTAACAAAGTTTTCTCCATCTCCCTGCATTATCTAAAAGTGTCCTGATGGGTGACATGGAGATTTAAGTTTGCCTCATTGCTACGGTTTTTGTTTTACTTTTGTAGAAGAAGCAATGAGGGGCTAACCAAAGTAGCTTGATCTGACCAACTTGTATCCTATTAGGTTCCCCCCCCCCCCCCCCCCCCCCCCCCCCCCCAAAAAAAAAAAAAAAAAAAAAAAAGAAAGAAAAGAAGAGGTGAATGGATGAAGGTTGTATACCTAACTCCAACCAATTAACACAGGTTGATCAGGTGCGCCTTGCATGATGTTTAGATGAAAAATTGATTTTGAAGCGAATCCCCTTCCTGACCGCTAGTAAGGAGAGCCAGCATGAATTGAACTCACAATGCCCTGGAAGTGATCATCTTAGTACCACTTTTAGCCGTCAATATTGTCCATGGTTTGAAACGTTTAAAAAATATCCCGCTTAACAAAGGTGGACCTTTGATGGCAATGATAATGTTGCTTTTTTTATTTTTGTGATAGAAAACTACATGTTTGAATTACGAGCATTGATTTTGCAGAAGGTGAGTTTACATATAAAAATAACTTATATTTTATTCTTTGCAAAGTGAGGGGTCTTGAATATTTTGTATTGCTAAATACAAAAAAGGTTAGGGGACCAACTTAGCAACTCTTGGGGGTGGTGTGACCATAAGAATCTTTTCTCGCCAAGGAATGTACGGTTGGGAGTTATAATTATTGTTGGGAAGGCTAGTAGTCTCTCTCAGCTTATAGTCGGATGGCTGAATTCTTATATGATGAGATGGTGAAAATGTTCCTATTTTGCATTTCCAGACAAGGCGAGCTAATTAATTGTTGTGTTTGAAAATTAGATCGTGAAATGCATTGATGGAGGAGTTGAGGCTACATTTCATAATAATTCTGAAGATTGATTCCTAAACCGGGGGTTTCTCTGTTTGTGTCATGTCATGTAAATTAGAAAGCGTAGTCGGCCAAACCTTGTCACTAGAAAGGAAGCAGAAATAGAAAGTGGAAGCAAGTTTTTCATGACCTGCAATCATGTAAAATGCTGGGAACAAAATGAATTGACATGAGTTGATTTTTCATGACCTGGAAAATGGAATTGATAATAGACAAGTCTTTGCTTGATTTTGGACATCCTGTTGCATATAAAGCTTGTCTATATCATTAATA
The DNA here is from genome assembly GCF_014633365.1 of Diospyros lotus. Lineage (NCBI taxonomy): Eukaryota > Viridiplantae > Streptophyta > Magnoliopsida > Ericales > Ebenaceae > Diospyros > Diospyros lotus. Next base: position 30,598,869 of record NC_068338.1, on the reverse strand, counting down.
ATTGCTGGAAATTCATTATCATACTTGCCAACCATTAGCTGTTTTTCAAGATTATATATAATATCCTTTTCTCTTTTGGGAGCCTCAATATCTTCTCATTTAGAGTGAATAAATAAACAATGCAAAGAAAGGTGCTGAAATATTCCATAGGAATCTCACTTAAAGACTCCTTTTTGAGGTCCCATCAGCCTTGCTTTTTCTCGTGTATTAATTTCAAGATAAATTATATTAGTAGTTCATTAATTTTATATTTTGTAATAAATTTATTCTTGTATTTTAATTTTTATTTTCACAATTAATAATTTTTTTTTTTTATTCAGTCTTCATTTTGATTTTTCATTAAATTTTATTAACAATATATATATAAATTTCACATATTTGTGAATTGTTCTAAAAATTTTGGAAGACATAAAATATTTTTAATTTTGCTGGGAATTTTCCTAGAAATTGAAAGAGCAGTGACTTGAAAGAAAATTTAGTGATTTCCATCGTAGAAGAAAGAAAAAATAACCAGGTGATGGGTTCTTTCATTCATTCCTGAGTTGATAGTAGTAATTGGCAATTGTTAATTTTATATTTTTTATTTTATGTCTATCGTATTATAATATTTTGATGAAATTTTTAACAGTGAATTAAGTTATAATGAGATTAAAAGTTTAATGGTTAGTTATAAGATAAATTAAAGTACACAAAGCATAAAGTTAAGGGCTAACAATATTATTTATCCTTAAAACAAAAAGATATCCTAAACTAGACTAGACTAGACAAATTTAGAATTTGGTAATTGCATAATGTTTTGAATGTCATTTAAAAAAAGCAAGCCTTTGTGCCTCAATATGATTTGTTTCTGTCTCAAGGATGATTGTCCTTCATCATTGCCAATTTTCAACATCAATTTCTATATGCATGTGGTTGTCCCATTTATAGAGAATTTCTATTTTATGATATATATATATATATAATGTTCACACTTCACATAAACATACCTTTGTATTTTAGCCATAAACAGCAAGAAGACTTGTAACAAAAAATAAGAATAATATACCTACCCTACCCCTACTCTATACTAGAATAGTAAAAAAAATAATAATAATAAGAATGTGGACATGAATGGAGTGAAAATTTCGGCAGCTGCAGACTGATATTTGGGCTGGATCTAGTGGCCAATGAAAAGGGCGATTTCATGATGCAATGGAAATGCTTTTAATATTAGACAGTTAAATACTAACCTAAAAGAACATAGAAACATATATTACTCGCCCGAGTAGTTGCTGATAAAAGTAGTGAACAGAGAAGACATAAACAAAAAAAAAGGAGCAAAACTGATGTATTGGGTAGAAATAAAAAGTTCAAAATAAACAGGTTTGGGTCCAACATTCATGGGACTGTCTGTCTATCGAGTTGGATGGCCTTCTTTATTTAGGAGTATGTTTACAGATAGGGTAGCCATGGCTTGACCGATTCGACACACCACACCACCAGATAGGGTGGTAATGTGGCCCATTAATGGCAAAAATGCTGTATCCCATCAGCATTACTCGCCCGCCCTAGTCCCCAATCACCACACACCACACCACCAATTACATCAGGGCTGACCATGTCTTGACACGTAGTACATTCTGGTTTGATTGAGAGGACTATTGCGATCATGATTACAGGTAATAAAATTTCTAACTGGAAATCAGGCTGAGCACACAACGCCATGATCATTGATAACCATGAGGATAAGCCTAGTGTTGGGGTGGTGGTGGTGACTGCTGTTATGGGACAAACGACAGAGAAGGCAACGAGCTAGCAGTCACTCTAGGTCGGTCCCTTTGGTTCGGTTCAGCCAAGTTTAATTAATCGCTTCAATTATTTACATTAACATGCTCAAACCAATTGAATATTCCTAATTTTTAAGAGGAGTTAGGTTCATTTCGAGGGATCTTTTAGACTGTAGGGTAAGTTAGTTAGTCTTTATATATTGAGTGTAATAATATTTTAAAGGCCATTTAAAATATTAATCTAATCTCTTATCAAGCTTTGTTAGCAAAGTAAAAGTCCTTTCATTCTTTATACTCAACTAGTACATGACTCAAATGGTCCAGCATTGTTACTTTTATCAGAGTTTCAATCTTTTGGTCGCTTGAATAGTCTAACTACCAACTTCATGGTCAAACGGATTGACTATTTTTCAGCTATTAATTACTTTAAACTTGCAACCTCTATTATCTCTATTGTGACATTTAACACAATAACTCACAAATTAATTAATTAAATCATTTAAACACATCGAAATTAATTATGTATAAGCTCAATTAATAATGATTTAAACTCTAGTTATAAAGAATATCATTATACTTCTTCGCTATAAAACTAACACCGAGAGTTATCAATTCCTAAATATAAAAGATAACCCTTTTATCTTTAGAGCTAATTAATTTGTTCTTGATCAAAAATACCCAAAAAGATTAACTTATTTAGGTAGCGTTTGTTAAAATAAGTTAATATTAAAATAAGATTAAAATACTTTTCAAACTAAGATAGCGAATAATTAAGATAAAATTAGAAAGTATTCTAAAAATTTTATCAATCATTTATTGAATTTTTTGGAATGCACTAAGAATTGTATCTTTTTTTCCCCATATATTTGTTAAAATACTATGATAAATACCTAGATAAGAATTTTTTTTATCAAAATATCCATTTCATTATAAAAAAACATGAGGGTTTTATGAGATGAGTTGGCGCATGAGTCTTTTATTCTTTATTTGTAAATTTTCAAATGAATTTATTTGGAAGTGGGAGAGATTTGCTTATCTAATTTTTGACAAATAAGAAATTATGCGACTTATTTTTAATGAATTGTTATATAAATTTAACAAATATAATAAAAAATACTTTTATTTTAAATATTTTAATATCTCATTTTTTTAATTCATATCTTAATTAATAAATACTAAAAAAAAATGGCAAAATATGTTTCCAATGAAGGGTATGCCGGTTTGAATGGTTTGGATTGATAAGACACAAGACTGGCAATATATTTTGGTCCATCCACGATTTGAGTTGAAAGGCCACTAAGGGCATAATGCAAAGGACACTAAAATGTAAGACATAGTGCATGTAGACGCAGATTAGTTTTAAGGTTTTTGTTGGCTGTCGAGTCTCTTTCTTTTGGCATAATATATGACTGCAATTATTCTTTCCATTTCATCAAATAAAAAAGAAAAAAAAAATGTTTCGTCAGTTGGAGCTTTATGGGCCCTCTTTTGTTATCAAAATTTATTAATTTGTACGAAAAACTCAATTAAAAACTCGTAATTTTGAGAATAATAATTTAAACTTAATCATAACGTAAAGACTCTTTCGTATAATATGACACTCTTTTTTACAATATATCTTTTGTTATACGAAATAAGACACAATTAATACTGTTGCGACTGTAGTTAACATTTCCCAAACGTAAGATCGCTTGCATGCATTGTTGCTGTGATTGAGAATTTGATTTATATATAATTTTGGATTAGCTAATTGATTAATTGGCCGGCCGGCGGTGGTGAGCGCGCGGTTGATGAATGATGCATGAATGAAAAGGCTGTCCTTTTCGTTTCCAGTTCAGTTGTGTGGTGGTGGCTACTTTTGCCCTCATTTTTCCTTAAAATGAGGCACCCCATCTAACCTGTCTTTTCTGAAAGGAAACTAATTAATCCCATCCTCCTAATTTCAAACATATTTTTTGTGAAATGAAATGAAAATAAATAAATAATAGTTAACCACTGTTAGTTAATTAATTAATGATATATATATATGTAGGTATTAAAAAGAAAAGAAAAGAAAAGAAAACAAAGAGAAGCTTGAGGAGATGGGAACTCTTGGCATGAAAGAGCCGTCTTGACAGCCGACGTATTTGCTCCACTATTTATATTAAAATAACAACCCACTAACCTAACTACACCTAAATTTAATAAAATGTGGCTTGTGACTAAAACTATGTTTTCAAACACATATCCTATGTTTTTAAGTTAAGTGATCACATAGAGTTGATAAAAAATAAGTTATGTATAAAAGACTCGATATGATTTTTTTTTTTATATATGAAAGTTTTTACTACGTTTTGAATGATGTATTATTTATTTTGATTAGGTGTACGTGAACATGTATGGTATAAAATTTTGATTGTATTTGGCACCTGACATGTTTGGTAGAAGGTTTGAGGGATAATATTAGCAAGTGTGAAGAGTAATAATATGTTTGAAATTATCCCATGAAAATGTAAACGGGAATAAAATTATCCCACCGACCCGGAGGATAACTTAATCCCGGTGGACAAAAACACCCCTTCTTCAGCCAAACAGCAGCAGCAGCAGCATCATCGAGCAGATGATTGATCGGCCGGCTTAGGGGAAGGAAGGGCGGGCAGTTTAACCGCGGTTGAAGAGGAACTGCCAAAAGAAAGGGATTTTAACCACGGTTAAAAAAGTTTTTGTCTTTTGCCCTATTGGACTTGACAGCCTGCGCTGCCGTGATCCGATTCGGATATCGCGGCCTTTAGCTGTACGAGATTTAGTGGCGGGGGCGGTATTTTGAAAATACCGCGACAAAATTGCTGCCAAAGCATTAAATTCTCTGACTAATTAGAATAATAATTGTTCCAATTTCTTTCTTTAATCAATAATTAATTACTCTTAACATTTATTTACGAGCGAGGAAGGGAGCATAGGGCCTCACCTGTGTTCATTTTGGTTTTCACTTTGAGAGAGAGAGAGAGAGAGAGAGAGGGAGAGTGAGTTATCGGTGGCTCCCTATTGCTCTGCGGCGGATTCTGCGAAAGAAAGAGATAAGAATACAAACAACCAAAATCAGGTCAGAATACATAAAGAGAGAGAGAGAGATAAAAAGGCCTCATCTTTCTTCGACTCTTGCTTTGGTTTTTTTCTTTGGCCATGGCGGAGGACTGGGGCTGCCCGAAATGGCGTCGTTTCGTGCTTGGAGTTTCTCCCAATTAGCCTTTTTCTGTAGACTTATCGAATCTCCCTTCGTTTGAATGTTTGGGCAATGTAAATACGGGATTTTTGCGAGTAAATCTGTTTGGGTTTCGTAGAGACGGTGATTAATAGACGAAGATGTTGAAGGAGGCAGAGAAGAGCTTGGACTCGCAGCTATGGCACGCCTGCGCCGGAGGGATGGTCCAAATGCCGGCGGTGAACTCCAGAGTGTTCTACTTTCCGCAAGGCCACGCCGAGCACGCCCTCGCCGCCGTCGATTTCGGCGCATTGCCGAGGCTCTCGCCGCTAATTCTGTGCCGAGTTGCCGATATCAAGTTCATGGCCGACCCTGAAACCGACGAAGTCTATGCGAAGTTAAGGCTAGTCCCGATCGGACCCAACGAGCCGGAGTTCGACGATGATGGGTTTCTGGGTAGTGATGGATCTGATTCCTCCGAGTCGCCGGAAAAACCGGCTTCCTTCGCGAAAACACTGACCCAGTCGGACGCGAACAACGGCGGCGGGTTTTCGGTGCCCCGCTACTGCGCCGAGACTATTTTTCCGCGATTGGACTACACGGCGGATCCACCGGTTCAGACCGTCGTGGCGAAGGACGTCCACGGCGAAACGTGGAAATTCCGGCACATTTACCGCGGGACACCGAGAAGGCATTTGTTGACGACGGGGTGGAGCAGCTTCGTGAACCAGAAGAAGCTGGTGGCCGGCGACTCAATCGTGTTTCTCAGGGCGGAGAACGGCGATCTCTGCGTCGGAATCCGGCGGGCCAAAAGGGGGATTTCGAACGGGCCGGAGTGGAGCCCCGGCTCCGGCCTTTACGGGTCTTTCTCGGGTTTCATGAGCGGGCACGAGTACAAGCTATCAAGAAGCGGTTGTAATGGGAATTTGAGGGGATTTGGAGGGGTGAGGCCGGAGGCTGTGGTGGAGGCGGCCAGTTTGGCCGCGGGCGGACAGCCGTTCGAGGTGGTTTACTACCCGCGCGCCGCCACGCCGGAGTTCTGCGTGAAGGCGTCGGCGGTGAGGGCAGCGATGAGGGTTCGGTGGTGCTGTGGAATGAGGTTCAAAATGCCATTTGAAACCGAGGATTCTTCCCGGATCAGCTGGTTCATGGGCACTATTTCTTCCGTACAGGTCTCCGATCCAATTCGCTGGCCTGATTCTCCATGGAGACTTCTTCAGGTACTGTAAAATTGTTGATGTGATCGGAGTTTTGGCTGCGTTGTACACGAAGTATTGCTCTCTTTGCCTCAGAGACGTCAGCATCTCTCTCGTGTCGCAACCAAAACTTTGACTACATCAAAATTATTTCTTCATCTAAATATTTAACTTGGCCTTCATAATGATCTTAAAATCAAGGGTTTTTCATATTGTTTCTGTTGATAAATTATTCTGTTTGATGTGTGGATTTTGATTTTCTTGCTGTTTCTGTTCACTTGTTCGGTTTTAAAAATCTTGCAGATGGTATGGTATATGAGCCAGAGCCAGAAGAAACTTGTGTCCTGTTTGGCTATTGAAAACTCTGGAAATCCACATTTTAAACAATAGAAACGTTTCTTTTGTTACAAAAGAGTGCATCTCCAGTCTGTTTCCATCTTTCACTGATGTCCATAGTTACAGTTTGTTATGATTGCTTGATATGCTTACAATTATAACAGTTGATAGCTGAATAAAGATAAAACTACAACAGAACTCTGTTGCTTTTACTATGCGGAGAAAACGACAGTTATTTTCAAACTTTCAGCAAAGACGCAATGCTGGTTTCTGAAATTATTGTTTGGCCTCACTTATTAGCTCCACATGATTGCATTTGTGACTTAAATGCCAGCACATATGTTGCCATAGAAAGAAGCATGTGGCACACATCTTGCATGAAGATCACATGCTAGCATAATTTACTTTTAAGGCAACTGTTTCTGAGCATTCCATCAATGTAGATCATTGAATTATTTATTGAATATAGCCAAGTTGATGGGTGAAATTTCCTCGCATGATGACTGGGCTAAGCATGTTTGCATTTTTCTCAAATGTTCTGTCTGGTCAAATTTTACGTCAAAAGTTAGATTGACGGTTTTGCTGTGGGCTTTCTTCACATGAGACAACTGGTTGTTAGCCCGTTGTCTGGATGCTGGAGTTGGCTAACATCACATTTCTTAATGTTGATGTCTGGTTCGGTTCTCCATATCTGATGCATCAACTTCTTAAATATAGTAACGGATAACAGACAACAGTGTCCTTTCTTGGATCCCTAGGAAGCTCCGTTGTGCTCTAACCGGTATCTCTCAGTTAATTCAGAAAAATAAGAGAAATGATGACTTTTGTGTAAAAGTTAAGAACTTTGTTACTGTAGTCACATAATACAGGTAACCAAGTTCTTCACGAAAGTAGTAGTCTTTCTGGCCCTGCGGTTGACCCTTTTTACAGAGTTCAAGCATTCTTGCTCTTATATTGGGGCTTTCTCATGCTTATTTTCCTAACCGAGTTGCAGGTGACATGGGATGAGCCTGATTTGCTGCAAAATGTGAAGCGAGTCAGCCCGTGGCTGGTTGAGTTGGTGTCGAACGTGCCCATTATTCCCACCTCACCCTTTTCGCCGCCAAGAAAGAAGTGGCGGCTCCTGCAGCACCCGGAACTTTCCCTCGACACCCAATTTTCAATTCCATCATTTTCAGGCACCCCCCTAGGGCCCAGCAGTCCTCTGTGTTGTCTATCGGACAACATTCCTGCAGGCATACAGGGAGCCAGGCATGCTCAATTTGGGATACCCTTTTCGGATATCCACCTCAATAACAAACTGAAGCTGGGGCTCTTCCCATCCAGTTTGCAGCCGCTTGATACACATGCTAAAATCTCATCTCGCAGAAGTAACCATGAAAATGTATCTTGCTTGCTAACAATGGGGACCTCCAATAGTAAGTTGGAGAAAACTGATGATGCGAAGACCCCCCTGTTTGTACTCTTTGGCCAGCCTATACTGACCGAGCAGCAGATCAGTAGCAGCAGCTGTTCCAGCAATGCAGCTTCACGATCTGTCACTGGGAAAATTTCCTCAGACGAAGCTCCAGCAAAGGAAATATCTGCATTTAACCAGCAAGGCCTAGATACTGGTCATTGTAAAGTGTTCATGGATTCAGAGGATGTAGGGCGCACGGTTGACCTATCTGTTATCGGGTCCTATGAGGAGCTGTACAAAAGGCTGGCTAACATGTTTGGAATAGAAAGATCAGACATGCCATGCCATGTGCTCTACCGGGATGCAACCGGTAATGTCAAACAAACTGGAGATGAACCTTTCAGGTATTGTTATTACCGTCGTTACTTGCAGATTTGCAATTGTAATCTGATTAGCATCGAAAGTTCCATAATAGAAATCTTATTTTGAATACTTGGTCTCCTAACTTATAGGTCTACCTCCTAATAGCTAATTCTCCCCTTGTCATAACAGTGATTTCGTAAGAACAGCGAAAAGATTAACAATTCATCTGGATTCCGGCAGCAACAGCTTAGGAAGGTAAATCCATGAACAATCTTGCTTAGCAAAAACAAACAAGCAGACCCGTCGTAGTTTCTCCCTGCTTTCCTTCCGGCTCTGAAGCAGTTATCAGAAACCTCTTAAAACCATGAAAAATTTGACATTTTGCACGATTATTTGTCATCCATGCATCAGATTATCACTTTGGTAATCCACAGAATTGAAGATGGGGAGTGTTTCTTTTGGCAGGAAATGGTTCACTGGGTCGCGAAACGCCGAGAGTGGACTGGATTCTTCGAATCAGACCGGGCCGTTGAGCATCTTTGCCTAGTAGGTTTTCCTCATCTGGTGCAGCATCAATAATTGGTGAAGAGATCACACTCTCTTTGCCGCCTTCCACGTGAAACTCCAACTTCCACTTAGACTTACTGCTCTAAGTATGTTTCCTAAGGCAGATAGACAGATGATATATGCTTTGTTGAATGGTGATGTGATTCCTAAGGTGTATTTACTAAGTCCATAAGACATTGTTGCCTTGACTTTCTATGGATTGCGTTATGTCTATTCACAGCTTATTTCTCAGCTCCATTCCCAAATATTCTCATGCTATTCATTTAAATCAGGACACTTTTAACTTCTTTTTGGCCACCCAGATGTCCGAAACGGGTGGAATCGCCCTTTTGTCCCCGTCGCCTTCGATTTGTTAAAAGACACGAAAGAGGCAAAATGGGAATTCACTGATCTCGGTTCATCTAGGGGACATTGAAATCCTTATCCTATTCATTCATTTCTTTTCTTAGCTGTCTGGAGAAAAAATAAAAACTGAAAACAATGTTCAGAAATCCCAACCAAACAGGACACAACACTAGGCAGAGATTGATAAACACTTTCACCAAGTTCTAAAGAAAGAAAGGAAGAGCAGTTTGGTTAGTGTTTGGCGGGTCAGGAAAACTCCACCCACACGTGAGGGGAAGGTTATTGTTATTGCTTGATGACCAAAAGTGATGTGATGTTTGTACATATGTATATATATATATATAGAGAGAGAGAGAGAGAGAGAGAGAAATAATAATTTATTAAAGAGAAGTGATTGTGATCCACCCTGTTCGATGGTGGCCAGCCCAGGCACCGATGTCCTCTTCTTCACGTGGGTGCCCCCACCGGCGTCGCCGTCTCGGCGGCCGGTTCTCTCTCTCTCTCCCTCCCCTCTCCGTCCGCTTTGTCTTAATGGCGCGTTTGACTTGTCTCGGCCTCCACGTCACCGCCACTCATTACATAATAGAATATATATATATATATAAAGAGAAAGCGCTTCGTTATCCGGTGTCTAATCTCACGGCCCCACCGCTCGATTGTCTGTGTCGTCGTAATGATACTACATACGAACGAATGCGTTCAAAGGCATCTAGTTAACTTGTTCATTCTTTCTAAAATTCTTTTCCTTTCTTTTCTAGTTAACTTAGTGGTTTTAATTCTGAAATTTGTGAGTTTTAATTATTTATTTATTTTTTTAAAAATTTATAGTCAGTTTAAATCTCAAATAAAGAAGAAGAATTGCTTAAATAAGCATCAAATTTGTGGATCAAGTAATATAAATTTGAAACAGAACACACTCTTGAACATAATATAAGTTACAATGATTTTATAAAAAAATAATTAAATAAATTAAAATTAAATTCTTATTATAACAAACTCTGGACAGATATGCTAACACAAAAATAGTAGAGAAAGAGTGTTGCCAGAATCAATCAAGATTGTTCTTTTCATACTCCCAAGAATGGACGCTTCTCTGATTTGAGTTTAGTTGAGAGAGAGAGAGAGAGAGAGAGAGAGATCTTTTGACCACCAACTGGCAAATGCAAATGAGGATGATCTACTACACGAGATCCAAGAGGTCCACCTCACGTGCAAAACATTTTATTATTTTGCTTGGCAAATGGGTAAGCGCCAAGAGGGTAGAGGAGATAGGGGGGGAGACAACGTTGTACAAGTTTAATGGTCAGTTTCTTATTTGCTTTAATTTAGGGCTTTAAACTATATATAATCTTAACTCTCTATTTTTTAAATCTACAACCTCAATTTGGTTTGCTTATTTTTCAAGTTGAGTTGAATTTTTCGATAAAATATTCTATTCTATATATATATATATATGTGTGTGTGTGTGTAATAAAAATAAAAAATGATTGGATAACTTTTTATTAGATATTATGTTACACAGTTATATCCTTCCTGGTATAAAAATTTCTAACTTGGGGTATGTGCTATTTATATGCATCAAATTTCTACTTTCAATATCCAAAACATATGCAATTAATGTTCATTTATGAATTAATGTAAGTTCCTTTCTTAACTTCTTATATGGATATGGATGGCCTACGTTAGTAACTGAAGTTCTATTATCAAAACATGGATCATTCTACTTTTTCACTTGTATATATTAAAATTTGCCTCATTTATTGACTGTCTCCACTAGTGAGGATATTATTCCATTTTAAGAAAAATGTATTCACTTAGCAAACATAAATTTACAAAAATTAGAAGAACTATATCACATATGTCAAAGGGTGTCATGGCAACTCTATCTAGTTACACACATGGTCTTCTTCATATGTCTTTTGAGTACAGTCCAAGTACTTCTAAATATTTAACAAAAAATTTAACAACCCCATATATTGATTGTATTGACAATAAATAAAATAAAAAAACAATTCAACCATTTGAGAGGCATTTGTTTCAATATTTTTTTTCTTTGCTTAATTTTGGTTTCAGCAATACACAAAAAACAAAAGACATATTAGTAATTTAGGTGGTGGAGAGGAACCTAACAAAGTCTTAATTCAAAAACAACAGAAATTGGTTGGGGTATGATATGAAAGCGCTAGTAAAAGAAAAACGAAACAGATTATAAAATAAATCCAAAAACCTTTAGCGTAACGGCGTAAGCAAATCCCCGTGGTGGCGTGGGGCCACCCCACCCATCTCTCCATACGACCTGTCTGCTGTCTCATCATACCCACACCTCTCCCCTCACTATTTACCACACCAAATCCTAATTATAAATTTAATAAAATAAAAATAAAAATTTGTATGGTACCACGACAAGCATCGGATAAGTGAAGCTCATCCATCCACGTCTTTTTGGGCTTCGTTGCCCGCATTGAAGTCATCTTGTCCCATAATTTTTGCATTTGTAGTGAAAAAGCACAAATATCGTGAGCAACCTACAATTACCCACCCAACCTACACCACGCAATTATCCAGAACCGTGGCTGCTTCAGTTGTTCCAATAAATAGGTTTAAACAGAGCATTGCATCCAAGGACTAAAGGCATAAACATTTGCACTTCAAAATCAAAATAACGTTTCAAGAACCGAACACCAAATAAAAAATGTTGTCAATATCCTTTAGAAAGCCTTTTCACAGATTACAAACGGAGCAGAAATTACCAACCCGCACAGTTATTTTAGACCAATCAAATATACATACTACGTACGTCACCCCCCCCCCCCCCCCCCCCCCCCCCGGGGAACTGGTTGAGATACGAACAGCCCTTGCCAATGCATTTCCATACGAGACCCAGACCTGTCAGAGGAAATCCAACGAAAAAAAAAAAGATTGATTAGTTCGGAGTTAATCATCTGATGCGGGAAAAAATAAAATAAAATGAATGGATGTTTCAAGGCAACAATCTCCCAAGCCACAGCAGGCATCAGAAACAGCTCAAGGAGCACAGAGACTGTTGCTCCATGTTGCACAAATAGAAATAAAAACCAAGGACCATACTATATATTCGGTTACCCAAGGCCAGGGGCAAGTGTTACAGGTACACTCAGCCTTAGACTTTAGCAACTGTAGCAGACTTAAATCTTCTTCCCAGACTTTAATGTACAATTAGTAAGCCCTTCGTACAAAAACAGTCTCTTTCCTCGAGGTCCTTGATAAAATAGGTTTTCTGAATGCTTCTGTATTTCTAACCGGGAAAGAGAGTTTTTAAAATTTGACATTCTGAATTAATACCAAAATGGTACTTCCGAAGAATAAGTAACTGGGAGAGACTAAACATCTGCCATAGGATTCGATGGTTCTGTCTACAATTCTAGGCTGATAAAGCAATAATTAAACTTTAAATTCTTCACCAATCTAACAAGAATACAAAGGACTATATGTAAGGCTTGTAGCCAAATGAACTGAGTTTGTGCACCCAACAATTTCATCTCAACCATACTACTAGTCAATGTTAAGAAATGCAGACTGCACTAGCTGGTTCAATCAGTAGAATAACTGGGACACTGGTTTGGTTTTGACCATAAAACCAGAGTTTTTTTTTTTTTTTTAAGAACCAGGTGGTTGAACCAACACCCAGCTGAACTAGCCCAGTTCAACAGCTTAACCCACCTGATTGCCACAGCAACCTGAACACTGTTGTTTAGGGTGTAGGATGGGAAATTAGGACCAAAGGCCCAAAGCCCATTTCCCCTTCACAATTCATTCAAGTCTGTCCGAAACCCAAATGTTTCACTAAAATCTTTTATTTCTTCCTCAATTCCGGAGTGAAATTCTTCATCAATTTCAATCACCCTCTTCAAACCACATCCTCTTCATTCTTGATTCTTCAATTTATTTCTTGATTCTACCTCTTTCATCCCCTATTCTTCAGTTTTTTTATTCTATCTCCTTCACCACCATAAACCACAACCTTCTCTGGCACCTGCAATAGGTATGTTCAATTTTCCTCACTTCCCCTTCTGTCTTTAATATTTAATAGTTCATTGTTGAAAAAACTTTGGGTTTCTTTATCATCACTGCACAAGGCCTACAACACAGCAAGCCATCTGTTTTGGAATTTTTGGCCTTCTGATTCTTCATATTTCACTGAACGTCTACAACTATTTTCATATTATTGCTTTATGTTTTGGAATTTTTGGCTTTCTGATTCTTCTATTTGTAGAAGGAATTGATGTTTGACTAGCCGCCGTATATTCTTTTATGCTATGTTGCAATTGTATTGAGTCACTGTAACTGTTATTGTTATGCTTTCTGTTATGTTATTATAAGCAGTGATTAGATTTGTTAGGCAGTTAGTCTGTTGTTGCAAGTTGCAACAATCATTTGTTATCAAGGTTAGCTGAGCATAAATACTCAGCTATACCTTCTTTTCTGTATTGTTTTCGATCATTTTATTCAGTAAAGATTTCAGCGAAGTTTTCTTTTGTCTCGCATTTTTCTTCCGTTCACCTTGAAGCTCTTGCTTCATGGTATCAGAGCCATAAACTTGCGTCAATGGCCTCTAATCCAAAATTCAGTTCTTCCTCCCTATCTCGTTCCTCCTCTACTCTGTCGTTGGCCTCACAGTCCGATTTCTCAAGTGGCGAAAGCTTCTAATTTCATACCGATCAAGCTAGGTAACAGCAACTACCTATTCTGGAAGGCTCAGATCTTGGCAACGATTTGGGCTTTCGATCTCCTTCCTTTCATCAACAAGTCTCCGCCACCTTTGAAGTATGTCTTTGATCTAGCCTCCTCCGATTCTGAATCTCAGGTAGTCAATCCCAAGTATCTTAATTGAATCAAGATAGATCAATTATTGCTTGGTTGGTTGTTTTCTACGATAGATAAAGAAGTTCTTGCACAGATGATTTATTATGAATTATCTGCCGAGGTATGAAATGTTCTTGAAAACCATAATTCTCAGCAAACTGTTGCAAAATCGTTTCAATTAAAGCAACAATTGAAATCTATAAAGAGGGATGCTCTTTCTGTCAATGATTATATTTTGAAATTAAGACCATAGGACATGCCCTAGCAGCTATTGGTGAATTTCTAAATGATAAAGATTTGTTGCTGGCTATTCTTAATGGATTAGACAATGACTATGAGATTGTGGTTAGTCTCATTACCTATCAGATGAATGATATAAACTTAGAGAAGGTTTAATAGCTTTTGTTGATGCATGAGCAAAGGCTCGCTGCAAAGAATATGCCTAATTCCCCTGTTCTTAATTTTGATATTGGTGCATCGCCATCCATGCATGTGAATATTGCCTCTCATTGGCCTAGAAATGGCACTGATTCTACTAGAGAAGGTTTTCTTAGTAGAGGAGGTTTTGTTTCACGTGGAGGTGGTTATATGCATAGAGGAGGAAGAGGCTGTGATAGGTCTACAGGTAAGAGGATATATTGTCAGCTATGTGGTAAACCTGGTCATTTTGTGGACAAATGTTACCATAGATTTGATAGAAATTTTCAAAGAACTTCAAATCAAAACTTTGGCAAAAGTGGTAGTATGGTGCAGTTTGATCCATAGGTGTTTATAGTTGCTCCCATTGAGTCTAATGAAATCTTCTTGACTGAAGTAGGGTCTACATCAAGCGCTCACTGTGGCCATTTGCCCCAACTTTTAGAGAGACATCCTCAATCTTCCTTGTCTTCCAATCATAGTGACCCTTCCTGGTTTGTAGATTCTAGAGCAACAAACCACATTACTTCCAGCCTTAACAACCTGTCTATTCACTCTCCATACAACAGTGTTGACAAAGTTGTCGTTGGTAATGGTAAGAAACTTTCTATCTTTAATGTTGGTCTTAG
This sequence comes from Diospyros lotus, assembly GCF_014633365.1. Lineage (NCBI taxonomy): Eukaryota > Viridiplantae > Streptophyta > Magnoliopsida > Ericales > Ebenaceae > Diospyros > Diospyros lotus. Next base: position 30,583,828 of record NC_068338.1, on the reverse strand, counting down.
TCAATTATATACTCAAACAACTCCCACACTTCCATCATTTCTTTACCTAATGTTCTTCATGTTCGTCATATGAAGAAAAATCTTATTAGTGTTTCTCAACTTACTAGGGATAATAACGTTATTGCTGAGTTTTATTCTGATTCTTGTTTGGTTAAGGAAAAGGATTCAAGGCTGGTGCTACTTCGAGGACTTCTTAAAGATGGGCTTTACCAGACGGCCCCAGCATTTGGTCATGTTGTATCCAAGGTTGTTCCATCCATCAAGCCCAAAACCTTTGCTACTAATGTTTCCTACTTCTTTGAATAAATGCAAAGGGCAGAGTCTGTTCTCTCCTATTCAGTCTTCTAGTGTAAATGTAGCCCACATTAACAATGCATGTCAGCAATGGCATGCTAGATTAGGGCATCCTTCCTTCCATGTACTTCAGTTCATTTTGAATAAAATCAACATTCCTTGTTCCACTTCTGATCTTTCCTTTTGTGATTCTTGTAAAGTTGGGAAATTACATCATCTTCCTTTTGCTAGTTGCGAAATTACAACAAAGAAGCCTTTAGAATTGGTTTATTAGATTATGTGGAGTCCTTCTCTGTCACTTCTACTAAAGGGTACATATATTATATCATTTTTCTTGATGCTTACACTAGGTATACATGGCTATATCCCTTGAAACTAAAATCTAATGCCTTGACCGTTTTTAAAACCTTCCATAAATTTGTTGAATTACAGTATCATTCCAAACTTAAGGCTCTACAAACTAATAATGATGGAGAATTTAAAGCCTCTTTACCTTATATTCATACCTATGACATTCAGCCTTGTTTTACTTGTCCTTATACATAGCAACAAAATGGTGTAGTTAAAAGAAAACATCGACATATAGCTGAGATGGGTCTTACATTATTAGCCCATGCTCATATACCCTTGAAATTTTGAGTAGAAGCATTTCAAACATTTGTCTACACCATAAACCTGTTACCAGCCTCACCTCTCAAGTTTCATTCTCCTTTTGAACTACTTTACCACAAACAACCCAACTATTTAGAACTTCAGCCTTTTAGATGTGTTTGTTTTCCTTATATTAGAGCCTATAACAAGCACAAGTTTGATTTTCATTCTACCAAATGTGTGTTTCTTGATTATATTCATGTTCAACCTGGATATAAGTGTTTGCATCCATCGGGTAGAGTCTATGTGTCTAGGCATGTGTAATTTAATCCAGATGAGTACCCATTTTCTATTTTATTTTCAACTTTTGCTTCTTTGTTTTCTCACTCCAAGACAGCTTCCAACAATTCTTCCACTACTTTCCTTCATTCTCTTCCTTCCTTCTCCTGAAGTAGCACAACCCTCTATCCCTACCTTATCTATTTCTGTTTCTGCTGGTCCTTCTCCTCCTTCTACCTATCCCATGACCACTGCCCCTGATTAGCAGCCAATTCCACCCAAGTTACCTAAACATAAACCTGCTCCAGCTCCCTCCATTCACCCTATGATCACCAGGTCTAAATCTAAGCAGCTTGTTGTCACTTCTCCTCATGCCTTAGAGAGTTCCCTAGAACCTAATTCTATTCATGAGGCTCTCTTAGATTCTAATTGGGCTAAAACTATGAAAGAAGAATTTTCTGCATTGCAACATAATGATACATGGGAATTTATTCCTTTTTCTCCTGATATGAATCTTATTGGCTACAAATAGATGTTAAGAATCAAGGCTCCTACTATTCGGGTATTGTTATCTTTGGATGTCACTTCTGACTAAAATATTCAGCAAGTAGATGTTTTCAATGCTTTCCTTAATGGTGACCTCAGTGAAGAGGTGTTCAAGTCATAGCCTGAGGGCTTTGTTCTCAGTTTCCTTCGCATGTTTGTAGACTGAAAAAGTCTCTTTATGGTCTTAAACAAGCTCCTCAAGCTTGGTACACCAAACTGAGATTTGCCTTGCAAGAATGGGGTTTCATAAGAGTTGTTTTTTATGTTTCTCTATTTATTAAAAGGACCTCCAAGTATGTACTGTTTATTTTGGTGTATGTGGATGATATTCTTGTTACGGGTTCTAATTCTATAGCTCTTCAAGCATATATTTAGAATTTTGATACTCATTTTGCCCTCAAGACTCCAGGATCTGTCAATTACTTCCTAGGGTTCGAAACTTATAGAGACACCACCGGTGTGTATCTCAGTCAATCTAAATATACCTTAGATTTATTGAAAAAGATAGCAATGCAAGATTGCAAGCCCTATGCTACACCCATGATTAACTAATGAGGGTGATTTATCTTTTGAGCCATCCCTCAATAGGACCATCATTGGTTCTCTTCAATATTTGACAGATACTTGACCAGATATAGCATTTGTGGTGAATAAGTTAGAGTCAATTTTTGCCCTCTCCAAAACTGCAACATTGGTTAGCTTGCAAACGGTTGCTTCGGTATCTCAAGGGGACTGTTGGTCTAGGCTTGTTGTTTGTGTTGTGTTTGCCTCGAGTTCAAGCGATAGGAAATCAGTGAAATGTTGGTGTTTCATCCATTGGAAGTTAGAACAATTAGGTTTCAAATTCTAAGTGTAATTTACTTAGTTTTCGGGGTCTAATTGTAATATCCCAATGCCAGTTAGTTACATTGGGGTGTCTGCCCTTTCTATAAATAAGAGGGTAGTGGGCAATCAAGTGATCGAAGGGGATTTTTCACTTTTATCTGTGATTGAGTGATGTTTTCATTCTTGATAAAAGAGAGGCTAAGCGATAAGGATTTAGCTCTTGTGTATTCTTGAGATAATGAGAGGTTTGTACTCGGGGATATAGATGAGGGCGAGAGGCTGATGTACTGATCATATTTCCGACTAAATAAATATTGCTCTGTGGATGTTGGATTGCTGGATGTAGGTTTGCCTAAGTGCATTTCGAACCAAGATAAATCTCGTTCTCCTGTGGTGATGCTCTAGTGAAAAAAGAGAGGTATCAAAAGTTAGTAGGGAGATTGATCTATTTGTCACTAACAAGGCCAGATATAGCCTATTCAGTTAGTGTAATCAATCAATACATGCATTCTCTTACTCAAAGACACATGAGAGATGTTCATCATGTTCTAAGATACCTAAAGGGTGGGGAAGGGATTGATATTTAAGAAAACTGAAAATAGGGGAATTGAAGGCTATGTGGATGTCGGTCAACTCAGGGTATTGTACTAAGGTTTGGGGAAATATAGTTACATGGAGAAGCAAGAAGCAATCAGTTGTGGCTTGTAGTAGTGCCGAAGCTGAGTTTCGTGCAATTGCTCATGGGATATGTGAGGTCATTTGGTTGGAAAGGCTAATGGAAGACTTGATGATGTCTTTATCTCAACAAACAAAGGTATTTAGTGATAGCAAATCAGCTATCAATATTGTTAAAAATCTGGTGCAGCATGATTGAATGAAGTGTGTGAGAATAGACCGAAGTTTTATAAAGAGAGAAATAGAATAAGGAATAAGTTTGTCCTATATATCTTCCACTAATCAAGTAGTTGATGTTTTAACAAAGGCAGTTGCAAGACCATATTTTGAGTACTTAATTAGCAAGTTGGGAATAGCTTCCATCTATTTACCAGCTTAAGGGGGAGTGTTGGACGAGAATGAGGTTTCAAGTGAAAGGAGAAGTCTAAATTAAAGAGGAGTGTGGAAGCTTTGCAACACTTGGTGAAGAGATTAAATCAGATTATATTAAGTTGTTTAAATTATGTTTTTAATTGTAGATAATTGTTGTAAATTTGTATTTTATATCTGTTTTATCTTCTAATCTTTATGAGATAGTTGTTCCTATATTTTATTTTCCTGTAAATTTGTATTTATAGGAAAGAGATTAAGTTGTAAACCTGTATATTTTTTCAAAGTCCTCTCAATATCAATCTAAGCAAGCATTCTTGATTTCCTAAGGCTTGTTTCAAAATGAAAGCACTTCTAGGGAACTTAGGACTAAAAGGGGCACTAGAAGAAGAAAATAAATTGCCCGAATCTAGCATTGCTAAACATAAACAAGAATTAAGTAAACAAAAGGAAGAAATAGATGAAAAAACCTATAATACTTTGATTCTTAGTCTCGGTGATAAGGTAGGTCTCCAAGATGACCACTGCATTATCCCTATGGAATAGACTAGAGACCCTATACTTGACCAAGACCCTTTCCACCCGATTGTTCTTGAAAACCAGATTTTTCTCATTTAGAATGGGAGAAGGCCAGAAGCTGCAAGACCATATAGATGACTTTACAAAACTTTGTTTAGATCTTGAAAATATTGATATATAGTATGACGATAAGGATAAGGCTCTCGTCCTTTTACATTTCTTTACCTAGATCTTATGAGACTTTTGTTGACATATTAAAACATAGAAGAGAAAACTTGTCTTTGGATGATGTTATTGGAGCTTTAAACTCCAAATAACTTCAACAAAAGATAGAAGTCAAGAATTCTATAGGAGATGCTCTGACAACTAGGTTAAGGCCGGATAAGAAGGATCAAATAACTAAGGGTAGGTATAGATCAAAGTCTAAAAATGGTAGGAGACCCGTAAGATGTTTCTTATGTCAGGAAGAAGCTCACATTAAAAGGAATTGCCCTAAGAAAAAGAGGGAATTTCATAATAAGGGGAATGCTAAAATCTCATCATCAATCTGTGAGTTTGAGTATGACAGTACAGATGCACTTGTTGTGTCAAATACTGAGGATAGGCAGGCCTGGGTATTAGATTCTAGTTGTTCATTCCACATGACACCTCATAGGGATTGGTTCCTAAGTTTTAGGGACATGAATGGGGGTAAAGTGCTTCTAGGAAACAACCAGGAATGTAAAATCAAAGGGATTGGAGATATTAAAATCAAAATGTATGATGGTAATAATTAGAACACTGTCTGTTTTAAGATATGTACCAGACTTGAAGAGAAATCTAATATCTCTTGGAGAACTAGACAAGAATGACTAGTCCTATAGAGGAATTGGTGGAGTCCTTCAGGTAGCAAAGGGGTACCTCATATGCATGAAGGTTATACTTCAAAATGGCATATATATGTTGCAAGCATCCACAGTGGGTGGAGAGTCAGCATTAGGAGAGGTAAAATCCTATAAGCAGTCCAGGTTATGGCACTAGAGGATGGCTCACATTAGTGAGCAAGGGCTTAAGGAATTGGCTAAGCAAGGGATTGCAAGTGCTGGAAAGGTAACAACTATTGACAAATGTGAAACATGCATATTTGGGAAATCTGTCAAGGTTAAATTTCCTAAGAAGGTTATTCATTCCACTAAGGCTCCTCTAGAATATATTCATTCTGATCTTTAGGGCCCTTCCCAAACCTTAACCCATGGTGGAGCTAAGTATTTTCTATTCATAATTGATGATTACTCTAGGATGGTTTGGGTTTATGTTTTAAGTTCAAAGAATAAAACTTTTGAAACCTTCAAAACCTGGAAAACTATGATAGAAAATCATAAAGGAAGCAAAATTAAGATCATTAGGACTAATAATGGATTGGAATTTTGTAATAAGGAATTTGCCCACCTATGTAATCAAAGATGGTATCCTAAGACACCTATATGCTCCAAAAAATCCCAAGCAGAACAGACTAGCCGAGAGAATGAATAGAACTCTCTTAGAGAGAGTTAAGGTGCATGATTATTCATGCTAGGCTTTCCAAATCTTTTTGGGGAGAAGCCTTATCTACGACAACCTATGTTATTAACAAATCACCATCCGCAGCCATAGGGTTTAAAACCCTTTATGAAATGTGGACTGGTCAAAAGCCTACTATAGACCATTTTGGGGTATTTGGGTGTATAGCCTATGCTCATTCTAAGCAAGGCAAGTAGGACCCCAGAGCAATTAGGTGCTTGTTTATAGGATACCCGAAAGGAGTTAAGGGTTATAATTGTGGAGTTTAAATCCAAATATGCCTAAAACCTTTGTGAGTAGAGATGTCACTTTTGATAAGGGATCTAATATAAAAGACTTTGAGAAAAAGGAAGAATCCAAGGACGCCGAGAAAGGTAAAGCATTAGATGTAGATCTATCTGAAGAACCATTAGATAGAGGCCAAGATAATCCTCAAGACCAGGACCTAAACCTTCAAGAGGAAAATGAAGGGTATGGAGAATCTTCTCTAAGTCAACAGGGTGACTATGAAGCATCCTCTTCTAGGCAACAAGAGGATTATGAAGAATCCTCCTCCTTAGAAAATCCTCCTGATGTGGAGAGGTACAATGTAGCTAGGGATAGGCAGAGGAGGGTTTCCAAACCTCTGGTCAAATATGGTTATTCTGATTTAGTGTCTTAAGCCTAGACAAGTGCAACTGCAGAAATGGGGGAGGAACCCTTTCATATGAAGCAGCAATCAGGTCAAGAGATTCTCAGAAGTGGTAGGAAGCCATGCAATCTGAGATGGACTCTCTTAAACGAAATAATACTTGGGTTCTTGTAGAAAAACCATTAGGGAAAAGGGTTGTTAGCTGTGAGTGGTTATACAAAATTAAGGAGGGTGCTAGGAAAGAGGATAAACATAGGTATAAAGCTAGGCTAGTGGCTAGAGGCTTTACTTAAGTGGCCGGTGTAGATTTCAATGCGGTATTCTCACCCGTAGTGAGACACAAATCAATAAGGATTCTACTTGCAATAACAGCCCATCAGGACTTAACTTTAGAGCAAATGGATGTCACCACTTAATTTTAGAGAAAATGGATGTCACCACAGCTTTTGTACATGGAGACTTAGAGGAAAATATTCTTATGGAACAACCAAAGGGGTTTGAGGTGAGAGGAAAGAAAGAATTGGTGTGTCTTCTTAAGAAATCTCTCTATGGTTTAAAGCAATCCCCTAGGCAATGATATAAGAAATTTGACTCATTTATGTTGTCCCAAGGGTTTAAGAGGAGTTCATATGATAGTTGTGTCTACTTTAAGCATATGCCAAATGATGTATCTATATATCTTCTCCTATATGTAGATGATCTATTGATTGCTAGTCAATCAGCTATAGAAATCAGGAATTTAAAGCTGAGTTTGAAATCAGTATTTGAGATGAAAGAACTAGGAGAAGAGCTAGGAAGACATTGGGCATAGAGATTAAAAGGAACAGGCAGCATAGGCAACTAATTTTGTCTTAAAAACCCTATCTTAGCAAGTTGATTAAGAGATTCAACATGAGTGATGCAAAGGCTGTATCGGTTCCCTTTGCCCAACACTTTAAATTATCACATGAGCAATCTCCTAAGAATGAAGAAGGCATTAAGGAAATAAGTAAAATTCCCTACTCTAATGTGGTTGGGAGCTTAATGTACATCATGGTTTGTACAAGACTTGATTCATAGATCTGAAAGGCGCAACGAGGCGCAAAGGGTCCTGGAGCCTGAGGCACGAGGCACCTTTGCGAGGCTCACCTTTTAGAAAAAAAAAAAAACTCAAAATCTTGAAAAATCATAAAAAACTATCAAATTATCAATAATAACACATGCATATCATTAACGATTCATTATCTTCAAATTCTAAACTAACATCATCAAAGTTGTTTCATTCATCATGCAAATTCTAAACTAGAAACATCATCAAAGTTCAAACTTAAAGTCTCAAACTCAAACAAGTACCAATCATCATGCAAAGTTCTACACAAACATATAAACACTATAAGTCCACAATCAATAAAGAAGTTTTAATCAATCATCATCAAGGAGATCATCAACATCAAGGTCAATATCTTCATCATCCCCTTCAATCAAGAAAATATTTTCATTTTGAAAAATGTTATTTTTCTAAGTCTGAAAGATTAGCGCATTATAAGGAGACATATAAGAAAATGTTTTTATTTTGAAAAACTATCTCCCGGTATTTTGATAGCTAATATTCATTGTTGTTAAAATTATTTTTAATAATTTTTTCAAGAAATAGTAGGTATGTATTTTGGGGGTGGTAAAATCGCTAAATCCTGAGTTTGTACTAAAATCAAAATTCTATTTTCTTATTGTTATAAATTTTGATTTTTTAGATATTTTTATTGAATCTAAATGGGGGGTACTTTCTTATTTACATTTATGTATTAAAGTAAATGGAAGGTAAAATATAAATAAAAGAAAATGTGGACATTTACTTAAACTAAAGAAATGTAAATATGTTGTAATGTATACATGTTGGAACTGAGAAGAGGGGAGGAATTGGGCTGCCTAAGTTTTAATTAAAACCTAGGTTTCATGAGGCGAGCCTCGACGCCTCACCGTGCAAGGCATGCGCCTCACTGAAATCGCCTCACCTCGGTCCAAGCGAGGAGTTGAACTGGCGCCTTGCGCCTAGGCGCGCCTTTAACAACTATGACTTGATTTTGCCTATTCTATGAGTGTATCTAGTAGGTTTATGGCCAATCCGAGTAAGGCCCATTGGAGTGATGTAAAATGGACCTTTAGGTATGTTGTTAAAGGGACTTTAGGTACAACTTTGGTTTATGGTGGAGGGAAGCCAAAAGAAAAACCTTGCATCTTAGGGTTCACAGATGCAGATTTTGCTGCAGACATTGATAAGAGGATGTCTTCAACAGGTTATGTATTCCAGCTTTGGGGATCTTCTATTAGTTGGAAAACAAACTTGCAATCGGTGGTGGCATTATCCACAACTGAGGCAATATATATTGTTGTTACTGAGGCAATATATATATATATATATATATAAAGGAAGGACTTTGGCTTAAAGGAATCATTAGTGAACTACTGGGAATACATGTTAAGGTTAGGCTAATGTGTGATAGCCAAAATGCTATTCACTTGGCTAAAAATCCTTCACACCATGAAAGAACCAAACACATAGATGTTAGGTATCATTTCATTAGGGAAATCCTTGAAAATGAAGAGATAAATCTAATAAAAGTTGCAGGAGAAGAAAATGCAGCTGACATGTTTACCAAAGTTGTCCCTATGTCTAAATTACAGCATTGTTTATCTATTCTTAATGTGTTTTGTGTCTGATATGATCAGTTTTTTGTCTTACATTCTAGATGAGAGCAAATTCAGGCTATCGAGTGAAGAATTCAAGACAAATGGTGGAGTATTGTTGTGTTTGCCCCGAGTTCGAGCGATAGGAAATTAGTGAAATATTGGTGTTTTATCCGTTGGAAGTTAGAACAATTAGGTTTCAAATTTCAAGTGTAATTTACTTAGTTTTTTGGGTCTAATTGTAATATCCCAATGTTGGTTAGTTACATTGAGGTGTCCATCCTTTCTATGAATAAGAAGGCAGTGGGCAATCGAATGGGAGTTCTCACTTTCATTTGTGATTTGAGTGCTATTTTCATTCTTGAGAAAAGAGAGGCTAAGTGATAAGGATTTAGTTCTTGAGTATTCTTGAGAGAATGAGAGGATTGTACTCGAGGATATAGATGAAGGCAAGAGGTTGATGTACTAATCATATTTCCAACTAAATAAAGATTGCTCTGTGATTGTTGGACTATTGGATGTAGGTTTGCCCAAGTGCATTCCGAACCAAGACAAATCTCATTCTCTTGTGGTTTGATCTTTTCGTTTACTGTTCTTATATTTTCTTAACTGATTACTTTCATTAGCTTTCTGTTGGGTTTTTGCATGGAGGAATCTGTTTAGAAGAGGAAAAAAAAAAAAGATCCCGTTAGAAGAATGAAGTGCGATTGGATTTCTAATTTTTCTAAGTTTAAGTAGTTAACTTAGATGTTATATTATAAAGGTTATTTTAGTCATTAGATATATAAAATAACCAGTCTTGTAATTAACGCCCCTATGGTTTATAAATAGGAGGCGAGGGCTAGGTGATCAGATATCAACATTCATTCACTCAATTATGTCTCTGAATACAAGTGAGATTGCTGAGAGGGAGAAAAGGCTTTGAGAGTGGGAGAGTCTTTGTAATCCCGTGGTAAGGGAGGTGCACTTGTGTGATAGAGAGTTATGGGATCTTGTAATTTGTTTTCTCTGATTTCTAGTGGAATTTGCTCTCGAATTGAAGGCTAGATGTAGGACTGATCATTGATCAGTTCAAACCAGGATAAATCTACACCTATTGCTTGGTTTGGTTGTCTCTTACTTTAATTTCTTTGTTCTTTCATTTCCAGTTTATATCTTTCTGTTGTGGATGTTTCTCGGGTGAGGAGTGTTGAGAAATTGGCAAACTAAGAGTATTGAATTGAGTTTCTACGAACTCCTAATCCTAACACTTTCTAATTTCATGAGTGTGAAAGGGTTTGTGTGGAAGTTTTCTTCTCATTGTTCCTGGTTTGTAAGTCCTAATATCAACAGTTTGCTCCTTCTCCTGGTGATTTGTCTTATTTGTCTTTAACTGTTTACACTGATGTGGATCATGCAGGCTGTGAGGTCACTAGAAAGTCTACTAGTGGGTTGTGTGTCTTCCTTGGCAAGAACTTATTGGTTTGGGGCTCAAGAAAACAGTATGTGGTGGCTAGATCTGTAGGAGAAGCTAAATATAGAGCTATAGCACAGGGGGTGGCTGAGGTTTTGTGGCTCAAGTCTCTGTTTTCGGAGTTAAGTTATCCATGTGCTCATACTCCAATTCTATGATGTGGTAACCTAGCAACCAAAAGCATATCTGAGAATCCAATGTTTCATTCCCACACCAAGCACATTGAGATTGATATGCATTTTGTTCGAGAGAAAGTAAAAAATGGTGAGGTTGAAATCAGATATGTTCCTACTCTTCATCAAGTGACTGATATTTTCACTAAGGGATTGTCAAGGGACATATTCTTATTTCTATGTGATAAGCTTGGTCTCAAGTTGTCACCTATGTATCACAGTTCTATTGCTACTTCAGACAGCCTAAAGATCAATTCTTCATCGTCTACCATGGAGTCCAATTTGAGGGGGAATGTAGAAGGAATTGATGTTTGACTAGCTGCCATATATTCTTTTATGCTATGTTGCAATTGTATTGAGTCACTGTAACTATTATTGTTATGCTTTCTGTTATGTTGTTATAAGCAGTGATTAGATTTGTTAGGCAGTTAGTCTGTTGTTGCAAGTTGCAACAATCATTTGTTATCAAGGTTAGCTTAGTATAAATACTCAGCTATACCTTATTTTCTGAATTGCTTTTGATCATTTTATTCAGTAAAGATTTCAGCAAGGTTTTCTTTTGTCTCTGGCATTTTTCTTCTGTTCACCTTGAAGCTCTTGCTTCACTATTTTCATATATCACTGAATTTTTGGAAAAGGGAATGATGACCTTGGGTTGTACCAAGTCTGACACCAAATGGATTTATTTTTTGTCCCATACTCCCTCACTACTATACATATTATGATATATCATATTGGTATATTTGTTTTTCCGTCCATAGAAGTATTTGCCCCTTTGCCCCAAGGAGGAACCCTAGAATTCCGTCTGTTTTCTGGGTTTGGAAAAGTGTGGATTTCCAAGAACGAGGTTGTTTAATGCTTTATAGATATATAGATATTCTTGCCCAATTTGACAGCAATAATTTGGTTTTTTGTTGATTAATTTGATTTCATTTAGTGTCCAGTTTGGCCTATTTGATTTCATTCACTTTTCACTTCAATTTAACTTGATTATTGGAGTTTTTTTTTTTTTTTTCCTGTTTGTGTGATTAACTTAAATTTGTTTTGATTAACTTGATGTGACCAGCACACATTTGGTTAAACCCACTAGATAGGGTTGCTTACATGAATTCCAAAGCACTTTTGACTCCCACAATATATTTCTTAATTTTTTTTAAACCTAATTCTTAGAGAAAATATTTATCAGAATCATTAACTTTGTTGTTCTAGCAATGACAACGTATTAAACCTCAATAGTAAGCAAAGTAATACATTTCTAATTTCAACATCTATATGTTCCTTCAAGTTAGGAGCTCCAAAATACAGTCACAATCTGAGAATACCTTTCAAATGTCTAATAATCCACTGAACTACAACATCATAAGCATTAATCCCACTAGGAGGGGCCGCCTACATGAGTACTACATCTCTATCTATGGTCAGATACTTTGTAAGAACATTATATCTTATATCATGTTTAATACTTTTCCACTAAGTTTTCCCCCTCTCATATGTTACAACCTCCCTCTATTTAATCCACTGGCCACACTAGTACATCTGTTGATTTTCTCCTCACATGTTCAAACTATTTTAATTGTGTCTCTCTCATCTTATCTTTAATAGAGGCCATTCTAATCTTATTAAATATAATCTCTTTTTTTATTTTATTTTTTCTTGTATGATCACACATCCACCATAACCTGTCTCTAAATATTCTTTTCTCGAATTATTTGTCGAGTCCTCGCCCTTAATTGGATCAGTGGACTCAAGCTAACTTCTCTACAATCAAATATGAAGATTTGTTATGTTGGCCTATACAACTACCAATAGAAAATCTTAGGCACCCAAAATTAGATGTTGATAAATATTAAGTCAAAATGAAGATTTTTACATTGATCAAAGCAATCAAATCCTCTCATATAAAAGATCTGAAATGGAATGAAGCATCTTAACCCAAACCCCCCCGGTTTCACAATATCGACTATGTGATGAAACATGGCTGTATCAATTTATCTTCATTTGCTGCCATCTCAAAAAACTTTTTCATTTGAAAATGATGTTGACTCTTCATCTCATCATTCCCTCACTAGAGAGCTGCATCAGGAAGGGCATCTGGTATAAAATTTTGTTGCATTGTTCTTTTACATGGATTGGATTTGTATTGTCAATGTAACTTTTAGAAATCAATTGACATTATGAATGCTATCCCACCAATCCTAACTTGGTTAGAATAAGGTGCTAGTGATGATGATGATGATATTTTTTGTATACCTTGTCTGCTTTGTGGGAAAATGAATTTAGTTTATTCCTTCAATTTTTGGTAACTCCTTGGGCAAGATTTTTTGTGCACACACTGTATTTGTTTACCAATTAATCAAGACTTTCTATGCCCATTATTTTATTCAAGGTAGAAAAGTAATATTAGGCTTCTGATTGCTTCATCTTAATTATTGGTGAGATTTCTCATAAATTTGATGTCTACTTAATTATTCATTTTTTTTCTATCTCTACTCGCAATTGATGTCTTTTAATTTCCCAAAAATACTTACCACCCAACAAACATATCACAGTGTCACATCCCTAGGGTTAGCTAGGATTGTGATAGGAATTAGGAGAGAAATAAGAATTAAAGGAAGGGGGGAATCAGTAGAAAGAGGGAGAGATATTGAGAGAAAGGGGGGAGAAACAAGAGGAATGTGAGGGAGATTGGAGAGAGTCTTAGAGAGAAATGAGAATTAAGAATTCATTCAAATCAAGTATAATCCATCCAACCTCAACTAAGACTTATATATAGCTTAACAGCCTCTCACATACTCCCATGTGCAATATAACAACTAGTCTAACTACCTATAGAATAGGACAAAATACTATAACAGAAAGAAAGAAAAGAAATTACAATTATTGCATATTGTATGCCAACTCCAACTATTATATTTACTAATATATCCTTGGGTAATTCCTAGGGTCATGACATATAGTAATTGGAAAAATAGGTGTCACGGTAAACATGAAGATACCTAATCCTCGATTACAATCAAAGCACCACAATTAATTTTCTCTTGCCTTACTCAAGCACATAGAGAATACTATTCACAAAGAGTAGCTCAAATCTTGATCCAAAAATCAAGAGGAATATCAAGTGGAATCCTTTATAACATAGACCTTGCATGTGTGTAACTATATAAGGAGAAATTCAGCTTACAAGCATTTCAACTTGAATACAGGAAGCAATAATATATACAATATGAGCAACACAATCGTGTAGCCTTCCAATTTGTCAAGAAACAGGAACACAATCCTCATCACCTCAAGCGATGGTGACCACACTAGAAACAAGTGATCCTCTAAAGATCTCATAAGCGATCAAGAACCCATGATACTTGATTGGTTTGCTCCTCTCATGAATTTCAGGTAAGAATTCAGGTAGTAGTCCACATAATATGGGATTAATGCCTGTCCGTATGCGGAGAATTTCGTAAGAGATCAGGATTAATGCCAGGCATAGTGGCTGCAGGCTGATTTATTATGTGTATTCTGTTGCTTACGACATTAGAACATTATGACGGTGCGGTGGTTAATTCCATTTATAAATAAGCATAGTTTAGACTAATATAAGGCAATACTCGCAATTCCACCTCGTTAAGGGACACATTACGTTTAGGTCTGGACTAGCTTGAATCATGCATTAACTTACTCAGATAAAGTAAAGCCTGACCAGCCATTGCTATTCTACCGCATTGTCAGTTCTATGCCGACGAATGAATAAAATTTGCAAGACACGTAAACAAACAACTCGCAAACGAGCAAACTTAATCTAGCCAGAAACATAAATTCAACAGCCTCAAGAAACATCACGATCGCATACAGGAAGGAAAAGTTACAGAAATTGCGTCTTACTTGAAGGTTTTGAATAGATTGGATGAAATTCAACTGTAGTAGAGTTCGAGACCCATGCCGTCGTGGATTTCGTAGTCCTTGAGAGTGATGTGGTCCTTGTAGATGGTGTACCACTTTTGGATCCTGATCTTTTCGGCACGGGTGCCGGTCTGGGCGGCGACGAGCTTCTTGAGGTCGCCGATGGTGTCGTCCTCGTTGCACTTAACCCTAACTTTCTTCCCCAGCCGGTCGTTCAAAACCACCTCGATCATCTCCGGAACCCTAATCGCCTGGCGCAGAGTTGATCTCGAATACTCGCTGATTGATGAATTGCAGGGATGGAAACGGAATGCCGAATGCGTAGGAGAGAAGGGTGGAAGGGTATGTTATTATAATCTATGTCTGGCCTAGGCCTAGCATCAACGGATTTTCGCTGGGCCCCGCAGGCTTCGAGAGTTTTCGACGCGTTTCTAGTGATTCAATTTCAAAGGATACTTGAAGTATTTTGATTATTTATAATAATAGAATGAAATTTATATTTATACGAGGGGGTGTTTGGCTTACCCTTTATCTAAAATTTAAAACCTAAATAATATTTAATTTGATAATATATTTAGATAAATATATTTTAAATTGTCAGTTATATAATTATGTGTTTAATTTAAAAAAACTAATAAACTATTAAAATTTAATAAAAAGATAAAAATACACATGTTATTAAATAATATAAATAAAATTTATAAAAATATTAAATTTTAATAAAAATAAATTATAAATTAATATTCAACTAATAAATTTTTATTATTAAATATTAATAAATTACACATAATTATAAAAAATATATTAATACATTATATATATTATATATACATATATATATATACACGTACACAAAAAGACTATCAATGGAAGACTGCGGAGTTGGAGGTGACGATCGACCAAGATGAAGGAGTTGGAGGTGACGACCAAAGCTAGAGGGAGAGACCTGGAAAGAGGCGACGATAGCAAAAGCGAAGGCAATAAGATGAAGAAGATAGATGGATTGGAAATTAAAAAATTATGTGAAGATAAATCTATTTTTTATTTGATCAACGCAATAAACTGCTAAGAGTTTATTTGAAAAAAATTGAGAATGTAACTTTTAAGAAATGCTACTAAATTAACTTAAAAACTACATAGCATTTAAACTCTTAAAAATATTGTCAAACACGTAAAAAAATAAGATTCATAATCTATAAACTATTTAAATAGTTTATAAGCGATTAGGGGTGTGCATTCGATTATAACCAGATCGAATCGAGCCAAAATACCATACATAATCGAACTGAACATAGACATAAAATTGAACCGAACCAATTAAACATATTCACTAATCGAAACCGAACTAACCGAATTTAAATTTTTGGTAACCGAATCGATATAATTGTCCCAAAAACTGAATCGATTAACATAATAACTAACCATAATCAATATATCAAACCAAAAATAAGCTACCGATCCGAATTCAAATATAATAAACTAAACACACAACATCCAAAGCACAATGCATCAATCAATCTAAACACAGATATATGAATATAAACACACAGTAACAGCATCCATCCACAACATCAATCTAAATATCAACGTTCATTATTTAGAGAAGCCTTTGCATCAAAATCTAAAATTGAAAGAAAATTGAATAAATTTTATTCATGGTTAATAAAATGACATTAGTTAATTTCTACGATCATTCACTTAAAAGTTACATAAAACCTACCTTGCAATACAACCTACCTTGCAATACATATCATTCACCTATATATGCATTGTACAACTATATAAATATACACATATATGTACATGTTAACCTTCGAGTCTAAATCGATCAAGAATTGAAGCGAACAAAAACTTTGATACTGTCTCTCTTCTCTCCCTTTATGGTTTGAATATGATTGCTCTAGAGAGAATGGATGAAGGGGCAACAGCAATAGTGTCGGGTCTATGCATCTCATCTGTTGGTGTCGGTGAGGTGGGTGACTATTCAGAAGTCGACGACGACAACAATTAGTTCTGACAACAAGGGCGAGGGTTAGGGACTTAGGTTTCGATTCACTCTCTCTAGTGGGATTTGGGATTCGGGTGCAAAAGGGTTGGGCTAGGTGTTGGGTGGGGGGCAACAGCTAGGTTCCAAGTCTTTCGACGGACTACGACTCGGCGAGGATTAGAGTTATTGGCTCAATGGTGGGATTGGGGATTCGGGTGTAAGACGGTTGGGTGGGGTGGGTGTTGGGGTTGGCGGGGGGGGGGGGGGGGGGGAGGGGGGGGGCGAACAACTTGGTTCGATTTTTGTGTTTATTTATACCGTAATAACCAAACCAAACCGATTATCCAATTTTTAAAAAAATTAGTAACCGAAACGAACCGTTTATCAAGAATAATCGAACCGACCTGACCGAATCGATTGATATATTTGGGTTACCTAAACTTTTGCACAGCCCTATAACCGATCAAACCCGTAAGCTAAACACCCTCCAAACCGAATCCAACAATTCGAATACTCAACTTCATCTTATTCTTATTCCATCTAACCCGGAATTGGTCAATTCGTAATTAGTTAATTCAAGAATTAATTTTCCCATGGGAGCAGAATAATTTACTAATAATCAATACATGCATTCATCAAACAGATCAATGTTCTTATAATTTCATAAATTCTGTAAGTTCCGGAGTTGATTCCTCTCGCTTTCTGAAACGCACTACAATATATTAATAATATCACAAGACCCAATACAAGAAACATCCCCCTAAAATAAAATTGTAAAAAGGACGATTACGTTTATCCATAAACCTTTGTTTTTTTTTCTTTCCTCCTTTTTCTCCCAAGAACCCTAATTCGAAATGTTTTCCATGGTTCCCGTTATGTACAGCACGCATAAAGCGCCCCCCCCCCCCCCCCCCCCCCCCCCAAATATGATCTGCTGATGAGGGGAAATTACAAACATGGACAGCAAAAGAGTTACTAATGCCAGAATGAAGACGGATCACCTAATCGTGAGATGGGTAACCTAACCCCACAAATCAAAAGCTGCAACAAGACATAACCATGGACAATGAACAAAATTCAATTAACAATCAATGAATACTAAAAATAATCATAGCACAACCTAGAATCCACTTCTTTACTAAAAACAGAAACAAAATTATACTGTACATATGTCTGCAGCCAAACCAAGACGGGGCACCCTGTCTGTGCCATCCTGAATTTTGAGTTACAGATTCTAAACACAATGAACTCACTACTACTCGAGAACTGTTACTTCTTGATCAACCCTCCAGTAGTTTGCATCATTAAACTCATTTACTCCCGACCCATTCTCGTCCGCATTATCTTTCTCATGCATACTAGAGACAATGTGCCTTTTCAAAGGTCCTGCTTCTCCGACAATCCCCTCCTTCAGAGCCTGTTCCATTGCCTTTTCTGTGCCCTCTAACTCCACTCCAACAAATTCAACATCATCTTCAAATAACGATGGCACGATATCTTTCTGACTTGTATCAGATACCACTGGTCCATCACTTGTGTCCATGCCAGTTGAGGTGCCATTTGCTATGATCTCAGTTGATGGGGAACTAGCCTGCCATGTTTCTGACTGAGCTGGGTCAGCTAGATCAACAGTGGAGTTGATAGGATCTTCAAATGGATTTACACTTGATCTACCAACCTGAAAATCCAATGACTCCCCCCATCCCACCCATTCAGGTAAAGGCCTGTCTCCAAATGGGTCCTCTTCTGGCGTCTCAAATTGGAAGAAGCCTGTATCACCTGAAGCACGTGTCCTGTCATTCTGCTGGACCAAGTCCCGGTTTGAGGACTCTTGTCCAGAAAATTCATTTAAGATGACTCTACTGGAAGTTAATGTGCCATTTCCAGAACTGCTGCTTTCAGCCAACTCCTCATCCTCTCCAACCACCACCTCATCATCACTGCTCCCGTTACCATTAATTGATGTTCCATTCAAGTTTATTTCATCCATCACCTCAGTGGGGGAGGAACTCATAGGAGCATTACCAATTCTATCATCTTGGAAAGCAAACCAATTGGAATTTGTGAACAAACTGCAGCAGCAGGGAAAAAAGAGTAAATATAGAAAGATTAATTGCTTGAAAAGTCTATCTACGCTGAATTCTAAGTTACACAATATATGAAAGGTAGGAATATGCTCATTAGCATGAAATTGCTCAAAGCACCAATACAGGCCCAATTTGGTGTTCTCATAAGATGTACCCAAACATAGTATAGATGCAATGGTAAAAATAAAGTCATTTATTTCCAGATACAATAGTTAGGTGCAACACATTCCTGAACTAAACAGACATTTTTCCCAAATTAAAACATTGAAGTAGGCAAAGAAGCCAATTCAATTTTATTAAAAATATAATCTAGTAAAGCAAAGTCAATGGCATAGAGATATTGAAGGGAGCACTAGTGACTGCACTCTAGGCAAAAATATTCTACTCACAAGGATAGTCCCCTAATCTGATGCTACCCATGCATCAGTTCATACGATCAGTACCAATACTAGGACTTTACTCTCACTTACCAACTTGTTCTGTGGAAAGAAATCCAGGATAGTACAAACAGGGGGTGGTTCTGGTCCATATCCATTCATTTTGAGGGAGCAGCTAGAGTGCACAGGCAGTCCAGGGAGGTAGTCTAGCATGTTTGCCACATTTAGGGCACACCCATGTCAGAACCCAATGGGGACACATATTAGATATGTGATTATCCATGTCATAACTTTTTTATTGGAACCTTATTCACATCAAACACCACATCCATTTGTAAGTTATAGGATTGTTTTATTTTCTCATTCAAATGATTTTTATTTTTGCATTCAATTTATTCTAAATTGATTACCATTATCCTCGTGTAAAAGGTTTGTGTAGAGGTCAAATGTGTTCAATTTTTTAGTTATTGAATTGATATGAACATTTACATGAATTTTAATTTTTTGCATACAAACATTTTCTTGTGCTTTTTCATATGAACATTTATGCTTTTTCTCTCCATTACATAAATGAAACCTTCGTACAGTGTCTCTGCCGACTCAACATCAGGAATTGGAACGAATGAAATGAAACCTTTGCTTCCAAATGATTTTTTTTTCCCCTGAACAAAAGGGTTCGATACCCAAAAACGTAATTGTAGGGGAGAGGTAGATTTTGAATTTTCTTGTTGAAAATGAATTGAGTGAAATCTGAGCTTCAAAGGAAAATGAGCCGTCTCATCTGCAAGTTTCGTTTAGAGATAAATAATAACCATGTGAATATAGACTTTATTTAGAGGATAATGCCTATAATAAAGGAAATGGATTTAGCAGGGCATCTCCATAGTCAACTCTTAGCTTTATCATAAAGCAAGTGGGATGCCAAACAAATTTGGACTATTACTCCAAATGATTGAGGATCTCCTAAAATCCACCAAGCACAACCTTATCCACAATCCAATTCAGAACCTCCACAATCTGAATATCAGGATCCCTTAGTATAATACATATAGGCTTGTTTAGTTGCAGAAAATGTTTCTCAGTTTTCTATCTCTAATTTGCTATAAAATTTCTAGTTTCATTTTCCATATAATCTAAAAAACACGTTCAAATGTTAGAAATACAAGGAACTAATTTCCAATCTAAAAAGTAGAACATATGTTCAAAACAGAGAGAGAGAGAGATTTTGGGGTGGGGGGGCAGTTCTTGTGTAACTTGTGTTAAAGAAGCAGATGGAGTGATTTGAGAAAAATTTTGTGGAACCAAGTTCGGTTCAATTTTGAAAAATTAGATAATCCGATTTTCCATATTCAATTTAGACAATTTTTGTATTTGAACAAATATTCTAATTTTTATTTTCTATGGAGTCATTTTTTAAGAGAACCGGGGACAGCCCCTAATTCTCTAGGAGTTCCAGAAAAACATGTGAAATACCATTAATGGTAACTAGAAGTGAAATCATAACCATAAAGACACGCAATCAGATCAATTTTCTCCAACTCTAACCAAATACATCAGTTATTACACTCAAAGACAATATGCCAACAATTGTTATTCATAAGCATTATGTACAAAAAGCTTATAAATAAGACTTTGAGGACTCCTCTCACAATCTAAATGTCACACATTCAGTAGCAAGAACAGCATGCAATCCACAATACACCTGCTGCAAACAAATGTAATCTGAGAATTCCAAACCACCTTATGCAATCAAGGAGACTTTTACTAGCAACTTATCAGCACCGCCATTCAAGCTGATAGGCTGAAAATTGACATTATCTATTCCCCCTTTCTTCGGAAGCAAAGCCATGTAAGAAGCATTTTAGGCTTTGAACAACCCCATGATATCACTGCAAATCACTCTCCAACATTTTTAAGAAATGACTGATTAGAATTAGTCAGAAACTGGCTCTTATTCCCATTTAATAACTCTAATGCCATCACATCTCCTCCTCTGCGAAAGGACACTTCAAGCGACTACTATTTCTAATCAAATAAGTAACTGAGACCAAGGCATCAATCATTGATGCCAATTCTGATCGCCAAAATAGTCACCAAGAACCACTGCATCATCCAGGATGTCCTCAATTTCCAGATCTCATCCTAATTGTTATGGATCTAAACCTCAATGGAAGCAGCTTCCCATCTTTGTCTCATCCTCTCAAAGAAATGCATTGCTTTTATGAAGATCTAACTGCTACATCTCCTCCAAATAGTATTGCTTTTTGCACCCGTAAGTCCTGAAATCCTACCATATCCATTTTATCAACTCGGCTGTTTAACAATTTCAGGAAGTGAGCTATTAACAATTTCAACTTCTTAGAACAACACAAAGGCTGGGAATCCTGAACACAAGTCCTTTTCTTTTCCATTTCAAGGTATAAATACCCAAGAAAAACTTATCTAGTACCATTCTCCTCACATCTAAAGAAATAGAAAGACAGTACACTCCTATCTCAAACCCTCCAAAAAAGTACCCTCAACCCACTTAATCAAAATACGTACTACCTACCTCTCCATGACACCCAAAAAGATCAAATCCACAAGTTACCCTAGAAACTCCTAGCAACCTCAAACTGAACTTCTAGGGGTTTTGTTTCTGATCCATTTTTTCTTCTTTTTTGTTTGTCTGTATGTGTGGGGTGGGATGGGATGGGATGTGTGGGTATTATTATTTTCAGATGTTATATCAATGACATTCAAGCTATAAAATGTGGCTTTTAAATATAACTGGCACTATATTGCGTTTCTTTATTAGCGTATATGACAAAATATGCCTACAATATACGTATATATACACACTGTGTCACTAGCATTTCAACTAGGACAAACTTCTAAAATCATCATGTCCATGTGTCTATGTTTTGTTCTGCTTATCCTCATCAATAGGGAGAATACACAAGCAAGGATGTCCAAGGACCACACAAGAGCAACCATGGATTAGTTGCAATCTTCTAAGACAATCAAGAATAGCAGGCAGAGGAATATTCTAGCTACAAAGGCCTATGTGGGACCTAGTCATTTGGAAAATACTTTCATGCTTGCAAGTTGACAGCTTAGGTCAATTAGGAAGCAATTCATAAATATAGTCAGATACAAAGCAGCATTGAAAAACCTACCTTCCCTGGTCATCACCTAGTCTGAGAGATGATATCACAACCTCAGCAGATTCATCATCAAAGTAGACATCCTGCATTTGTGTAATCAAAATAAGATAACTCATATGGTAAAATATTCTGACTCCAATTTAACAATACAAATTTTTCTGAACGACCTCTTAGTTTCTCCCTCCCCCTATCTATTAGATGGTAAGATATCATTGACTTGGGAAGGAAAAATATTACCTCATCATCTCGATCAAGAGCCCCATTACCCTACAAATGATGACAATTTAGAGCATGTCAAGACTCCTCCAGAACACAAAAACAGGCAGGCATTCTAAGAAATAGGGATAGATTGAGTCCACCAATACCTCTTGAGCATCATCATTATCATATATTTTATATCTAAACGCTTGGCTCAGATTATTTGCTAAAGCTTCTACATCATAATCTCTGTCATGAAGGTCATCCTCGTCACTGTCCCTTGTTCTATCATGCAATGCAGTTGGGCGCCTGTAAATACCAAATGGAACTTATCATCATGAAGTGAACAAGCAGAAAGTTCCTTTGAAAATAGAAAAACAGAAATATAAGCAAGATTTACCTTTTGGTGGCATCCCTAATTGATTGGAATTTATTTAATTCAGTAATTTGTTGCTTGACCACTCAACATAGACTTACGGTCATTGGCATCCATATCAAAAAATGGAGACATAATGATACAAAAAACGAAGCTCAAGAAACAAATGGTGGGATTTAAAATGTGAAAACAAGGCTATTTTCAAGGAACAGGTATATGGCAGAAGATATCAAACTTTAGAATGAGGGGGTAACCAAATGTGGATTGAAATGCCTATTTCAATTCAAAATATGGAAAAAAAAAATGGTTCTGGGAGAGTCAAAAGGGAAAAGTCCCAACTAAAAAAGAGCCTTGGTAGTCAAATGAAGAAGTACAAGAAAAAAATCAAAACTAAAAGAGCTTGCCACAAGACTTTACATAAATGTTAAATAAAAAAAGAACTAAAGAGGTATATTTTGACCAAAAAATGAAGCAAAGAAGGTAGCTAGTGAAGCAAAGTCAAAAGCTTTTGAAAATTTAGACTACTGAAAAAAAAATATATATATATATATAACTAGGTAAGGCAAGACAAAGAAAAACATGGGATTTGAGCCAAGTAAAATGCATAAAAGATGAAAATCAAAAAAGGCAATTGTAAACAAGAGGGCAATCAAGGAGGGAGGGAAGGAGTACTTCTCAAATTTATTCAATGAAAATGAAGAAACAAATGTTATGTTGGGACATCTTAGTGAAGAAGACAGGAATTAAATGTTCTATAGATGTACATGTCCAAACAAAATAAAGCAAATGTTGAAAAAGATGATGCATTGTAAAGTAGTTGGACCAACAAATATCCCAATAGAAACATGGAAATGCACGGGAAAAGTGGGCATTTTTTGGTCAACAAATCATATAGTCAACCCCACATAGTTGGGTTAAGGCTTGACATGTTGTTCCAGTAATTTGTTGGAGAACACTGGTCCTCTTTTCCTCTTATAATACTTTTATGACAAAGCATAATCAACCTCAAAATCTTAAGAAAAAGTAGAACCCAAGGTTGATTATCAAGTTTCATTAGAACAACAAACATGGATAAGCTCCAAGACTGTTATCAAATTTGCAGTAAAATGCAATGTATGTGCAAGAGCATACCCACAAGCCCACCGATAGACATTTTCCACCACATTACGCTCCTGTAAAACAGTAGTTTGCCAATCATTCCATTCGCTGTTGTCCTGAAA